>NC_056731.1:1714724831-1715024831 GCF_019279795.1 Protopterus annectens | reverse complement strand
AAGAGGACTGTTCTGTCTGCCATACTTTCAGTCAACGAGCATTGGCAGATAGAAATAATAAACTAATTCTGAATGGGTTTTTTCTCTCCTCCTTTGAGGAGGTCATATCTGGTTCTTCGGACAAGACCAAACATAAATCTGGACATGCTTCTTCTTCTTCCTCCTCTAGATCCTTGGAGGTGAAGAAATTATCTACTATGGTTCCGAGTACTTCCTTGGCACCAAGCTCAAAAAAAAAAGAAAAGGACATTGGAGCTGACATCTAAATTATTGACTCTGAAGGATGCTTTGCAACTTTGCTGCTTCCTCAGTTCCGACTCCTTTGTTGGCTCTGGAACAATCATTTCCACCAATTACTACTCTGCCAAGGACATGGTATTCTCCTTCACTGGAACCCTTTGCTGACGGACCACATCTCCCTTTTTAGACAGACCAAAGTCTCCCTCAGTGGTCTCAGTCTGTTTTTCCGGGAGTCTCACTGAAGTAGACATGTAGAGGTTGGTGATGAAGATTCCTTGGGCCCAATGCATGTCTGGCACTCTGTCGGCTCCTACCCCTTTGGTTCAGGCACTGACACCTTCCACTTCCCCTGCTATTCCTCCTCCTTTAACCTCCATAGGCACCTTAGAGTCTTCAGTTCCAAACTTCATTCTGAATGTTTCTTTCTCTTCAGAACAGAAAATTGCCTAGAGCTCTTCAGTTGTGCCTAAACTGGAGTCTTCTTGAGGCTGCAGCCTGGCAGTTGGTCCCGAGTTGTTCGGGTCTGCTCCTAGTTTTTCAGAGAAGTCCAGGTGCATCGGTGAGCCAGCTTAGATGTGCTTGTGTGCTTGGGTCCGACTTTGGTCTCGATGGGGACCTCATCAGGATGGGGAGGTTTTGGAGATGAGGTATTCTTTTTCGACCCCGGGGCACCCTTTCACTTCTGGTGGAGTCAGCCTTCAAGTGCATGAAGAGGGTATTGGCTACTTCTAGTACCAGATCAGTTCCTTCCTGCTTGGAGCCTCTGTGTCTGGCTGTCTTGGGTCTAGAGCATCAACCAACCCCTCCACAGGGTCAGCGGGTAATGCAACCTCAGGCTACCCAGTGGGGTACTCCTTCTTCTTCTGAAACCTCCCAAGATGTTCCCCCTGAGGAGGTCCCTCAGAAGAAATCATGGAAGAGGAAGTACCTAGACTCTCCAGAAGAGTCCATCACAGAAGACATGGATTTCGATGAGGGTGAAGGGTCCCCCAGATCACCCCCTGACAATGTCTCCTTTGGAGACATCCTGGAAATACTAAAACAGAGAGGTGGTTAGAAGTCCCTCAACTCTTTGCCTGAGGAATCTGTGTATCTGCAGGCTTTTGGTGCCTGCCTGACTACTTCCTGGGTATCTCCACCCACCGACAATCACATCGGATTGCTCTGTCATTGGGTGTGGAAGGCCCCTCACACTACGGAACCAATCCCCAAGAGACCAGATAAAATCATCACAGTTCCAGAAGATCAGCCTTTCTGGACTAAAGGAGTTCCCATAGATTCCATGGTAGTAGTGGCGGCCACTAAAAGGAACTAGCAGAAGAAAATTCCTTTATCCGTCTCCCCAACAAGGAGTCGCAGGCAGTGGATAGATTTGGGAAAAGAGTTTTTCCTTCATCTACCTGTGCCCTATGGTCTTTGAACTACCTGGTACATTTTACAAGACAGAAGAGAGATCTGATCAAGGAGCTCTCACATACTCCCTCAGGAGCTGTTTCTGAAGAGGTACAGGATTTAGTTGCCTCTCAGTTAGTTACCCTGACATCCATTTCCAATTCGTCCATGAGGCTCATTTCTTGTTTTGCCAAGGGAATGACAAGAGCACTGGGTTCAGGCATTTCCATAAGGAGGCATGACTGGATGCACTTGTGTGATTTTGTGGAACCCTTCAAGTCTTCATTTGTCAATGCACCCTTTGACGGCTCTTCTCTTTTTGGCCCAACTGTTAGAGACACTTTAAGTAGGTGTGAGAAGGATGGGAAAACCCTTTCTCCAGTAGGAGTACATTCTTCCACTACTCAGAGACCATTTTCTATGAACCAGTGAGGAATATGTAAAATGTGGTTCAGGAAGTCTCAAGGATCTTCCCAGACTTCATCTGGTGAAAGTTCCCCCAGGGGCAGAGGGGGGGGGGCAACAATGAAAGATGCTGCCCTCACAGCAGAGGTGGCCAGCAACATCGGGGTTCCTGAGATTCCTTCTTTGGGAGACCCTTTCAATGCTCCTGAATGGAGGTCTGATTGTCTATCTCTGGAAGCAGTCAGGGGATATTTATCCCTGCACCTAAAAGCCAGGCAAGAAATCACCTCCGATACTTGGGTGCAGATAATCATTTCCAGAGCCTGTACAATTCTCTTTTCCCTTCTTCTTTCCTGTTCAGAGAGATTCCTTGATGTTCCACTCAGTCAGAGGGAACAGGCAGCCATTCAAATTGAAAAGCTACTAGAAAAAAGAGTCATCCAAAAAGTCCGACCAGACCAAATAGGATACAGATTTTACTCAGAATTCTTTTTAGTGCCAAAAAAGACAAGGGAATGGAGACCAATTTTGGATCACAGCGTACTGAACAAATCTGTTCAAAAAAACAAATTCTGGATGGTCACGGTTCAGTCCATTCTTCCATTTTTATGAAAGGATGACTGGATGTGCTGTATAGATCTTCAGGATGTGTACTACCGTATAAAGATAGACAGATGTTCCAGAAGATTCTTTCACTTCCAGCTGGGAGCCATTCATTACCAATTCAGAGTTCTGCTCTTTGATCTCACCACAGACGTAGGGTGTTCACCAAATGCATGGCAGTAGTAGCAACTTACTTAAGACTGCAAGAATACCAGGTGTATCCATACTTAGATGACTGGCTCATTTCCGTTACTACCAGGCAACTTCTACTAATAGCAAAGCAAAAGATTCTACAATTATCGAACCATTTAGGCATCACAATCAACTTCGACAAATCTTCGCTGGAACCCACACAAAATTTAACCTTTATAGGAGCATTGTTAGACACAAGAAACTCCATTGCCTCACTCCCTCTGTCTTGATTGGAAACTATTCAGACTCAAGTCCATAGTCTGCTGCAAAGAAACAGAGCTCCTGCATGATTAATGCTTCAAGCATTAGGATCAAAGGTGTCTGCCATAACCCTTGCTCCCCTAGCCAGGTTTCACATGAGAATATTTCAGTGGTTACTTGCATTACAATGGTCAATCCTTCAGCATCCATTATCAATGCCGATATTAATCACCAACCTATGCAAAAGAGATCTTTTGTGGTGGATTCATTCATGTCAAGTTCAGCAAGCATGCCTGTTCATTCCCTCTCAGCCCAAGGCCACAGTGAAGACCGATGCTTCCCAGCTTGGGTGGGGGTGGGGGCATTGCCAGGGAAAGACAGTCAAAGGCACTTTTTCCCCACCAGAGGCCAATCTGTACATAAATGCTCTAGAGATGAGAGCAGTACTATTGGCGTTGCAATCATTTCAGGACTCTCAATCTCTAGGGACAATTGTGATTCAAACAGACAACATGTCAGTGGTCCGGTACATCAACAAATGGGGGAACCAGACCTTACCCCTTATGCCAAGAAGCCCAATCTCATCCAACTACTTTCTGATCGCAAAGCATATTCCGGGAAGTCCACTGTGATAGCAGACAAATTGAGCAGGTGCATCCTTCTAACTTATGAGTGGTCCCTCAATTCAAAAGTATCAGAAAGGATTTTCTGAGTATGAGGCCATCCTTGTTGTGACCTTTCTGCCACCCCTCTGAACAACAAATACAGCAACTACTTTGCCCTCATCCCCCCAAAGGGGGAATTACCAAAGAACACTCTTCTCCACAATTGACCACCCAGTCTTCTTTACCTCTTTCCTCTGACTCCTCTAATTCTCAGATTTCTGCAGGAAGTAGCCAAGTTGAAGAACAAAGTCATCCTCATTGCCCCCTTTTGGTCTTGGCAGATATGGTTCCCCTTCCTATGGTCTCACCTAGTTTGAAGACCTTGGATTCTGGATCCAGTTCTGGACCTCCTGTCACACCCAATGGGCATCAGTCTCCCAGACATTACAACTCTCAAGCTGACAGTTTGGTATCTCCAATTTCATTAGTGGCCAGGCACAATATGCTTTCTTCCCCAGTTAAGCACATACTTTTGGCGTCTCATAAACCATCTACTCACAAACTTTACAGGAGTTAATGGAAAGGATTTATTCATTGGGCCTCCCTACATCACCTTGACCCTTTTCAGCACCAGTCCACAAAATTCTTCATTTCCTAGCCTGTTTTCTGTGATTGCACTTCCACTTCTACGATTAACGTTCAACTGGCAGCCATTTCTAATTTTCACAATGGTTTCCTTGGATCATCCATTGCCTCGCATAGACTTTGTAAATCTTTTTTAAAAGGTGGCCTTCTCTTAAAGCCTCCTAACAAGGACTCTACTTCTCCTTGGGACCTCACATTAATGCTACAGGCTTTGACACAATCCTCTTTCGAGCTGGCCTCTAGATGTGATCTGAAGTCCCTGTCTTGTGAAACTGTCTTCTTAGTAGCCATTACCTCAGCTAGAAGAATTTTGGAAATTCAGTCACTTTCATCCAAACCACCTTATTTGATTTTTCACAAGGCTAGAGTTTCTCTTATGAACAATCCAGCTTTCCTACCTAAGGTCATCTTGGAAACCAACCTTAATCAGTGCATTAATCTTCTGGTGTTTTTCCCAATTTTTCTAACAAGGGGGAGTACACATTACATTTGTTAGATTTTCACAGACAATTAAGGTTCTAGCTCTTAGGAACAATCCATCTTTCCTACCTAATTTCATGTTGGAAACCAACCTTAATCAGTGCATTAATCTTCTGGTGTTTTTCCCAAATTTTCTAACAAGGGGGAGTACACATTACATTTGTTAGATGTTCACAGACAACTAAGATTCTAGGTTGACAGAACTAAGGACATCAGGAAATTGGATTAGCTCTTTATTTCCTTTTCACATATCAAATTAGGACAGCCTGTCAGTAAAGTAACCTTAGCTGAGTGGATTTTAGACTGTATTTCCTTTGTTTAGAGGATGAGGGGTATTTCTTTACCTATACCACCAAAAGCACATTCAACTAGAGTGGTAGCTACTTTTGCTGTCTTCCAGTCAAGAACTTTCATGTATGACATCTGTGCAGCTGCAATTTGGGTGTCTTTCCATACCTTTATTACTCATTACAAATTAGATCTGGTCTCTATGGGTACAGCATTATTTGGTTTGATGGTGCTCAGGAATATCCTTCCTTGAGTCCACCCAGGGTTCCAAGTAGCTGGGGACTCTGTCCCACAGGTGACAACAGGATGAAGATGGACACCTTCAGATAAAGAAGTTATGTCTTACCATAAAGTTCCATCGGCGTTGTCCATCTTCATCTGTCATCAACTTCCCTCTTTCCTTCCTGGCCAAATTTCCTGGAAGAATGGACGCTTACCCAAATGTTTCCTTTTGGAACATTCTTCTAATTCAGATATGGTCTCTTTCATTATATTTATGTCTTCTTTCTTGCATCACCAAACTCAATCTGAGGTAATCCACCCAAAGCATTATGAGAAAGGGATGTGCTAGACAGTTTTTTTGAGTCCATAAACTGTAGTAATGGCCAAGTGAGTTCCAAAGGATCAGAACTGAACCCACAGGAGATGACAGATGAAGATGGATAACTCAGATGGAATGTCGTGGTAAGACATAACTTCTTTTTTTTCCACCTTTATTGAATTATCACTTGTGACATAGATAAACTTACATTTATATAAAAGTAATCAAACCATATTAACAAGTTCACATTTACAAACCTTATAGGTCACATTTATTGTTATATATCATATAATTTAAGCAACTTTAAATCAATTATTCAATTCATGTCTTCTCTTAAACCTCAGTCTGCATCCAAAACATTTTCTGCATGTATTGTTCCCACAATTTCCATTTTGTCTGTGTAATTTACTCGTACCCTTTTCTAAAAATCTCACTTCCTGTTCTTTCATCTGTGTCACAATATTTACTACTTCAAGTATAATAGGTTAATTAACCCTTTCTTAGCAGCAGCTTCTGTAGTAGATTGCACTAAAAAAACTTCCAGAGCAGGTCTTTCACTTAGGATCCCCTTATCCCTTTTCTTTTTCCCTATATTCTGATATCAGTTTCTTACAGGGAAGGCAGTCTCTAGCCTGCAATCCAAATGTTTTCTTGGCCTATACTATTCTGTTACCTTTCCCTGTCTAGTTATTTGATTTTAATAGCTTGATTCTTCAGTTTTCTGTAGTAAATTTCAGCCTCCCCCATTGCCTATTTTCTGTACTTTTAATTGCAGTCATCCCTATCAGCAGAATCTGGTTTCTCCATTCTTATGTTGCCTTAGTTTTCAGAATATTTTCTGCTACTTTATTAATATAATATTCTGTATGACAGTCATTATTCTCTTGAAGGATCTGTATCCAAAATCCTACCCTCTCCTTATTTGTTGAATTTCACCCATGCGTCATCATTATCTTCTCCTTTATCTGTTTAAAACTTTCATTTAAAGGCTCACTGCTGCTTTTCTGCTGTGATAAACATTTCTGCAGTTCTTTTTTCTACCTAAGTAGTGAGGGTAGTTGTAGCATTGTCCATATCCAGGCTTGTGTTTTGAGCCTAGTTGTTTGTTGGTAGAGACTGTGTGTCTGAGCACATGTTCCAGGCCATCTTAGTTTAGCCAAAGCCAGTCTTGCATTTCAGTGAGAGGGAAGTATTTATGGTCATTGGCTGATTGGGGTTACCTGGACTATGTTTTTTTAGTAAGCACCTCATTGGTTCTTTCGAGCTTTTTTTTTAAAGTTGTTTCAGGTTTCAACTTTCTGTTACTTAAGAAGTTAACTTGTGAGTGTTTCTGCCATTTCACACTGAGATAATCGGAGGAAGAGCACTGAGCAAACTGATCTGTGATATATAACATTAAGTATCGTGTTTTTTGCTTATTTTTACGAGTTATTTATAGCACTTTTATTGTCTGCTTCATACTTTTCTAGCTAGTATCACTGTGTGTGAGGTATTAACTGGTAATCTGTTTAGGTTTGTTTGTTCTGGTTTTTGTTTCCCATCCTCCCTACCTATTGGAATCCTGTTCTTAGACTTGGTGGCTTTGCAGTTGCCCACTCCTACTGTAAATTTGATCTGGGACACTCCTCCCAGTCTAGTGTCATTACCTCATTCTACCTAATACAGGGAGAATATTTGGGAAGGCCAACCCACTTAGTTTCTTAACCTTGAATTATCTTCTGCTCCTCCTTTCTCCCTTTCCACTTTACAAAAAAAAATTCTAAGCTTGTTTCCTGCCTTTCCTTATGTAGTCTAGTCCAGATACAGATTTGCTGTATCCAGGACTGTTTGTAAGTTTCTGAGCCCCCAAGCCATTCTGTGTTGGAGGGAAGCCTTCTAGCTTATCCGTGGGAGTGGTAAGCACTAGGTAGCTTATCTAAAAAAAAAAAAAACCAAAAACACTTTATGCATCTTAGCTAAGATTAAACTATTCCCGGCGCCAAGTCTGCTCTTTGAATTGTCCCTTAGAACTAGCCAGTTTTTTTGATTTTAGCAATCAAATCTGTTTCTTTGAGCTCAGCATTTGTTCAGAACTCGTTGTAAGCACTAAATAGCTACAAGTTACTACAGCACTCAAGTTTAATAAATAAGCACCCATCCAGGAATGTCTAAGGGTCAGCTCCCGGTGTTTTCTCCTGTCTACTTGATGAATCTGGGCATCTTGGGGCAATGCAGCAATTGCCTCATGTACACAGGCAACCCTCTCTTCCTATCACCCAACACTACAACCTGTGAGAGATGCACTTATATAGCCAAACTGGAAGCAAAGCTCTCTTCACCCAAGACTGGACTAGACAGTCAAGAGGAGAAGGTAAACATTTGCATCACACCACACTTATCACACAGTCCCTCAAAACCTACACCACCAAAACACACACATAGAAACACAAAAAACACCTACATTCGCGGAGGCTCTCAATAAAAATCTGCCCAAGCAACAGAGACCTCCAAAGCAGAAACGCAAGCAACCTCCACCCCCCAACACAACCCAAATGACACATAGCCCACAAACTCAGTGTGCCACTCAACCACAGCCCATAAGGCATAACAACATACCCAACACTCTAGTCATAGGCAAGATCGCAATCCAAATTTTAGCTTGCTACAGATCCCCCACCATGCCCCAGGATTCCCACTACTCATTTCTTGATGGACTGGAAAATATTACGGTACAACCTAACACCCTAATAATGGGCAATTTCAACTACCCCACCATTAACTTGGAAAACTACTCATGTGCCAACTATTTTGCTCAACGTTTTGTGGAATTCATAAATTCCAACGCCTTGGATCAACTTATCCACACCCCCACCAGGGACAGCAATATCCTAGACCTGGTCTTTACCAACATGGGCAACCAGTGTTCCACACCAGAGGTCAATTCCTCATTGGACAGATCCGACCACAAGCTAATCACCCTGGACATCCCGCCCCCACCCCCCCATTAGGGAAACCACCATAAAAAATTTATGCTTCTTAAGACAGAAGTGGCAAACTTCATGACACCCATACAGATGGACAATAGAGGTACGACTGCTGAATCCTACACAAATGCACTTTATAAGCACTTACACGAGTGCATGGATCGTGCAATCCCTAACAGAACCAAGACGCTATCCTCCAAAAAAAGGAAGCCAATTTGGTGGTCCCCTGCCATAAACAAACTCTACAATAGAAGAAAGAAACTGTTGCAAAAAAGAGTAAAATCCCATGATTGGAGAAACTCCCTGGTCAGCCTCAGTAAGAAGATGAGATCCCTCATAAAATCCTCCAAAGCTAGTTAGGAAAACAAAATCGCCACTGATTCTAAAGACAACCACAAAGCATTCTATAGCTATGTCAAGAATCTCAGTTGCAACACTCAAATCTGCTCTGAGTTACAGCACAATGGCAATAAATATACAGAACCAACTGATATTGCCAACATCCTGGCAGATAGGTTCAGTGCTAACCTCACCCCCTAAAGGGCCCATCTCTATACTGGAAGAATGCAAAATTCCTGTAATCACGGCTGCACAGGTAAAAACCACACTATCCAAAGCTAAGAACACAGCATCCATGGGACCTGACAACATGCCAGGCTGCATTCTACACAACTACAGAACAAACTGGCACCCCACCTAAGTACCATGTTGAAGCATAGCCTTACCTCAGGCTTTGTGCCCACTGAATGGTGCACAGCAACGGTCATCCCACTCCACAAAGGGGGAGCCACCATGGACCCTGACAACTACCACCCCATTAGCTTGATGAGTCTGATCTGCAAGGCTATGGAACTTATAAACAATGACATTGGTAATCTCCAAACTCTGGATCTCACCCAGTTTGGGTTTGTAAAAGGCAGATTATGTCTCCTAAACATGATAGACTTCTCTGAAGCGATCATCAAAGCTGTAAATGAGGGTAAGGTGGTTCACACAGCCTATCTAGATATCGCCAAGGCTTTCAACACCACCCCCCACTCTGGAATTATAGATAAACTCACTAAACTAGGTATAAATCCCTATGTCAGAAGATGAGTTGCCAACTGGCTCAGTGGCAGAAACCCACACTGTGAAAGTAACAAACTCCAAATCCAACTTCAGACCAGTGACAAGTGGAGTACCACAGGGTTCAGTCCTGGGTCCTCTCCTGTTTGGTATCTACTTCTCTGAAGTACAGGCTAACACAGAAGGTCTTTGGCTAATGAAGTTCGCAGATGACTGCAAACTAGGAGCCATAATCGAAACTCCTAACGATGTGAACATCCTACAAAAGGGCCTCACTGAGACAGATGCCTGGTGTCAAAGCCATGGCCTCAAGCTCAATGCCAAAAAGTGCATTGTCATCCCTTTTGGTAAAAACTCTGTACCCATGAACTACCTCATAGGTGGTAGTCTACTTAACTTCGAAAGTGTAATAAGAGACCTTGGGACACAGGTGGACAGTAGTCTCTCCTTTGATAATCACATCACCACAGTAGTCAGTAAATCCTTCTACGGGGCACACCTCATCACAAAAGGTTTCTCATCCAGGAAAAAAGAGGTCATTGTTCCCCTCTACTCGTCACTCATTAGACCCATTATAGAATACAGCGCCCCTTTTGATATGTACCTCACAAGACATTTACAACAACTGGAAAGGCCACAGAAATACCTCACAAAGAGGATTACTGGCCTCAAACAGATGCCCTACGCAGACCATCTCAAAAAACTCCAGCTTTACTCTGTTGCATATCGCCTACTCAGAGGCGATCTCTGCCTAACATAAAAAGCTATGTCAAACCCAGAGCTGTTGGATATGCTCCACTTAAAGAAATCCCAATCCCTCTGAGCTACATGCTGTAGGGACCTAAACCTTGTCACCACAATAAACAGAACATGCTGGAGGGATAATTCCTGTCCCAGAGACTTGCCAAACTCTGGAACAAACTACCTATATATATCAAACAAAGCTCCTCATTAGAACTCTTCAAGAAAAATCTTGATGATTGGATGAGAGATAGGAACTGCACCCCGGGGATCACTTCTGTGGCTCTGCTTGACAGGGCACAGGAAAATAATTTTCTTGGGTGGCGAAAGCCAGGGTATCTTTTTGGATAGACTTACATAGGCCCTAGTGCCAATAGCCTAGTACCTACCTATGAATATATGAACCTATGAACCTAATCATCCCTTTCCACTTTGATTTGTAGGTTTTTGCTTCTGTTACATGTAAGAGCCTTAATGATGTAGCTGTAAAATTTATCTTCAAATCAACTAATCCTAAAGCATCTTGTTCTAGTGGAAGGATCAACTTATCCCAATTTTCCCTTTCCATCTTCCTTTCACAGATTTAATCCTTCCACTCTTTATTAATTACTGTCCAAAACGTGGCCTCTGGTTGATAAAAATATGCCTGACCTGTAAATAAAACCAAAGGGACTAAAATCATTTTCACTGCTTGTATCTTGCTATCCATTTCTATAAACAAGAGCTTCCAGTTTCTCAGTTTTTGTATTATCTTATATAGTCTCTTCCCACATATCCTTAGCTGCTATAACAAAATCCTTTTTTCCATACTCCTAAATACTTAATTTTATGAGTCCTCAAAAATAAGGGTATTGATGAAACAATTTATGTGTGGGTACTTAGTTTACAACTTTAGCCTTTGTTTTATCTTCATTAATTGTATACCCCCGAAAAGACTTGAAACTGTCTCAGAATGTTCCACAACATTGAGATGTCGTTTTCTGGTTTTATCAGGTGCATAATAATATCATCTGCAATTAAGGGTCATTTTTCTTGATTAGCATACCATTTATATCCTTGAATTTCTGAGTCCCTTATTTTCTTTGCCAGTGGCTCTAAATATAATGCAAATAACTAAGGGAAATAGGAATGAGGGCACCCTTCCTGGTTCCTCTGTTCAGACACAACTTATCAGACAGGAACCCTCCCACTTTAATTTTTGACTTCCGTCCTTCATGTATCCTTCTAATTAACATTATTATTATATCAGGGAATCTGAATGGTTCCATTGCCCTACTCATAAAATCCCAGCTTTCTCTGTTGAATGCTTTCGCTGCATCAAGACACACCAAGAACACAGTATTTTCTTATATTCTGCTTCCCTGCAGATCATCATTGTTCTGTTACTGTTGTCAAATGTTTGCCTCCTTTCCACAAAGCCACATGACATTGATCCATACCTATCAATTTTGGCAATATCTTTGCCATTTTTTTAGTTGTTATAGACACAAACCGTTTATAATCATGATTTAAAATTGAAATGGTATTACAGACACCACGGTTTTCTTCCATCATGTTGGTGCTTCCCCTCCTTTTAGAATACTGTTTAAAATTTTTCCAGATTTTTATCACATTCTTCCCTCCCAGCTTTCAGACTTTCACAGGAGTACCATATATTCCTGGAAACTTTCCTTCAGATTGTTTATAAATTTCTGTTTTTATTTCATCCCCTCCTATCTTAACCATTAATTGTTGAGCCTCCACTATCTCTAACTTTGACTTTCGTAAGTCTTTCTTAAGTATTTCCATTTGTGTTTTTCTTGATTTCCACATTCCTCTGCTTTATACAATTTATCATAAAATTTCCAGAATATCTCTAATACCTCATTGGATTACTGGTTATTTTTCTTGTTATAGGCTCTGTGACTTTGGCAACAAACCTTTCTATTTTTCTTGCCTAAGGTATTGTGCTAAGAGTTTTGTGCTCTGGAGGTATTGTCAAAAACAGTTGTTTGATAGGAATCTTTCTAAAGTCATGTATATTATCCACATTCTCTCTTATTTTCTCTTTAACACTCTGCAGTTGCTCCTCTTCTTGTTCTGTGACATCCCACTTATTCTGCAATACTTTAATCTTTGTCAGCCCCTCTAAATAATTTTTGTTACTTGTTAATCATATCTCTTTTTCTTTTATTTCTGCTCTATTTTTAAACTCCACTTTCATTTTATCCCACTCACTAGTTATAACTTCTGAAGAAATTTGTCTTTCCTAATAACTCTCAAATAATTTCTACTTCTCATTCCTTAAATTCCTCTCGTTTAACAGGTAGGTGGGGAAGTGCAAGTGCCTCATTTGTACTTTATTACCCTACATTTTTATCCTAGTTGTTATTAATGCATGATCTGAAATAATTATTTGGATGTGTGTTGAAGCCTTCAATTAAATGCACATGTTCCTTTAAAATATACATTTTCTCTAGTTTAGCCTAGTTAGTGTACCTTTGGAAATAACATGCAAATTGTTTCTGAGTCCCTAATACTGATTTCACATCTTCTATACCAAATATTTTCATAAATTTCTTTGGAAATGTACTCTCTTTTGTTATATTTTCTCTTCTATTCTCCCCAGATACATCCTCAATGTTGCACGTCAAGTTCTAGTGCACACCTTTAAGTAATAGCTGATTATTTTGCCCCATATTTCTTTAAGATGCATAATAGCAGATTTAGGTGGAATATAAATACATACCAATGTAATCCTTTTTCCTTGCCAGTAGTCCTTTAAATGTTTCAGTTATTTAAATCACCTGTTTTCCTCTAAATTACTGGAAGTTGTACTGAAGCTGAAGCTTGAAATTTTTTTTGCTGAACAGCTGCAGGATTTTCCCATACAGTATTTTATCTTCACCCTTTCTTTCTTAATTTGTTTCATGTTCTCCAAATTTCTTCTTTGCTGGCATTCAGGTGGTGTACTTGCTAGGCAGCAACTGAATTTTACACAAATAATTTCACTGGCTCCCATTTCTCAGTTTCTGTTTTCACAATGAAATTAAGCTGTTGGTCAGTGTGCAGCCATCTTGGAAGTCCAACGTTTTGTTTATTTTTTCATAATTTTTGAGAAGAAAAATTCACTGCTTATGCATTACTTTTTTGTGAGGAACTAGGGCACGCATGTTTGGTGTTTGTGACTAAAAATTTATTTCAGCAAATACCTTTGTTTTTCATCAGGATGTTTCTCTGTCTCTTCTTGGTTCTGCTATTACGCTAAGATGCTTCTTTTTACGGCTGTGACATGGAACAAGGTAAGGCTTTCACCCCTTCACTGAGCCGCAAGAGGAAAAAAGTTATCCAGTAGGCTTCAGACTTCAGTCCAGATTTCTCTTTGCCTCAGCTGCTGTTGGATGATTCTGCTGTGGCCATCAGTTGTTCTTCAGGCTGTTAATTTCTTTCTATTGGTCCCTCTGGCATTGCTTCTTGGGATGCTACTCTGGACTGGGAGTCTGGCACATCATCTCTGGCTATACAGTTCCCTTTGTCAGTGTAGGTAGAACCATCCTTGCAGGATTCAGGGAGCATACCAAGGGATGCATCTTCATGATTCTGCCCAGCAGAGCCACTTTACAGGGGTAGGAGACTGGCTGTTAAGCCACTCTTTATATTGGGAGGGGGCGTCTCACAGGAAAAGAAAGCAGAAAACTTCTCCTCTCCAAAAGCAAATAATTTGCTGGATCTGACAAAAGCAGTGTTGAGAGTGTCAGTCTTGGATGATTACTCTTCTCAGAAGAAGAAAAAGAAAATAATTTCTTCCCTATTAGATTCTGATTCCCTGTGTGAGGGCCAGAATTTAAAGTGGTATTGTGTTTCTCGTGTTCCCTCAATTCAGGAGGGAGATTCCGACTCTTTTGAGACACTTTCCTCAGATTTTTTCCCCCTAGATAATAGTCTTTTCTAATAATATTGCCAGTATGAAAGAATTGTTTTCAGTGGGAACAAAAAAACCTGAATCTCAACAGACATTATGATTTATTAGAGAGAGTTTTTCCTCAACCTGCGCCTGTTCATCCTGTTCTGACAGCCTTAGAGCATGCCTTTTTGACAACCTGCACTTGTCCTGATAGTCAGCCATCTATTCCTAGAATAAAAAATTTCTCAGTCCCATAAATTAAGTTTTTTTTCTAATCTAAGTGAAGATTCTGTAGTAATTTATTTATTAAAGTCTGCTTCTACCAAGCTTCTTTCAGCAATTAACCTTAATCCTTCTGACAAGATAGGGAAAGTTTTGGAGACGTGTAGTAAAAATGTGTATTCTTCGTCCACACTGGTATTCAGAATTTTTTAATTGTCAGGCACACATCTATGTTTTTTCTGGCTTCTTATGATGTTTGCTGTGCCTCAGGTAATCAAACAATGTCCTATTCATCTGCTGCTGTATTCATGACATCAGGGCGTTGGCCTCTGGTGAACTCTCACACGTCCAGCCATTATACAAAAGTTAAATGCTACTGCTAGGGTGAGCGTCATGTCCCGTGCCTCTCTCTGACGTCGGTCGTAAACATATGTCGGCATTGTCGGGTATAAACGGATGTCAGCATGCACCTCTTCAGAACTTCACTGCTGCCAGTGTGACTGCCAGCTCCGGTCATCGTGTTGCCAGTAGAAGAGTTGTCTTCATCCAACTTCAGATAAGTACCCCTTAGGGGTTTTCTGTTCGTTACTTGCTACTGTTTTGGGTTACATGTCAGGTAGAAAGGGCAAGTGTAGGTGTGGAAAGGGAAATTCCACATAAGGAGTCTCATGACCTCTGCCTATTCTGCCTAGGCAGTGAACACGACCATACCACCTGTAGTATTTGTAAGGCCTTTGTCCCCAAGACCCTCAGAAGTCATCTCACACCCTTAAAACTCTACCTTGAAAATTAGAGACTCAAATGTTTAGCTTCTAGGATGGACCCGATGTCAAAACCCTCATATGAGTCCCCAGTCAAGAAGGCCAAAAAGAGTAGGCCCAAACAGACAGCTGAGCCCTCCACTCCAGCTGTTGCTGTCGAGGTTAGTGATGGCCCAGAGTCTGAGTCAGAGTCCTTGGAGCTTCCTTTGGAGGAAGGCCCGGAGGAAATCTCTCCTTTGCCCGAGATCACATCCTGGACGGAATAAAAGGAGTCTGATTTGGTCACTGAGGAGGAACCAAGGCTCATGATATCCAAGGGTCTGCGTGGCATTATTTATTTATTTATTTATTTATTTATTTATTTCAGTTTGGTGACCAGGGGGGTCCACTGGGCTCAAGAGCCCATTTTCAGCGGAGGCCCGGGGAGAAAAGCTCCAGCATTACATAGTAAATCATTAGATATTCAGATTAAGTTACAATTCATGATACAGATACATAAGATAAGCAAAATACAGTTAATATGGAGGGTGTAGATATATTATAAAATCAGAAACACAAACAGGTAAATTGGTAAGGCTTCACATTACATAGTAGACATTGAATTTGTGGATTAATCTCCCAAATTGTAGTATGTAAGGACATAGTTTCTGATGTAGTGGAGTGTCAGCCGGCGTCCGGCCCTCCAACCCTCCACCGCATTTCTGAATCCTCTCCCCAGACACCCATAAGAAGAGGAAACAGAAAATTAAACATATTTCTCAGCCTCTCCCTGCTTCACCTGTCGAACAGCCTCTGGATTTGCAGGCTTTCACCCAAGGCCTGCTCAATGCCTTTTTGGCCTTACATCAGGGCCCAATGCCTGCACAGACCCCCATGCCCTCTACCCCTAAGGAGCCTGCTCTGGACGTCTGTTCCGCAGAAGAGGACTCATCTGATGATGAATCCCTCACCTACACTTCTCAGATTGCTTCTCCTCTGGGATATGCTTTACCAGAGGAGGAGTCCAATAGCACTGACTCCCCTCGTGAGGACCTCACCTTTGGTGAGACCATCACCAAAATACAAAACTTTTTCAAATGTGACAGCCGTCAGGTCATTGAGACCCAAAAGAGATACTGTGAACTCCTACAACTGGAGTTTCCCAGCCCTTCTGCTTTGTATCCCCAGCACCAGTACACCCTGCTTTTCTGCATGCCTTCTTAGCTGCTTCTAAAAACCCTGACTCACAGCCCTCAGCACCCAAGCTTCCAGACAGATTCTATAAGGTGCCTGAGGAGGCAACCTTCCTGTATAAAGTACCTTCTGCAGACCCTGAAATTACTTCCGTGACCACTGACAAAACCTCAAAGTTACTACCTTCCACCTCCCTGCTGCCCTCTGATAAAGAGAGCAGAATGATGGAACGTCTGGGAAAGAAAGCTTATACTTCTACCACCCAAGCAGTAAGAGCAGTCAACTACCAGGCACAGATGGCCAAATATTCATTGGCTGTCTTGGAAGATATGGTAAAACAACCGGGAGAGCTCCCTGACTCTCCTGCTAAAGCCAAGCTTTCCTCTCACCTGAACTCCTGCACACAAGTGACCAAACACTACATCAAGTGCAGCTACAATGCTGTAGAAGCACATGTAACGGCTGCCGCCTCTGGATCTGTCATCAGGAGGTACTTAGGGTTACCACCTGTCCCACTTTGCAAGGGACAGTCCCTCTTTGGGCAGTTCTGTCCTGCAAAGAAATCGAAAAAAATGGCAAATGTCCTGAAATTTTAGGACAGACTTATTTCCTATATTTTATGTAATATTTGCATAAAACAGTTATTCTGTATCTGAAACATCTAAATGTGATAAGAAACAAAACTATCTCAGCCAGGGAATTCTTCAGGATCTTAGTATTCATAACTTCAACTATCTCCATGGTCCTCCTAGCAAGGCAACACATAAGAAAGTTTCAGTGGTATCTGTGAAATACCTGAAAACAACACCTGCATCCTCTAGAGTTCATGATCCCCATACTTCCTTGCCTGTCCAAGGAACTGAAGTGGTGGATTTCCCAGATTCAGTAAAATCCGGGCCTACCCCTACAGCCCACACCCCCAAACCAAGACCTCTTCACAGATACTTCAGACACAGGCTGGGGGGCAACCCTAAGACATTGGAGAGTGAGGAACTCATCGACCCCAACTCAACGAAAAGATCCCATCAATATCAAGGAAATGAGAGCCTTGATACTAGCTTTGGATATTTTCAAGGGTCAATAGAGAACACCACCATGCGGTGGTACATCAACAAATTGGGGGGGGGGGCAAGGTCCTACTTCCTGTGCAGACTTGCACTGCAGACTTGGGAAATAGCACTGGAGAAACAAATCCTTCTTCAAGCAGTATATATCCCCTCTGCAGATAATGTGATGGCAGATTCCTTAAGCAGGACCATGACCCTGTCTTACGAATGGATGCTGAACAGGGAAGTGTTTCTGGACCAAGTCCATCGATGGGGTATTCCGAATGTGGAGCTCTTCACCTCCCCCATGGACAGACAGCTCCTGACCTTCTGCTCCAGGGCACTTCACCCAGAGGCTTGGAAGGTGGACGCTCTATCAATCTCTTAGAAGGGGATGTACGCATATGCATTCCCCCCTTCCCTCTCATTCAGAGAGTCCTACTGAAAATTCAGAAGGAACAGCCTCAAATCTTGCTGGTGACTCCCTGCTGGCCAAGGCAGCATTGGTTCCCCCTGCTATTTCACCTAGCCAAGGGCAATCACCACAAGTTACCCCAGAGAATGCACCCACTCACACAGGACAAGGGAACACTCTTACACCCTCAACTGCCAACACTGAACCTCACATTGTGGGTGATAGGGCATTGATTCCCTTCAGACACCTATATACAGAAGACGTGATCCAGGTACTGCAGGAGGCTAGAAAACCAACTACTAGAAAATCTTACCTCTCAAAGTGGAAGAGATTTTCGTTATGGTGTCAGAAAAGCGACCTACAACCACTGACGGCAGAGCCCCCCAGTGGTCTTGTCCTACCTGTGTGACCTTATGAAATCCGGGCTGTCATATTCCTCCATTAAAATACACCTATTTACCATCTCAGCTTGCCTGTCCCTGGTACCACCTTTAGCGTGTTGATTAGAGGTCAAACTCATCTTGAGAGGGGCACTACACCTCAGGCCACCAAGGAAGCCTATTCTGCCTCCTTGGGACCTTAATTTTGTTCTAGAAAAATTGATACTACTCCCATTTGAACCAGCCAAAGACTGCACCCTCCAATACTGAACTTGGAAGACTATACTCTTGGTGGCCATACCCTCTGCCAGAAGGGTCTCCAAACTCCAGGCTCTTATGGCATATCCCCCCCTTCACTGTCTTCCACAAGGACAGGGTATGTTTGCGTATTAACCCCACATTCATGCCCAAAGTGGTAAATGACTTGTCCCTAAATCAGACTATCAACCTGCCAACCCCTTTCCCCTCGACGCAGAACAGAGTAGAGAGAATACTGCACTCCCTAGATATACACAGACAGCTCAGGTTTTATTTGGCCAAAACCAAATACTTCCAAAAATCTGACAGGCTCTTCATCTCCTGTCAACCTAGAGCCCTGGGTCAACCTGTTTCCAAGCAAACTATATCCTCTTGGATATCAAAAACCATCTCCTTTTGCTACACCAACCATGGTAAGTCACTCCCAGCCCCAGTTAGGGCACACTCAACCAGGGCAGTGTCTTCCTCAGCGGCTTTCCTTAAAGGATTAGATACAGCTGCTATCCTAGAGGCAGCTACTTGGTCCTCAGTTCACACATTCACCAGACACTGCAAACTACATATGGTCTCTAAAGCCAGAGCAGGATTTGCCTGAGCTATCTTCCATGGGTTTGTGAAAACTGCTTCTGGTCCGCCTCCCCTTCATTAGGACAGGAGCTTTTGCAGTCTCCCTGATGTCATGATTACACCAGCGTATGAATAGAAGGACATAATATTGTTTTGTAAGAAGTTACCATAACCTTAGATGTCCTTCTCTTGTATATGCTGCTGTATAGTTTCCCACCCAGCCTTCCCCCTCACACTTGCCTGATTCCAGTTTCTTGGAGTAACCACTCCGTAGTTGCTGATTCCAGCGGCATTCAGTTCTGAAGAGGTGCGTGCTGACATCTGCTTTATACCCGACGTCCGTTTACAACAGATGTCCGAGAGAGGTGTAGGAAGTCACGCGCACCCTAGCGGTAGCATTTAACTTTTGTATAATGGCTGGATGTGCAAGAGTTCACCAGAGGCAAACTCCCTGATGTCATGAATCCAGCAACATATAGAAGAGAAGGACATCTAAGGTTATGGAAGTTCGTACACAACAATACTTTCTTTGAAATGTGCCTGTAACTTTGCTGGTTTTCAGAGTGCCATGTCTATTTTGAGACAGTTTGCTTGGTTACAGTCTCAAAATTTAATATCAAATATTAAATTTGAAATTTTAAATGCTCCCCTGGATAAAGACGTTTTATTTGATCCTTCCTTTGTGGAAGTCCTTAAAGGGTTTAATGAAAGAAATAAGTTAATTCAGGGTGTTACCCATATTTTTCAACCTTTCTTTCCAAAATATAACAGAAAAATTTATTCCAGTTCGGGTTCCTCTTTCTGGAAACGGAATACTTGTTACTAAAAACATTCAGGTAAACAAAATGTCAAAATACAGTAGCACAGAGATTCAAAGAAGAAAGTTGGATCCTCCCAGAACCAACAACAACCTAAAAAAAAGTCAGACTGACCATATGCCCCCTAAGGATTTCCCCCTCCCCACCCTGGCAATACTGTAAATCTATCCCAGTCTTTAAGTCTTTATTATCCTTTTTGTCATCAGATAACCTCAAACAGTTTGGGTTTGAATATCATTCTGAAAGGTTACATCTGACTGTAAGGCTCCCTTCCTCCCTTAGAAGGGATTCCTCCTTTTCCTTCCAGTCAGTCTGGCCTGTTCCGTTCTGTTCTGAGTCAGATACTGTCTTGTTGGGTAATAGAACCTGTTCCTACAGATCAAATAGGGAAAGGCTTTTATTCAAGGCATTTTCTAGTGCCAAAGAAAGAAGGAACTTGGAGACCTGTCCTGGACCTTTCTTTTGTAATCCTTCGTGTTATAATTCCAAAATTCAAAATGTTTTGTTTGCAGGCTGTGCTACCCATAATTCTTCCTTCCAGTTGTCTAGTAATGTTTGATTTAAAGGATAGTTATCATCTTATTCCTATCAACAGCAAGTTCAGACAATTTTTGTGTTTTTCTGTGTCTGGTTTGCATTTTCAAGTTTGCTGTTTTCCCTTTTGAAGCTCTACAGCTCCAAGTGTAAAAAGTGTCTGGCTCGTCTAATAGGTTATTTCAAGTTGCAAGGCGTTCACATTTTGCCTTATTTGTACAATCTCCTGATATTTGCAGAATTTTTCTCAGCTTGTCAAGAGTCTCTGGTTTATATAATTTAGGTATTTCTCATCTTGCATTTCAAATGAACTAATAGAAGTCTTCTCTTGTTCCTTTTCACACAGTGGTATTTTTAGGATGTCTTTTAAGCACAACACTTATGAGGCCATTTCTTCCTCAAGACAAAGTGGCGAGTTACATTGAATGATTTCTGATATTTTTAAACCAGACTCAGGCATCTGGCCAAGAATATATCAGATTTATAGGATTTATGGTCTCTACTATTCTCATGATTCCCCTAGCCAGAATTCACATAAGAAAGATTCAGGGGTTTGTCAAATCATTTTGCATTCTGTACCAGTAATCTCTAACGTTTCAAATTCTAGTGCTGGGGTTTGTGAGAAATGAGTTAAATTGCTGGGTGAATTAGTTGTCTCTCAACATAGGTCTCCCTTCTTGCTGCCAGCCCCCACTCAGTCTGTAACAACATATGCTTCCAACTTTTCTTAGGGAACTTTGTTTAAGGGAATGAAAGTGCAGGATCTTTGGAACAAACAAGACAGGCTAAAACACATAAATGTCAAGAAAATGATGCTTGTAAAAAATGCCGTCATATTTCTGAGTCATCTTTAGACCGTAGGCCCTCTCATAATAATTACAGACAAAACTATAATTATGTGGTGTATAGTCAAGCAAGGGAGAACCAGGCTCTACCCCCTTTACAGATTAGCTATGATAGCCTGGGATCTAGTAATTCAGTTCACTGTGTCCCTTTGTGCATTCTGACAGAGCAAAACTTTATGGTAGACAAGCTGAGCAGTACCAGAACAGATCCTCACAAATGGAAAGTGTAGCTGCCAGTTTTCTAGGAATTGATCAATCTGTGAGGAACTCTTTAAGTAGATTTGTTTGCCTCCACTCAGAACAGGTAGCTTGAGAAATTCTGCTCCAGGACTCCCAGCAGGCAGGCCTGGAAGACAGATGCCTTTTCATTCTCATTAACAGGAATGTTTCTGTA
The DNA here is from genome assembly GCF_019279795.1 of Protopterus annectens. Lineage (NCBI taxonomy): Eukaryota > Metazoa > Chordata > Ceratodontiformes > Protopteridae > Protopterus > Protopterus annectens. The sequence goes on along the minus strand of NC_056731.1, from coordinate 1,715,003,174 downwards.
TGTTTTCCCAGCTTTTCCTCTGATAATCAGGGATATTCTTCATAGTCAGTGTTGCAGTACTGATCCTTGGTCTTCTACAATGTGGAAGCCTGCTACTAGCCCGATTTCCAGAGTCTTTTCATCATCCCTAGCTGATGGCTGTCCAATGGCCAATATTTGGACATAAGGGTATAAGAGGAGTGTCTGTTACTGCCATATCGATTTCATTCTAGCTTAGCAGTCCAGTGTGTGTTTGCCAGATGCTCATAGACCATTGGCTGGTTGTTTTTCTCCAGAGTTTCTGACAAATGATTTACAGATAAGTACCCAGTTTACGAATTCTTTTATCTAATGTTCAAAAAAGTTAATAATTGCTTGAAGTATGGGAAGCACATCATACGTAAAGACTTTCATTCTTTTTGTCTGTTTTGTTTGGGGCTTCAGCACATTGTTTCTATTTGTCAGGATTGTGCTATGTTTACAGCTAAGATCCTTAAGCACAGGGCCAAAGTCTCACAGCACACATGAAGCCCTCAGACCTGGTTTCTTCCGCTGCTCTGCCTTCTTCATTTTGAAGTACTACTTTACCAAAGAAATGAAAAGACAAAGAGCCTAAATAAAAGGACTCACCAGACGATGGCGATTTTTCCGCATCTGTGTCTAAGTCGACCGATGACTCTGGTGAAGTGGTTTTGCAGCCCCCAGGTCTAGTGACTACCATGTCCAAACCCTCTGGTATAACCCCTGGGAAGGCCACCATGGCAGCAGGCACTTCAGCTTTGCACATTCCATTGTCAACATCGGTTGAGTCTGAGGTCACTCACCAGGCCTTAGCTTCCAACGACCAAACGTTGGTTACCGTGGGAGATGTTTCATCTTCCGTGATTGTTCTGCAAGACAAAACAACATTATTCCATACAGATGTGACCATGCACCAAGTCCTTTCTTATTAAATGACTGCCTAATCCTAAGAAACACGCCAGCCTACCTCAGCCTACATCTCAGTTGTCAGCCATTACAGCCCAGGCTGAATCTCAGGACCTCCTTTAAATTGCCTAGAAATTCATGGCCTTTATGAAATCTAGGGATACCAGCCAGGCACTACAGACTGCCCCTGTATCCTCTCCCAGTAAAAGAACAAGAGATGTCGCCTTTCAAGAGGAATCACCTTCTTCAGCATCTGAGGATGAGGAAGAATTATCTTATTTTTAACACCTCTCCCCTCAGTCCTATTCTGATTCTGACTCAGATGATACCCTTGCCTCTGCTTCTCCCCCATCTTATGTAATGTATTGCTGAGGGAGAAGCAGAGGCGATGATACCCTCGCCTCTGCTTCTCCCCCAGCGATACATTACATAAGATGATGGAGGTTTTTCATTGGGAAATCAAAGAATTCTCTCAGGCCCAAACTCATTACAGGCAGCTTCTAAGCCTGCGACCCCCCCCCCCCAGACCATTAGCTATTCTCCTAGTCCATGTGGTATTAGATGATGTCTTTGAAGACATCTCTCTACCCCAAGACTCTCTGCTTCCTGCTCCAAGGAAGGCAGGTTGGTTTTGTAGAGTTTTTGATACACCCAAACACCTGTACAAGAACCCACAAACTGATCCCTCTGTAGTGTCTACTGAAGCCGCTAAGGGTTCTTCTAAGCCTACTGCCAGGCATACCCTACCTAATAACAGGAAAGGAAGACTACTAGACAGGTTTGGCAAAAGGCCTGTACATCTGCTACACTCTCTATCAGGGCCTCAATTACCAGCTTCAAATATTAAAACACTTAGAGTCCTTACAGGAAAAAACTCATTACCAAAACAGAGGGCATTGCAGATAAGGCCTTACTAAGGGACATACAGGAGACAGCTAGAACAGCACTGCATGTTTCCAGACATTCTCTGAAATGTGGTTACAACACATTAGATGTATTATGCAGGGCAGCTGCTACTGGCTCTATCTACAGGCACATTTGGCTGAAGACCCAGCCACTTTCTAACCAAGGCCAAACACTTGAATGCCCCATTGGATAAAGAATTTCTTTTTGGGCCTCTTGCAGAGATGATTTTCAATAAATTGGGCAAAAAAGGGAAGCAAATAAAAGCTGTAAAAAATGTTTATTTGTCTCCAACCCCAAGATATAATTGGAATTATTCTTCTAAGCCTTGATCTCCACCTTCTAGGCAAGATAAGGGGAGGTTTCCCTGATCAAAAACAAAATATCCCTGTAATTATACACAGCTCTTTCCTCTCCTCTCCTCTTCTCACCTTCCTCAACACCTCTCTGCTCCCCATCCCTTTAGCAGAAAGACTTTCTTCTTTCCTATACCAGTTAAAACACATCACCTCACACTAGTAGTAAACATCATAGAAATGGGTACTTCATTCATTTCAGAGAAAGGCCTCCCTTCTTAGGTATAGCAAATCCACCAAAATACCAAGAACCTCTTCTTCCCTCCAGCTTGTAAGAACTCTTGCAAAAGGGATCTATTCAACCAGTCCCTGTGGGGGAGTTGGCAACAGGGATCTGCTCCAGGATTTTTCTAGTTCCAGGAAAGGAAGGAACTTGGTGACAAATTTTAGATTCTCAAAGTCAGACAAATTCCTAAACATTCCCAAATTCAAAACACTGATATTTCACAAACTGCTGCCCATGATCTTTTCAGGAGCATACAGTGGATATAAAAAGTGTACACATCCCTGTTAAAATGCCAGGTTTTTGTGATATAAAACAATGAGACCACAATAAATAATTTCAAAGCATTTCCCACCTTTAATGTGACCTATAACTTGTACAATTGAAGTGAAAAACAAACTAATCTGTTAGGGGAAAAAATATAAAAAATAAAAAAACTTACAATAAGCTGGTTGCATAAGTGTGCACACCCTTAAACAAATACTTTGTTGAAGCACCTTTTGATTTAATTACAGCATTCAGTCTTCTTGGGTACACACCTGCCATCAATTAAAGAGACTCTGATTAACTGAAAAAAAGTTCAACTGTCCTATCAGGATTTTTCTGACATTTACTCAGTTGCCTGGTACAACAAAAGCCATTGTTCGCAGAGAGCTTACAAAGCATCAAAGGGAACTCATTGTTGAAAGGTATCAGTCAGGAGAAGGGTACAAACAAAATTTCCACAGCATTGGATGTCCCATGGAACACAGTGAAGACAGTCATCAAAAAGTGGAGAAAATATGGGACAACAGTGGCGTTGCAAAGAACTGGGCATCCCTCCAAAATTGATGAAAAGACAAGACAAAAACTGGTCATGGAGGCTGCCAAGAGACCTACAGCAACACTGAAGCAGCTGCAGGAATTTCTGGCAAGTACTGGTTGTGCACTACATGTGACAACAATCTCCTGTATTTTCCATATGTCTGGCCTATGGGGTAGGGTTGCAAAACGGAAGCCTTTTCTTACACAGAAAAACATCCAGGTCCAGCTAAAATTTGCAAAACAATACATCAAGTCTCCCAAAAGCATGTAGGAAAATGTGATGTTAAGTTGTCTATCTCACCTTCATTCTTGCTGGTTGGGTTCGGAGCCGATCCTCGGCTCCGACTCGGCCATCTACTAAAGTTCGAGAGCTATTTACTGGCTCGAGGCCTCCCCATATCCCACAATGCTTGGTGTTAGATACCCAGATCTCGTTTGCCGCTTCAGCTACGAGGTTGCGATTTTACTGGCTCAGGTCGTATTATTCCGTTTTTTTGTATTATTAGCAAGAAATTTACCTTGTATTTTTAGTATATTTAGATTGTCTTCCCTTTTAGTGTAGTTAGACTGTGTATCCCCTAGTTTATCCCACCTAGGAAACTCGTTTTTTGTTAGAGAGTTTTTTCCCCCCACCCCCCTTGTTTCTTCTCTTTAGTGACTAACCCCACCCCTTTGGTACTTTTATAGGAGTAGTGTTTAGCCTTATAGTATTTGTATATTTTTATTAAGGATAGTTTTGTAGTTATTATTGTTAACTTAACTAGTGCGGGTGTGTGAGTGTTTTTGTGTGCCTTGTTTAAGCACTAGTTTCATTTTTCTCTCTTTAGTATCCCCTTGACAGTATGTCTAAAGATATTAAAGTTTCAGGCTTCAAGAAGTGTGACTCGTGCTGTCAGAAGATGTCTCTGACAGACTGTCACACTTCTTGTGTGTATTGCTTGGCTTCCCTACACCTGCAGGACTCCTGCTTGGTCTGTCACGCCTTCAGCCTGAGAGTCCTGCAGGAGCGTAGGAACAAGCTTATTTTGAGAGGCTTACTTAAGCCAGAGGGATCCCCAGTGAAGCCTCAGTCGGGGAAATCCTCAAAGCCCACCAAACCGTCGGCTCCCAGTTCGGAGCCGTCGCCGGGCGGAGCATCTTCCTCCTCTTCCGTTCTGGCTGGAACCGACATCTCTAGACCTCATTCGGCTCTGACTTTAGTATCGGAACCATCTTTGAGCTGAAAACATTCTAGTTCCCCTTCCCTAGAATCGGTTTGTTCGGCTCCGAGGTCACCATTGCTTCAGTTTGAATGAAGCCATAGGTCCCACTCCTCTCGGTCCTCCAGGCTATCTGATCATGACTTGGAGAGGGTGGTCAGTAGACTCCTTAAATCGCAGGCCTTGGCCCAAATGGTAACCATCCCTTCTCAACAGACTGTGGCTGTCCCGGTGTCTTCAGCAATTCCTCCTCCGACTCCCCCTTTGCGTTCAGAGCTGGAGCTGGTAGGGGCTCGAATCTTGGAAACGTCGGAGCCAGTACCACACCTTTCAGCTCCTTCGTCAGCTCCGATCTCTTCATTGGTTCCTTCGTTGGAGGGATCTGGGCGCCGGGTCTCCCTCGTCGGCTCCGAGGGGGCGAGTGGCATCGGACCCTTGTCCGACCCCGTTCTCCCTCTCGGGGCTTCGGTGCAGGTGAGCTCGGCCCTGACATCAGCCTCTGAGCCGTCCCTCTCGGTGCCGGGAGGGGTTCACGTCTCCTTGGAGTGGGGACCTTCTGCTCTGCCTGATAGGGGCACCTTCATGAGGAGCGTGCTGACTCCTGAATTGGCTCCTCGATCGGCCCCTTCGGCTCCACCCCCCATGGTTCCTGCATCGGTCTCTGCCCACCCTCCTGACCCCAAGCGTGGAGAACAGACGCTCCAGGTCGCCCCATTGGGCGTATCTTCCTCTTCCGAGGCCTCCCCTGATCTTTCAGAGGAGCCCCCTTGGAAGAGAAAATGTAAGAAGAAACATGTCGACTCCCCCGAGTCAGTCACGTCTGATACCGACTTGGAGGATTCGGAAGGGTCCCCAAGATCCCCCTCTGAGGATGCCTCCTTTTCAGACATTCTAGAGATCCTTAAGCAGAGGGGGGACTGGACTGCCCTTAACCCTTCCGAGGACGAGTCGGTATACCTGGACGCATTTGGTTCTCACCCTTCCACCTCCTGGGTGTCTCCACCCTTCGACCCGCTCATGGAAGTAGTGGCTCGAAGGGCGTAGTCATCCCCAGACACAGTGGAACCAACTCCCCGTAGGCCCACTAAGTTCATTACAGCCCCACCCAACAAACAATTTTTGACAAAAGGTGTCCCCGTTGATGCCATGGTGGTGGCAGCAGCCACGAAGAAGGAGTTGGCTGACCCTTCGGTGCCTGTCCATCCTCCTAATAAAGAGTCTAGGACAATGGACAGGTACGGGAAGCGGATGTTTTCCTCAGCGACCTTTTCCATGCGGTCGCTTAATTATCTGTGCCACTTCACCCACCTTCAAAGGGATCTTCTCAAGGAACTGGGCGATACCCTTCAGGATCCATCAGCTGCGGGGGCTCAAGATAAGATTAACTCCCAGCTGGCGACCCTTAACTCAATCGTCAACTCCTCCATGTGGCTCATTTCTTATGCAGCCGATGGGGCGAGTAGGGCCGCAGGTACAGGCGTGGCATTGAGGAGACATGCCTGGATGCTTTTATGTAACTTTGCTGACCCCTTTAAGGCATCCCTCACCAATACCCCCTTCGATGGTTCGGCTCTGTTTGGACCACAGGTGAAGGATACCCTTACAGGAAGGCAAGACTCTCTCTGCCATGGGAGTCCATTTTTCTACTCCCTCTAGACCATACCCTAAAAATCAGAAGAGTGGGAAAATGTGGTTTCGGAAACCCCAGGGAGTCGTGCCTGACACACGTGGTGAGTTTCCCTCCAGGGGCAGGGGAGGGAACAATAATAGATGCCGCCCAAGGGGCAGAGGGGGTCCGCAAAATCAGGGTAACAGAGAATCTTTCTCTGACAAATCCTTTCTGCACCCCTGAGGGGCTGCCCGACTGTCCACCTTTGGAGGCAGTCGGGGGAAGATTGTCACTGTACCCAGAAGCCTGGCAACTCCTCACACAAGACAAATGGGTACGGTCCATCATATCCGAGGGTTACAAAATCCCCTTTGTCCACACCCCTGTACAAACAACCAAGTCCCTTCCAGATGTCCCACCCGGTCTAAGGGAACAAGCAGTGCCAGAATTTCAAAACTGCTAGAAAACAGGGCCATCCAGCCAGTCCCAGCAGACCAGCAAGGATCCGGAATTTACTCCAAGTTCTTTTTGGTACCAAAAAAGACAGGGGACTGGAGACCCATTTTGGATCTCAGCAGGTTAAACAAATCTGTTCAAAGAACAAAGTCCATTCTACCCTTTTTGGGTCAGGACGATTGGATGTGCTCCATAGACCTTCAGGATGCGTACTAGCATATCAAAATGGACAGGCGCTCCCGAAGGTTTCTCCGCTTCCGGCTGGGAGCCAGTCACTATCATTTCAGAGCCCTGCCCTTTGGTCTCACCACAGCCCCCAGGGTGTTCACCAAACGCATGGCAGTGGTTACGACTCACCTCAGATGGCGAGAATTACAGGTGTTTCCATATCTAGACAACTGGCTCCTTACTGCTTCCACCAGGCATCAGCTACTGTGAGCCAGGGATTATACCATCCAAACTTGCTCCGCGCCAGGTATCTCAATAAATTTCGAAAAATCTGCAGTCGTCTTGTCAGTCTATAACCTTTATAGGCGCAAGATTAAATACAAAAGATCTGTCTGCAAAACGTCCTCTAGACAGAGTGTCGGACATTCGACGGCATGTGCAGGTCTTACTACAGTGCAAGAGGATTCAGGCCAGATTTGTACTAAAAACGTTGGGCCTCATGACAGCAGCAATCATACTAGTTCCCCTGGCTCATTTTCACATGCGGATTCTTCAGTGGATGCTTTTTACCCAATGGTCCTTTCAGCAACCGCCGATGTCTCACAAGATAATAATCACTCAATCATGCAAAGACCACCTGGCTTGGTGGATGGTCTCCCTTCTAGTACTCCAGGACAGACCGTTTGTTCTTCCTCCTCCTGTTGCCACAGTGACCACGGATGCCTCCCTGATCGGGTGGGGGGGCATTTTCAGGGCAGGACTGTCCAGGGCACTTGGCAACCTCTAGAGTACCACCTGCACATAAATGTCTTGGAGATGAGAGCGATGCTTTTAGCGTTGCAAGCTCTTCAGGACTCTCTACCCACCGGGACTATTGCAATTCAAACAGACAATATGTCTGTAGTGTGGTACATTAACAAGCAGGGCGGAACCAAGTCCTATCCCTTATGTCGAGAAGCACTCAGACTCTGGCAGTGGGCGATCTCCTCTCAACGGTTTCTGATAGCAATGCACATCCCCGGGAAGTCCAACGTCGTAGCGGACAGGCTAAGCAGAGCTATTCTCATGCCTCACGAGTGGTCTCTCAATCAGTCAGTAGCGGACAAAATTTTCCGCAGATGGGGTCAACCTTGCTGTGACCTTTTCACAACTCCTCTCAACAGCAAGTGCGACGATTTCTTCACTCTCTTCCCCCTTTCCGGCCACTCCCCCAGAGATGCTCTAGTTCACGATTGGCCCCGGGGTCTTCTGTATGCATTCCCACCTTTTCCCCTAATTCCCATGCTAATTCAGAAGGCAACCGCATTGGGATCCAGGATGATCCTCATTGCCCCTTACTGGCCTCGACAAACTTGGTTCCCATTCCTACATCGTCACCTGCTGGAGCAGCCTTGGAATCTGGACCCAGTGCCAGACCTCTTGGTCCATCAGTCGGGCGGGCTGCACCGATCCCTTCAGTCTCTCAGCCTCACGGCTTGGTTGCTCCACTTCCAACCTTAGCCAGGCTTCCACATATTTCTCAACTGGTGCGTGAAATCATCCTTTCTTCGTACAAATCTACCACCAGGAAGACTTATGCTAGTAAGCGGAAATGTTTCTCTTTCTGGGCAGAGGCTAGGAATATAGATCCCTTTGCAGCCCTTGTCCATCACGTTCTAGATTTTTTAGCAGAACTTTTTCAAGCTGGCTCCTCGTCTGCCACCATTAGGGTCCAATTAGCTGCTATTGCAAATTTCCACGCTGGCCTGTCAGAAACCAGCATCATGTCCCACAAACTTTGCAAGGCCTTTCTTAAAGGGACTATTTTGCTTAGGCCCCCGGTCAGAGATCCCCCACCTCCGTGGGATTTAAACTTGATATTAGCTTCCTTGATTCTTCCCCCTTTTTAACCTGTGGCTTCCTGTTCCTTAAAGTTACTCTCCTGGAAGACTCTCTTTTTAGTAGCCATCACCTCAGCTAGGAGAGTTTCGGAACTTCAAGCCCTCTGTATTCATCCTCCTTACCTTGTGTTTCATATGGATAGAGTTTCACTCAGGACTAATCCTTCATTTCTGCCCAAGATACCTTCCGAAACAAACCTGAATCAGGCTATTGATCTACCTGTCTTTTTTCCCAACTATTCGAACAAAGCTGAACAAATGTTACACCAATTGGACGTTCATAGGCAATTACGTTTTTATTTGGATAGGACTAAGCAAACAAGAAAATCAGACCAACTCTTCCTTTCCTATGCTGAGGGCAAACAGGGACTGCCAGTTTCTAAAGTAACCTTATCCAGGTGGTTGTCCTCCATTATTACTTTGATTTATCAACTGAGACATAAAGAACTCCCTACTAAACCTAAAGGTCATTCCACCAGAGCGTTAGCTACTTCGGTAGCTTTTCAAGCAAGACTACCAATGGAATCTATTTGTGCTGCAGCCACATGGGCCACTCCTTATACTTTCAATGTTAAGTTGTCTATCTCGCCTTCATTCTTGCTGGATGGGTTCGGAGCCGACCTCGGCTCCGACTCGGCCACTCTAAAAGCTCGAGAGTTGGTTCCACCGGCTCGAGGCTCCCCTTATATCCCACAATGCTAGGCGAGAGTTACCTCAGATCTCGTTTGCCGCTACAGCTTCGAGGTTGGTTGCTTCTACCGGTTCCTGGTGAGTGTTAGCTTTTTATACTAAAAAGTTATTCTTTTTTCCCCTTTTAACCTTAATTCTTCACAAATTAGTGTAGAATATAGTTTTTTATCCCCGACCCTATTTTTCCCCGTTTTCTCTTTAAAAGAACCGCTGGTTCTTCCCTTGGGCCTTTGGCCTTCCCTTCCTTAGGGTGTGTTTGTGTAGTTTCTTTAACTTTTTTGTGCTTAATTTCTAGTATTTTTACTAAAATTATTAATTACTTTTAGTATTAATAATTTTTCTGACAGGGTATAACTGTGTGTTTGGTGTGTGTTAGTGTACACCTGTCAGTTAGGATAATGTCAAAGGAAGCAAAGGTCTCTGGATTCAAGAAGTGTGATGCGTGCTGTCAGAAAATGTCTCTGACAGACGCTCACACTTCTTGTGTCTACTGTCTGGGGCCTTTGCACCTGCAGGACTCCTGTGCTGTGTGCCATGGCTTCAGCCCCAGGGTCCTGCAGGAGAGAAAGAACAAGTTAATTTTGAGAGGCTTGTTAAAACCAGAGGATTCCCTGTCAGTTTCAACAGGGAAGCCCTCTAAGGCATCGAGGTCTTCGGCTCCGGCTTCTGAGCCGAGACCTCAGGTTGTTCAACCTTGCCTTTATCGGCTCCGGCTGGAGCCGATAAGACTCAGTCCACAGTTTCTGTGGCTTCCTCGGCTTCCGCCGGAGCCGAGGTTATCGAGTACCTGTGTCGGCTCCGACAAGATCTTCGGAGCCGACAACCAGAAAGAGGTCTAGGTCACCTTCTCTTGGCTCCGTTCATTCGGCTCCAGGATCTCCCCTGCTGTCTGAACGGAGCCAAAGGTCTCATTCCTCTAGGTCATCGAGGCTTTCCGATCATGACCTTCAGAGGGTGGTGAGTCGACTACTTAAGTCCGAGGCACTTGCCCAGATGCTTCAGAGCCCGACTCATCAGTCGGTGCCTGCCCTCTTTCCTCCTTCGACTCTTTTGAGTTCGGAGCCGGGTCGTGTCGGAACCGAGACTGTGGTCACCGAGCCGAGACAATTGTCTTCGGCTCCGTCCGGCTCCGCTTTCTTCCGTGGAGGAATCTCGGCCGGACTTCCCTCGTCGGCTCGAGGGGTGAGTGGCATCGGACCCTTGTCCGACCCCCTCTCCTCTCGGTGCTTCGGGCGCTGGTGAGTTCGGCTCCAACATCGGCCTCGGAGCCATCACTGTCGGTGCCGAGGGGTCCTTAGCTCCTCGGAGCGGGACCTCTGGCTCTGCCTGACAGGGGTGCTTTCGAGGTCATGCGGAGTGTGTTAGAGCCTGGCTCTACTCCACAGTCGGCTCCGTCAGCCCCTCCTCTATGCTGCCTCAGGGTAAGTCGACTCACTCCCTCATCCCGGACCGCAGAGAGCCAGCTCCTCAGGAGCCCCTTTGGGATTTCATCCTCTTCCGAGGCCTCTCCTGATTTGGCAGAAGAGCCCCTCGGAAGAGGAAGTGCAAGAGGAAGCACATTGACTCACCTGAGTCTATCACGCCGGACACAGATCTGGATGATTCTGAGGGTTCCCCGTTCCCCTTCTGAAGATGTCTCATTTGCAGACATTCTGGAGATCCTTAAACAGAGGGGAAATTGGCCAGCCCTCAACCCTTCAGAGGACGAATCTGTGTATCTTGAGGCGTTTGGCTCTCGCCCTTCCACCTCCTGGGTGTCCCCCTCGACCCCCTCATGCAGGTGGTTGCTAAAAGGCATGGACGGCTCCTGATTCAGTGGACCCCACTCCCAGGAGACCCTCCAAATTCATCACAGCTCCATCAGACAAGCAATTTTTATCAAAAGGAGTTTCTGTGGATGCTATGGTGGTAGCTGCCGCCACAAAGAAGGAACTGGCTGATCCTTCAGTGCCTGTCCATCCACCTAACAAGGAATCTAGGTCCATGGATAGGTACGGGAAGCGGATGTTCTCCTCAGCGACTTTTACCATGCGTTCGCTGAATTACCTGTGCCATTTCACTCGTCTTCAAAGGGACTTGGTCAAGGAAGCGAGTGAGATGTTGAAGGACCCTACAGCTGCGGGGTTCCAAGAAAAAATGAACACGCAGCTGGCTATCCTTAATTCCATTTCCAACTCCTCCATGCGCCTTCTCTCTTATGCGGCCGATGGAGCGAGCAGAGCCGCAGGAACAGGGGTAGCCTTACGTAGGCACGCCTGGATGCGGCTATGCAACTTTATGGAACCTTTCAAGACGTCTTTCACGAACTCCCTTTTGATGGATCATCTCTTTTGGTCCTCAAGTGAAAGAAACCCTGACTAGGTGCGAGACTGATGGCAAGACCCTTTCTGCCGCCGGAGTCCGTTTTCGACTCCTTCTAGGCCTTACCCCAAAGGCCAGAAGGGTGGAAAGATGTGGTTCCGTAAACAATCTCAAGGGACTTCGCCTGACGACAGAGTCGTTTTCCTACCAGAGGCAGAGGTGGGAATAACAATGGTAGACGTCGCCCTACGGGCACGGGGGGTCCGCAGAACCAGGGCAATCGGGAAGCCTTTCCTGACAAGCCCTTTCAGCATCCCTGAGGTGTTGCCCGACTGCCCATCTTCGGAGGCAGTCGGGGGAAGATTGTCACTGTACCCAGAAGCCTGGCTATCCTTGACACAAGACAAATGGGTACAGTCCATCATTTCGAAGGTTATTCTATCCCCTTTCTTCGCTTTCCAAATCAGTCAAAAATCCCTTCCAGATGTTCCACCCGCTCAAAGGGATATAGCAGCTTTGGAAATTTCAAAACTGCTTGCAAAAAGAGCTATTCAGCCAGTGTCAGCAGACCAACAAGGATCCGGAATCTACTCAAGGTTCTTTTTAGTTCCAAAGAAAACAGGGGACTGGAGACCAATTTTGGATCTCAGTATCTTGAACAGATCGGTCAAGAAAACAAGATTTCGGATGGTCACGCTGCAATCCATTCTTCCCCTATTGGGAAAAGGAAACTGGATGTGCTCTATAGACCTTCAGGACGCGTACTATCACATAAAAATGAACAGACGCTCCAGAAGATTCCTCCGCTTCAGGCTGGGAACCAGTCATTTTCAATTCAGGGCCCTGCCCTTTGGTCTCACCACTGCCCCCCTGGTGTTTACCAAATGCATGGCAGTGGTAGTTTCTCACCTGAGACGACAAGGATTCCAGGTGTTTCCATATTTGGACGACTGGCTCCTCACAGCTCCCACCAAGCATCTCCTTCTGATGGCCAGAGATTACACTTTTCGCGTCTGTCAAAAACTGGGTATCTCAATAAATTGCGAAAAGTCTGTTTTGTCGCCTTGTCGTACTATTACCTACATAGGTGCAAATTTAGATACTGTAAACATGTCTGCAACACTAACGAACCAAAGGATATCAGACATTCAAAAATTGGTGTCACTTCTTCTCAACAACAACAGAGCCAAAGCCAGGTTAGTTCTAAAGGTGTTGGGAATCATGGCAGCGGCCATACCTCTCCTCCCATTGGCCAGATACCACATGCGGATCCTTCAGTGGATGCTCTTTTCTCAATGGTCATACCAGGAACTTCCAATGTCTCACACCATTATGATCACGCAAGCGTGCAAAAAGCATCTCATGTGGTGGATGTCTTCCCCCCAGCTCCTGTTGGGGAGACCATTTGTTCCACCTCCTCCGGTTGCTACTCTGACAACGGATGCCTCCCTGATCGGGTGGGGGGGGCATTATCAGGGCAGGACAGTCCAGGGCACCTGGCAACCAAACGAATGCCACTTGCACATAAATGTTCTGGAGATGAGAGCAGTGCTTTCAGCGTTGCAAGCCCTTCAAGACTCTCTTCCCTTGGGAACGATCAATCCAGACAGACAATATGTCTGTAGTGTGGTACATCAACAAACAAGGCGGAACCAGATCATACCCCCTGTGTCGAGAAGCACTCAGACTGTGGCAATGGGCGATTTCTTCTCAGCGTTTTCTGATAGCAACGCACATCCCCGGGAAGTCCAATCACATTGCGGACAAGTTGAGCAGAGCTATTCTCATGCCTCACGAGTGGTCTCTGAAAGACTCTGTAGTGAGAGAGATATTTCTCAAGTGGGGTCAGCCTTGCTGCGATCTTTTTGCTACTCCCCAAAACAGCAAGTGCAGAGAATACTTCACTCTATTCCCTTTACCAGGCCAACCCAGCAGGGACGCGCTAGTCCAAGTTTGGCCCCGGGGACTTCTGTATGCATTTCCTCCTTTCCCACTGATCTCTCAAGTAATACAGAAAGCTATCACTCAGAAGGCCTCATTGATCCTCATTGCTCCTTACTGGCCTCGACAAGTATGGTTCCCCTTTCTACATCGATTTCTTTTGGAGCGACCGTGGAATCTGGACCTAGTTCCAGATCTTTTGATCCATCAGTCGGGTCAGTTTCATCGCTCCCTCCGCTCTCTGAACCTCACTGCTTGGTTCCTCCACTTCCAACCGTAGCCAGGCTTCCTCAATTATCTCACTCTGTTAGAGATATTTTGATAGCTTCCCATAAATCTTCCACTCGAAAGATTTATTTGAGTAAGTGGAAACGCTTCCCATATTGGGCACAAGGAAAGGACATAGATCCTTTCACCGCTTCCATCCAACTAGTCCTTGATTTTCTTGCTGAACTCTTCCATGCAGGTTCATCTCCATCTACTCTTAAGGTTCAATTGGCAGCTATTTCTAATTTCCATGTGGGTATTTCTGAATCTGCCCTAATGTCCCACAAACTCTGCAAAGCCTTTTTGAAAGGAGTTTTTCTTCTCAGACCTCCTGTAAGAAATCCTCCTTCTCCTTGGGACCTAAATTTAGTTCTTGCTTCTTTGATTCTTTCCCCTTCGAACCTGCAGCTTCATGTTCCTTAAAGTTATTATCATGGAAAACTCTCTTTCTGGTGGCTATCACATCAGCTAGAAGAATTTCAGAACTTCAAGCACTCAGTTGTCGTTCTCCTTACCTTGTGTTCCATAAGGACAGAGTTTCCTTACGAACTAACCCGTCCTTTTGCCTAAGGTGGTTTCAACATCAAATCTAAACCAATGCATTGACCTCCCTGTCTTTTTCCGGAGTATTCAAATAGGTCTGAACAAAAATTACACTACCTGGATGTTCATCGTCAATTAAGGTACTACTTGGACAGGACGAAACTATTCAGAAAATCTGATCAACTGTTTGTCTCCTATGCGGAAAGCAGAAAGGGACTTCCAGTTTCAAAGGTATCTTTATCCAGATGGCTAACATCTCTGATTACCCTTGTTTATGAGATTAGACACCAAAAACTGCCTAATAAACCTAAAGCCCATTCCACCAGAGCTTTGGCTACTTCTCTAGCCTTCCAAGACAGACTGCCTATTGACACCATTTGTGCAGTGGCTACTTGGGCTACTCCTCACACTTTTATTTCCCATTATAAGTTGGATTTAGCTTCTAGGCATAGAGCTAATTTTGGTTCCACTGTTCTCAGAAGTCTGTTCCGTTAGGCCACCCGGGACAAGGTGCTAGGGACGCGGTCCCATCCAGCAAGAATGAAGGCGAGATAGACAACTTAACATATAGAAGTTATGTTCTTACCATAACGTTCCATGTTAGTTGTCTTCTTCTCGCCTTCTTCTTGCGTCCCACCCTCCTTCCCCCTGGCCTGGACAGACCTAGAGGAGTTGTGATCGTGACCTCTCTTTCTACCACCTCTTTCTTAGTCATATGCTATTATGCATATTTTCTTGTTTCAGGATATAGGTCACCCCTTTTCTTCCTGCTGTTAGAGGTGGATTCTGTTTCACAGTTATACTGTTTTTGATATAAGCTGGGTTAGCTTACAAACGAGATCTGAGGTAACTCTCGCCTAGCATTGTGGGATATAAGGGGAGCCTCGAGCCGGTGGAACCAACTCTCGAGCTTTTAGAGTGGCCGTGAGCCGAGGTCGGCTCCGAACCCATCCAGCAAGAAGAAGGCGAGAAGAAGACAACTAACATGGAACGTTATGGTAAGAACATAACTTCTATTTTCACATTATAAGTTGGATATGGCCACTAGGAGTAGAGCTGATTTTGGTTCCACTGTGCTCAGGAGTCTGTTCCGATGAGCCACCCAGGACTAAGGTGCTAGGGATGCTGTCCCAACCAGCAAGAATGAAGGCGAGATAGACAACTTAACATTAAGAAGTTATGTACCTACCATAACGTTCCATGTTAGTTGTCTTCTTCTCGCCTTCTTTTTTGCGTCCCACCCTCCATCCCCCTAGCCTGGACAGACCAAGAAGAGTCCTTTTTCAGGCCTTCTTCCTCTGGCTAATTCTTATCTGGGTTACGTCCTTCCTCTGTTTTACTACTGAGGGTAAACCTTGTAGTTTGGACAGGTGTCCTTGAAATTTTTCTATGGTGTTAGCTCTGCCAAACGAGATCTGGGTATCTAGCGCCAAGCATTGTGGGATATGGGAAGGCCTCGAGCCAGTAAATAGCTCTCGAGCTTTAGTAGATGGCCGAGTCGGAGCCGAGGATTGGCTCCGAACCCAACCAGCAAGAAAGAAGGCAAGAAGACAACTAACATGGAACGTTATGGTAGGTACATAACTTCTTATTATGGTCTGATGAGACGAAGGTTGACCGTTTTGGCCACAATTCCAAAAAGTACGTTTTGCACAAAAACAACACTTTGCATCACCAAAAGAACACCATCCCCACGGTGAAGCATGGTGGTGGCAGTATCATGCTTTGGGGTTGCTTTTCTTCAGCTGGAACTGGAGCTTTAGTCAAGGTGGAGGGAATTATGAACAGTTACAAATACCAGTCACTTTTGGCCCAAAACCTTCAGGTGTCTGCTAGAAAGTTGAAAATGAAGAGGAATTTCACCTTTCAACACGACAATGACCCCAAGCATACATCCAAATCAACAAAAGAATGGCTTCACCAGAAGAAAATTCAAGTTTTGGAATGGCCCAGCCAGAGCTCAGACCTAAATCCAATAGAAAATCTGTGGGGTGACCTGAAGAGAGCTGTGCAATCTGACAGATTTGGAGCGCTTTTGCAAGGAAGAGTGGGCAAATATTGCCAAGTCAAGATGTGCCATGCTGATAGACTCCTACCCAAGAAGACTGAATGCTGTAATTAAATCAAAAGGTGTGCTTCAACAAAGTATTAGTTTAAGGGTGTCCACACATATGCAGCCAGCTTATTGTACGTTTTTTATTTTTTATATTTTTTCCCCTAACAGCTTTGTTTTTCAATTGAATTGTACAAGTTATAGGTCACATCAAAGGTGGGAAAAGTTTTGAAATGATTTATTGTGGTCTCATTTTTTTTATATCACAAAAACCTGGCATTTTAACAGGGGTATGTACACTTTTTATATCCACTGTTAATGGTTACAATCAATCTGAAGGATGCCTATCTTCATGTTCCTATAGCAAAAGAACACAAGAGATACCTTAGATCTAAAGTTGTCAGTCTTCATTTCATCCTTGACCATTGGGTTCGGTTCCGAGAATCAGGACCATCTCGACCATTTCTACAGCTCGCAAAAGCCAGAAGCTCTCGAGCTTCAACCCTACCCACAATGCTTCTCTCCTATTTACCTCATATCTTGTTTGCCGCTTTCCTGAACAGACACGTTTGCCTTCGCTCTAGAACTAAGTCGAAAATGTTTTTCTTATTACTTTGTCTTTTTCTTCCTTCTTCACCACTAAATTTATTTATATATTTTTCCCTACCCTTTACTTCTTATTTGTGTAGCTCTTAATTACCATTGTTGGTAATTTCCATTTTCCTGTACACTTTGTATACCTCTCCTTCTACCATTGTTGGTAGATAGTTGTCTTTCCGTACAGTTTGGTTTACGCTACCCTTTTCTTAAAGTTCTTTTACAAAAAAATTAGTATTTACTGTGTTTAAATAGATTATGAGTGCTTGTTTTTCTTGTGTTATTCCTCCACCCTTCTGTTGTGTGTGTGTGTGTGTGTGTGTGTGTGTGTGGTGTGAGTGAAAACTTTCCTTTACTTAGTATGGCTGAAAAGCCTAAAGCCCCCTCTGGCTTTAAGAAATGCCAGCAGTGTGGCCACAAAATTCCTTCCTCAGATTCACGCGCATTGTGTGTCTACTGCTTGGGAACACACCACCTGCAAGAAGATTGCAGTATATTTCATGGCTTTAGCCATAGAGCTTTAGTAGAGAGATAGAACAAACTTATTTTAAAAGGTTTAATTCCATCTGCCTTTGATGAAGTCACATCTGCTGGAAAAAGCAAAACTGACATCTTTTCATCTTCCTCTTCTTCTGGGAAGGCCAAGAAAAGAAGTATGTCCATGCCATCTTCTCCAGTGGCACTGACAGTCAAAAAAGTTAAATCCTTGGTGTAAAAAAGCTCCTCGGCTCCAACGGATGTTGATACTGAAATGTAGGGTTGCCAACTGTCCAGAATTAAGGGACACTGTCAGTGACATTGAAGAACACAAGAATATGTTTGATTGAGCATAGTAATATTGTATGACAATCCCCTCGAGGGGAGGTTAATGCACCCTTCTATTCTGCATGCATGTTGCTTTCATATACATGTCCAGAATTGTTGCCATGAAAAGTTGTCAACACTAAACCGATGCCAAGGGCTTCAGTGCTTCAGACCTCTAGCTATTCCAAAGGTCCCAGCTCTGAGCACTTCTTCGGCACTGACTGATTTGGCACTGAGTATTTCTAGTTGGCAAGCACCTATCTTTCAGTATTCTCCATCTGTTGACCATTTTGCTGGGGGATTACTTGAGGTCTTTTTGCATAGACCCAAGTCTCCCTCAGTGTCTTCTATTTGCTCCACCAAAAGCCTTACAGAGACTGGTGGAGAAAATTTTATGGGCTAGAAGAATTTCAGGTGTCCTCTCGGCTCCTACTCCTTTGGGTGCTGAGTATTCTTTCACCCCTTTGACTAGTCTGCATCCAACCTCCTTTGAGGCCTTGGAGATTTCAGCTTCAAGTCATCTGGCATCAGTTGCATTGTTTCCTACAGTCTCCACTACTTTGGCACCGATTCAAGCTCTGAGTTCTTCGGCTGTGTCGGATCCAGAGACCTCCTAGGGCAGTATCTATCTGGTCGCCCCCAAGGGGCAGGAGTTGACTACAATTTTTTCAGAGCCATCCCTCCACCGTGGGGCTTCAGCTAGGGTCAGTTTGGCACCTGCTTCTGGCTTGGAGGCAGTCTTATCAGAACAGGGAGTGAACATGGTCCTGAGGCAGTCTATCTCAGTTCCGGGCTCCCTTCCCTCTTCGGGGGGTACAGCCTTTGAGGCTATGGAGAGGGCCTTGGCTGCCTTAGCCACTCAGTTGACCTCTTCCTCCTTGAAGCATATTCCTTCCTCAAGTCCAGTTATCCAGCCTGCTCCTCCACTGGGCCAGTGAGTGCTAAAACCTCAGGAGACTCGGATACAGATTCTTTCTTCTTCTGACACCTTACCAGACCCCTGATGAGGTCTCTCTGAAGAAAAAGTACAAGAGGAAGCACTTAGATTCCCTGCAGGAATTTGTCACCTAAGATACTGATTTTGATGAAGAGGAAGGGTCCCCCAGATCATCCCCTGATGATGTTAACTTTTGAGACATCCTGAAATTTTTGAAACAGAGGGGTGATTGGAAGTCCCATAACCCTATCCCTGAGGAATCAGTATACCTGCAGGGTTTTTGCACTCACTCATCTACCTCTTTAGTGACTCTGCCCACTGATGAACTTATTCAGTTGATTTCTCAGTGGGCATGGAAGGTGCCTGACTCCATTGAACTTATCCCTAGGAGGCCAGGCAAAATTTTATCCCCTCCCGAAGATAAACAATTTTGGGAAAAGGTTTAGCAGTAGATATCATGGTCATAGTGGCTGCCATGAAAAGTGAACTGGTTGAGGAAAGTTCCTCTATCCATCCACCCAACAGAGAGTCCTGGATGATGGATAGGTTTGGCAAGCAGATTTATGCTTCATCAACATTTGCATTGCGGTCATTGAATTTTCTGACACATTTCACCAGCCTTGAAAGGGATCTGATCAAGGAGCTCTCAGATACCCTGAGGAGGTACAAAACAAAGTTGCCTGTCAGTTTCTACCATGGAGTCTGTATCTAATTTGTCCGTGCGTCTCATTGCACATGCAGCCGAAGGGACTACCAGAGCAGCGGGTTCAAGTGTAGCCATAAGGAGACATGGGATGAGAGGGTGGCCTAATGGTTATGGTGTTTGCCTTACAAACACAAGGTGCAGGGTTTGAGTCTTACAAGGGATAATTGGTTAAGCTTAAAAAACTGGGTGATCATGGCCTAATGGTTAAGGTGTTTGTCTTACAAACACAAGGTGCAAGGTTTGAGTCACACAAGGGATAATTGGCTAGGCTTAAAATGGCTCGCAAGGGCAGTTAGCTTAGTACTAATCTATGAACCTATGAACCTATGCTTGGATATGACTTTGTGGAGCTATTTAAGTCTTCATTCGTCATTGCACCCTTTGACAGGTCATCTTTGTTTGGCCCAAAGGTTAGAGAAATATTATCAAGGTTTGAGAAAAATGGAAAGCTCCTTTCTTCTGCAGGCATGCATTTTTCCACTTCCTTTTCCAAGAATCAGAGAGTTGGTGGAAAATGTGGTTAAAACAATCCAGAGGGCCTTTTAAGGACAAGTGCAGTGGACGTTCCCCTAGGGGCAAAGGGGGGAACTCTGATGGAAGACGCCACCCATGTGGCATAGGTGGCCCACAAAATCAGGATTTCAGAGATTCATTTTCCAGAAAACCCTATCAGCATTCCTGAACGGAGGCCTGATTGACTTCCTGTGGAGGCAGTCTGGGGGCACTTGTCCCTGCATCAATATGTCTGGCTAGAAACTTGGGTACAGAGGATTATATTCAGAGGTTATGCCATTCATTTTCTCTTCCTCCTCCCATTTCCGAAAAAAATCCGCGCTGTTCCACCCAATCAGAGGGAACCAGCAGTCCTAGAGATTCAAAAAATGCTAGAAAAAAAATAGTCATCCAGGAAGTACCCCCAGACTAGATAGAGTCCGGAACTTACTCAAGATTCTTTTTATTGCCAAAAAAGACAAGGAACTGGAAACCAGTTTTGAAGCTCAGCCTATTGAACGAATCAGTTAGGCAAACAAAATTTTGGATGGTCAAGGTACAGTCCATTTTTCCATTTTTGGAGAAGGATGACTGGATGAGCTCGATAGACCTTCAAGATGAGTATTACCACATAAAAATGCACAAATGCTCCAGAAGGTTCCTCTGATTCAGGCTCATTGCCAGTCACTATCATTTCAGAGTTCTGCCCTTTGGTCTCACCACAGCCCCCAGGGTGTTCACCAAATACATGGCAGTAGTAGCAGTTCACTTGAGACTGCAAGGTTTCTGGGTGTTTCGATTTGGACGACTGGCTCATTACAGCTCTGATCAGACATCTGTTGATAGTAGCAAGAGGCTACGTTCTCCAGACATGTTCATACCTAGGAATTACTGTGAATTATGACAAATCTCAGTTGACTGCAACTCAAAGTTTAGAGTTCATAGGAGCAATGATAAATACAAGAACTTGCTTAGCTCCCCTTCCACCAGTGAGATTACAAAAAATCTTGGAACAAGTTTGAAAGATACAACACAACAAGAAAGTACCTGCCCATCTAGTCTTACAAGCCCTAGGTTCAATGGTGGCTGCAATAACTCTACTTCCCCTGGCAAGATTTCATATGCGAATTCTTCAATGGCTACTTGCATCTCAGTGGTCAGTACTTCACCAGCCTATGTCGGATCATATTTTTATCAACAATTTTTGCAGAAAAGATTTAGTTTGGTGGATGCATTCAGCAGACTTCTAGGCTGATCCTTTGTCCCACCGCAACCCAAGGCCAGAGTGACCACAGATGTGTCCAAGAATGGGTGGGAGGTATTACGTGGGCAACACTGTCCAAGGCACTTGGTCCACATCGAGGCCAGTATGAATATCAATGACCTAGAAATGACAGCTGTGCTTTTAGTGTTGCAAGTTTTTCAAACTGTTCTCCCTTTAGGAACTATTGTGAATTAAGCAGACAACATGTCAGTAGTTTGGTACATCAGCAAACAGGGAGGAAACAAGTTTTACCTTCTTTGTCAAGAAGCAATAAGAGTGTGGCAGTGGGTGATTTCTTCCAACAGATTTCTGATAGCAATGCATATTCTGGGGAGCTCCAGTGTGATAGCAGACAAGCTAAGCAGGCCTATTCTTCTACTCACAAATGATCTCTCAATCCCAAAGTGATGTAAATGATTTTTCGTCAGTTGGGCCAGCCTTGCTGCAACCTATTCACCTCACCCCTGAACAAGAAGTGCAGCAAGTACTTTGCCCTAATTCCCCCAAAGGGGGAGTCACCCAGGGATGCTCTTTTGCACAACTGCCCCCCCCGGACTTCTGTATGCATTTCCCCTGATTCCTTTAATTCCAAACTTCCTACAGAAAGCCCTCAGGTTGAAGAGCAGCGTGATCCTCATTGCCCCTTATTAGTCTTGACAAATATGGTTCCCTTCTCTCTGGCCTTACCAGATACAAAAACCTTGGACTCTGGATCCAACTCTGGACCTCCTCTATCATTCAGAGGACTTGATACACCCAAACCTCAAGCTGACAACATGGTTCCTCCAGCTCTGTTAATTGCCAGGCAAGTTAATCTTCCTTCAGCAGTACATAGAATTCTTTTAGCCTCTCATAAGCCATCTACCCGTAAATTCTATACTAGTAAATGGATGGGATTTACCTTTTGGTTCCGCGAAAGGAATATTGACCTCCTTTCAGCACCCATTAAAAAGATTTTAGAATTCTTATCCTCTCTTTTTGATGCAGGAGCCTCTCCTTCTACTATTAAAATTTAGCTAGCAGCGATTTCAAATTTTCATAATGGTTTTGAGGATAATTCCTTAGCTTCTCATAAACTATGTAAAGCATTTTAAAAAAGGAACTCTTTTGTTGAAACCCCCTTCTAAAAATCCCTCCTTGGGATCCTACCCTAGTATTGGAGTCCATTAATCAGTCTCCCTTTGAACCTTCTGCTGAATGTGACCTAAAAGATTTATCTTGGAAAACCTTATTCCTCAAAGCAATAACTTCTGCTAGGAGGATTTCTGGGGTTTATATTAGAAGACCAAAAGTTTAAAATCGCTAACACTCTAAAGAGTGAAACTGCCGGACCTCAAAATCATTATTGTGGGGGGCTGCAGCCCCCCCCCCCACTAAATATATATTTCAACTCCCGAGATCGCACTACATTGAGGAAAGGGCAAATATTCCAATCTTCACTGTACTACAATCTCAAAAAAAGCATTTTGATTCCGGCATTTTCACTCTTTAGAGCGTTTGCGATTTTAAACTTTTGGTCTTCTAATATAGACCTGGATTTTTTTAAATTTAGGCTTTATGTTGTAAGCTGCCATACTTGATTTTTCATAAAGACAGAGTTGCCTTAAGTATGAATCACTCCTTTCTTCCAAAGGTAGTGTCAGGCACTAATATTAATCAGACTATTAATCTTCCAGTATTCTTTCCCAACGTTTCCAATAAAACAGAATACTCCCAGCACTTACTAGATGTTCATAGTTATGTTTTTACCTGCACAGAACAAAAGATATTAAAAAATCAGACAGATTGTTTGTTTCTTTCTCAAGTACCAAAATTGGCAAACCAGTCAGCAAATTAACTTTAGCCAGATGTCTAAAAGACTGTATACCCTTCATTTATGACAAAAAGAAAATTGATTTGCCTAGACGGGTAAAGGCTCACTCTACAAGATCTATGGCTACATCAGCAGTTTTTCAGTCTCAAGCTTCCATGGATGACATTTATGCAGCAGCAACTTAGGCTTCTCCTCACCCCTTTATCACTCAAAACAAATTGGATTTAGTCTCCAGGGGAAGAGTATCCTTTGGTTCAGTGGTGCTCAGGAATATCCTTCCTTGAGTCCACCTGAGATCTAAGTTAGGTGGGTACTCTGTACCATTGGTCAAGGATAAAATGAAGATTGACAACTTCAGATGAAGAAGTTAGTACTCACCATAATGTTACATCTGAGCTGTCCATCTTCAATTATCCTAGAGTCCCCTCCCTCCTTCCCCCGGTCTGTCAAATGTACTTTGGTGGAATGGATATGGCACATACTTCTTGGTTTTGACTTGTGCTACATAGCAGATATGGTTTTCATCAGGCCTTCTGTTTTTATGTCTGTTTATCTGTATTCTGCAAACTCAATCTGAGGTAACTAGGAGAGATGCATTGTGGGTAGGATTGAAGCTTGAGAGTTTTTGGCTTGCACAAGCTGTAGAAACGGCCGAGACAGTCCTAGTTATCAGAGCTGAACCCACTGGTCAAGGATAAATTAAGATGAACAACTCAGATGGAACATTATGTGAGCTCATAACTTCTTTATTTGTAGAAGCAGGTTTGCACTACCAGTTCTGTACTTAATCATTTGGTTTATCCACTGCACCCGGAGTTTTCACCAAATCTCTAGCTCTGGTTATAGCACTTTGCAGAATGCTAGGAGTGCACATTGATTCC
The DNA here is from genome assembly GCF_019279795.1 of Protopterus annectens. Lineage (NCBI taxonomy): Eukaryota > Metazoa > Chordata > Ceratodontiformes > Protopteridae > Protopterus > Protopterus annectens. Next base: position 1,714,979,381 of record NC_056731.1, on the reverse strand, counting down.
TATGGTTGTCTCATCCTGGGGAAAAAAAAAAAACATCCTGGAACTTCAAACAGCCTTGCAGCCTACCATGGACTGCTTTCAGAGCATAGGGCTCACCATCAATTTCTGCAAATCCAAACTTCAGCTCCAGACAAGAATTTTCTTTCTGGGTGCAGTGATAAACTCTGTACAACAGAAAGCCTTCTTATCAGAAAATAAGGTGTCCTTCCTGAAAGACTATCTACTCAGCTTACTGCCAAGGCAGACAGTCACAGCAAGGGAATATCTAAGGGCCTTGGAGTTCATGGAATTATGCATACTTATGATTCCCCTGGCAAAACTACAGAGGAAATTTTAATGGTTCCTGAAAAACACTTGAGAGCAACATTCTTAATCCCTGGAAACCCTGGTGCCCCTTTTACCATGCTTGAAAAGAGAAATTATTTAGCGGAAAGACACCATCATGCTGAATCTTGGCTGAAACTTTTTCTGCCAGAGATAGACAAGACCATCACCACAGACAGTTCCAAAGTAGCCTGGAAAACACACTTTGCACCCATGAAGGTGCAAGGTGTCTGGACCCCAGAACAAAGAAAAATTCACATAAACCAGAAGGACTTCCTGTCAGTTTTTCTAGTGATAAAAGCTTTTCAAAGTAACCTACCCTAGGAGCACCACAAATCTTGACAGACAACATCACAGTGATGTATTACATAAATAAGCAAGGGGGAACTCACTCCTACCTCTCCTTGCCCCATGCAGTCTAGCAATAAAGATTTGGCATTTGGCACAACAATTTCAATTGGCAGTGATAGCATCCTACATCCTGGGAAAGAGCAGTTCCTTAGCATATTCTTTGAGCAGGGACATTCTGGACCCCAATGAATGGATGCTGAAAAGGGAAAGCTTCCTGGACCTCACCCATCAATGGGTACACCCCAGTATAGACCTTTTTGCCTCTCATCAGCACAGATAACTTTAAAGGTTCTGCCCAAGAACCCAACAGACAGGAAAATGGGGAGCAGACACCTTGTCCTTCAAGTGGACAGAACTCTTTCTTTATGCCTTCCCACCTTTAGCCCTGATTCCTAGGGTACTGATAAAGGTAAGATCAGACAGACTAAGCATGAATGTCCTTACATTCACTGCTGCAGTATTCTTAACTATATGTAATTTCTTGCCGCTGAAGCCCGATGTCCAGCCAGTCTTCCAAAGACTTCTGAATTTAAAAGCTGGGCCAAATGTCACCATATGTTCCCCACATAATGTAGGACATAAAGGTGATGTTCAGGTTTAACAAAAACAGAACTTCTTTGCAGCCAGTCTGAATGTATCATGTTAAGTTGTCAATCTCGCCTTCATTCTTGCTTGATGGGTTCGGAGCCGATCCTCGGCTCTGACTCGGCACTTGCTTTAGCTCGAGAACTCCTTTTACCAGCTCGAGGCAGCCCCATATCCCATGATGCAAGGCAGTAAGTACCCAGATCTCGTTTGCCGCTTCGCTTGGGAGGTCTTCTCTTTACCAGCTCCTGGTAAGTAGTTCACATTTGTGATATTTCAAGCCCCTTTTAGTTTAAAACTAATTTTTTGATAGTTTAAATTTGTTTCTACCCTTTTTCTGACAGAAATCCCTGTCTCTTTTAAATTTTTGTTAGTCAATTTTCCCTATCCCATCCCCCCCCCCTGTTAGGGTGTGTGTGTTGGTGTTTTTATACAAATACCTCTTGGTATTTTGTTAATTTAATTTGACTGGTGTGTCTGTTTGTGTTGTGTTTCGGCACCATGTCTAAGGAGAGGGTTTCAGGTTTTAAGAAGTGTGACTCGTGCTGTCAGAAGATGTCTCTGACAGACGGTCACACTTCTTGCCTGTATTGTTTGGGCCCTCTTCACCTGCAGGACTCCTGTGCTATTTGTCACTCCTTCAGCCAGAGAGTCCTGCAGGAGAGACATAACAAGTTGATTCTCAGGGGTCTTCTTAAGCCGGAGGGCTCTCCGGCTAAGTCGGCTCCACAAAAATCAACTAAAACTGCCAAGGCCCAGGCTTCTGTTTCTAAGCCTGCGGCCTCGGCTCCGACTCGGATTGAGTCGAGATCGGCTCCGGCTGGAGCCGATTCTGGATCCACAAAGCTTTCGGCGCCGATGGCTATCGGTGCCGGCTGTTTTGACCGCCGATGTCGGCTCCGATCGGCTCCGACACCCATGTGGCACAGGCATCGGTGTCGGCTCCGATCGGCTCCGCCACCGTTACTTTGGTGGCTGTATCGGCTCCGGCTGCAACCGATACATCGGGACGTTCTGTCGGCTCCGAGAAGGCGGTGCCGGCAGGATCTGTGGTATCGGCTCCGATGGCCCATTCCAGGAAGAGGTCGAGGTCTCCTTCCTTGGAGCCGATACTTTCGGCTCCGGCTTCGCCTCTTCTATCGGAGCGGAGCCATCGGAGCCGATCTTCAAGGTCATCCAGGTTGTCAGATCATGACCTAGAGAGAGTGGTCAGTAGATTACTCAAGTCACAGGTACTGGCCCAAATGCTACACAGTCCGTCTCAGCAGGCGACTGTTGGTCCACACCCGTTACAGTTCCTCCTTCAACTCTACCCCAGAGCTTGGAGTTGGAGTCTTCGGGCATGGTTACTGCTACGGCTGGAGGACGGATACCCCCTTCTGTTCCTTCAGCTCCTACTCTTATCTCCTCTTCCTTAGAGGGATTCGGTGGTCGGGCTTCCATGGTCTCCTCCGAGGGGTGAGTGGCATCGCCCCCGTGTCCGACCCCACTCTTCCCCTTCGTGCCTCGGCCTTGCTCAGCTCGGCCCCGACCTCTGCCTCGGAGACTTCCCTTCGGTGGCCCCTGGAGTTCCTAGCTCTTGGAGGGTTCTCTCGGACCTGCCTGGGAGGGGAGCATTCGAGGTGATGAAGAGTGTACTGGCCACTGGTATCAGTCAGCAGTCTCTTCCCGTAGCTCCTCCCTCTATTGTACCTGTTGACATCTCTGCCACTTCTCTTGCTACAGGACCCAGAGATCCTCCGCCTCAGGTTTCCCCATTGGGAATTTCCCCTCTTCGAGGATTCTCCTGATGTTTCGGGTGATCCTCCTAGGAAGAGGACTTGTAAGAGGAAGCATGTAGACTCCCGAGTCTGTCACGCCGGATACTGACTTTGATGAGTCAGAGGGATCCCCTAGATCCCCTCTGAGGATGTCTCCTTTTCAGACATCCTAGAACTTCTAAAACAGAGGAAACTGGCCCACCAACAATCCCTCTGAGGATGAGTCAGTATACCTAGAGGCGTTTGGATCTCGGCCCTCCACCTCCTGGGTGTCTCCGCCTTCGACCCCTTATGCAGGTTATTGCACGAAAGGCGTGGACAGCTCCTGACTCTGTAGAGCCAGTCCCTAGGAGGCCTTCTAAATTTATCACTGCCCCTAGTGACAAACAATTCCTTACCAAGGGTGTCCCCGTTGATGCCATGGTGGTGGCTGCGGCCACCAAAAAGGAACTTGCAGATCCTTCCGTGCCCATCCATCCTCCTAATAAGGACTCTAGGACCATGGATAGGTACGGCAAGCGGATGTTTTCCTCAGCGACCTTTGCTATGCGTTCGCTGAATTATCTTTGTCACTTCACCAGACTCCAGAGAGATATCCTGAAGGAGCTGGGAGAAGTAGTTCAGGATCCTACAGCTGCAGGGGCTCAAGAAAAGATTGCTTCGCAGCTAGGAACCCTCAATTCCATTGCTAACTCCTCCATGCGGCTAATATCTTATGCTGCGGATGGAGCGAGTAGAGCCGCAGGCACAGGTGTGGCTCTTAGACGCCAAGCCTGGATGCAGCTATGTGATTTTGCGGATCCCTTTAAGGCGTCCTTCACAAATTCTCCCTTTGATGGGTCAGCTTTGTTTGGCCCTCAGGTGAAGGAGACCTTGACCAGGTGTGAGCAGGACGGCAAGACTCTTTCTGCTGTTGGAGTCTGTTTTTCCACCCCTTCTAGGCCTTATCCCAAAGGACAGAAGGGTGGGAAGATGTGGTTCCGTAAATCCCAAGGAGTCACGCGGATTCACGTGGTCAGTTTACCCCTAGAGGCAGAGGGGTAACAACAACAGACGCCGCTCTAGAGGCAGAGGGGTCCGAAGAACCAGGGAAACAGGGAGCCTCTCTGATAAGCCCTTTCAGCATCCCTGAGGTGTTGCCCGGCTGTCCCTCCTTGGAGGCAGTCGGGGGAAGATTATCACTGTACCCAGAAGCCTGGCATTCCCTCACTCAAGACAGATGGGTACAGTCGATCATATCCAAGGGTTACATAATTCCTTTCGAGGAAAGTCCCTTCCCTCAAGTTCCCTTCCAGATGTACCACCCGGTCTAAGGGACATTGCAGAGTTAGAAATCGCAAAACTACTGCAAAAAAGAGCCATTCAGCCAGTTACAATAGACCATTCAGAGCCCGGAATCTACTCAAGGTTCTTTTGGTCCCCAAAAGACGGGAGACTGGAGACCAATATTGGATCTCAGCAGACTCAACAAGTCTGTCAGGAAGACAAGATTCCGAATGGTCACTCTTCAGTGAATTCTGCCCTTCTTACAGAAGGACAACTGGATGTGCTCAATAGATCTTCAGGATGCGTACTATCACATCAAAATTCACAGACGCTCCAGGAGATTTCTCCGCTTCGGCTGGGGTCCAGTCATTTCCAGTTCAGAGCCCTGCCCTTTGGTCTCACTACAGCCCCCAGAGTGTTCACCAAATGCATGGCAGTGGTCACGGCTCACCTGAGACGTCAAGGATTCCAGGTGTTTCCGTATCTCGACGACTGGCTCCTGTCAGCCACCACCAGGCATCAGCTTATACAAGCCAGGGATTACACAATAGACCTTTGTTCTCATTTGGGCATCTCAGTCAACTTCGAAAAGTCATCCTTATCGCCCTGCCAGTCTATTACCTTCATAGGCAAACTTAAACACTGTTCGGATGTCAGCTACCCTTACAGAACAAAGAGTTTCAGACATTCAGACTCATGTCAGGATCATTCTGGCCAGCAAGAAAGTACAGGCCAGAATGATTCTAAAGGTATTAGGTCTCATGGCTGCGGCCATTACTCTTCTCCCCCTGGCTCGATTCTACATGCGCCTCCTTCAATGGATGCTGTTCACACAGTGGTCATACCAGCAACTCCCAATGCGTCACCAGATTCTGGTGACACAAACATGCAAAGAACATCTTGCTTGGTGGATCACATCGTCTCAGGTTCACCAAGGCAGATGCTTTGTACCTCCGTCCCCGATAGCCACTGTCACCACGGATGCCTCCCTGATCGGGTGGGGGGGGGTCATTATCAGGGCAGGATGGTTCATGGGACGTGGCAACCGTTCGAGTACCATCTGCACATAAATGTCCTGGAGATGAGAGCAGTGCTTTTAACGTTGCAAGCCCTCAACGACTTTCTTCCCGTAGGGACAATTGCAGTCCACACAGACAACATGTCTGTAGTTTGGTATATCAACAAACAGGGCGGAACCAAGTCCTACCCCTTGTGTCGAGAAGCGCTCAGACTATGGCAATGGGCGATCTCCTCTCATCGGTTTCTGGTAGCAACGCATATCCCTGGGAAAACCAACATTATAGCGGACAGATTGAGCAGAGCTATTCTCATGCCTCACGAGTGGTCTCTCAAGCAATCCATAGCGGAAGAGATTTTTCTGGAATGGGGTCGTCCATGTTGCGATCTTTTGCTACTCCCCAAAACAGCAAATGTCCAGACTTCTTCAGCCTCTTCCTCTATCAGGCCATCCCCCCAGAGACGCTCTGACCCAGGATTGGCCCCAGGGACTTCTTTATGCCTTCCCTCCATTTCCTCTGATCCCTCAGGTGATCCAGAAAGCTACCGTTTTGAGAGCCAAATTGATTCTCATTGCCCCTTACTGGCCTCGACAAGTTTGGTTCCCGTTCCTCCATCATCACCTTTTGGTGCAGCCGTGGCATCTGGACCCAGTGCCAGATCTACTGATTCACCAATCCGGTCAGCTGCACCGGTCAATCCCTTCTCTCAACCTCACAGCATGGTTGCTCCACTTCCTTCCTTAGCCAGGCTTCCTTTGATCTCTAACCCAGTTAGAGATATCATAGTACTTTCACCAAAATCCTCTACCAGGAGGATTTACACAAGCAAATGGAAACGTTTCTCTTATTGGGCTAAGGCCCAAAATATTGATCCTTTTACTGCCCCTGTTCAGGCAGTTCTGGACTTTAGCAGAGATTTTTCATGCAGGCTCCTCTTCTTCCACAGTCAGAGTTCAGTTGGCTGCTATTTCTAATTTTCATGTCGGGATAGCAGATCATAATATTATGTCCCATAGGCTTTGCAGGGCCTTCTTGAAAGGAATTTTCCTACTAAAGCCTCCAATCAGGAATCCTCCTCCTCAGTGGGATCTAAATTTAGTGCTGACATCCTTGATTCTTCCCCCCTTCGAGCCAGCTGTTTCTTGTTCCCTAAAATATCTTTCTTGGAAAACGTTATTCTTAGTGGCTATTACATCTGCCAGGAGGGTGTCTGAACTTCATGCTCTTTCGGTTCGACCCCCCTATTTGATTTTTCACAAAGACAGAGTATCTTTGAGAACTAATCCATCCTTTTTACCTAAGGTCGCTTCAAAAAATAATCTGAATCAATCCATTGATCTCCCTGTATTTTTTCCTAACTATTCAGATAGAGCTGAACAAAAGCTACATTATCTTGACGTCCACCGTCAGCTTCGATATTATTTGGACAGAACAAAAAAATTTAGAAAATCTGATCAACTTTTTGTTTCCTATGCGGATAATAAAAAAGGCCTTCCTGTTTCTAAAGTGACTTTGTCCAGATGGCTTTCTTCGGTCATCACTGAAATTTATACGATCAGGGGAAAACAGCTGTGCTCAAAACCTAAAGCACATTCAACTAGGAGTTTAGCTACTTCTACAGCTTTTCAAGCTAGACTGCCTTTGGACACTATTTGTGCAGCGGCCACTTGGGCCACTCCTCACACTTTTGTTTCCCATTACAAATTGGACTTGACCTCCAGGGACAGAGCCAGTTTTGGCTCTACAGTCCTCAAGAGTTTGTTCCATTGAGCCACCCAGGATAGAGGTGCTAGGGACGCGGTCCCATCAAGCAAGAATGAAGGCGAGATTGACAACTTAACATTAAGAAGTTATGTACCTACCATAACGTTCCATGTTAGTTGTCTTCTCTCGCCTTCTTTCTTGCGACCCTCCCTCCTTCCCCCTGGCCTGGACAGACCATGTATAAGAAACTATTATGCTAAAGACCATTCAGACCTGGTCCTTTTTCCATCTGTAAGTTTCTTCTTCCTTTGGGAAGTATTTTATGCTTGGTGTTATTGCCCTTTTGTCAACAAACGAGATCTGGGTACTTACTGCCTTGCATCATGGGATATGGGGCTGCCTCGAGCTGGTAAAAGGAGTTCTCGAGCTAAAGCAAGTGCCGAGTCGGAGCCGAGGATCGGCTCCGAACCCATCAAGCAAGAAAGAAGGCGAGAGAAGACAACTAACATGGAACGTTATGGTAGGTACATAACTTCTTATTTTACACCACAGGTCTGTTTACCTGTGTCTGTTTTCTGTCAGTTGAACACATTTTCATTCTGATGGGACTTCCTACACCTGTTTGCTGTTTTTTGCAAGATAAGTACCCCATTGGGTGTTTTGTTTTTTCTTGTTTTTTTGTGTTCCTTGAGGTTAATGTCATCCAGGAAGGGTAAATGCCAGTGTAGGAGACAAATTCCCCATAGAGACCACCATGATAAGTATCTTTTTTTGCTTAGGTGCTTCTCATGACTATACTTCTTGTTCTGTCAGGTGTTTCTTCCAAAAACCCTTCGCAGTAGACTTTCTTCTCTTTCCTTGTATCTTGAGAACCACCATCTTGGGCTACTCACTAAAGATACTTTGGAAGGAATCTCACGCCGCCAGGGTCAGCCGTTAGGGGAAGACGAAGGTGAAAAATGTACGACCAGAATCTTTCTCTATCCAGCCTCTGCCATGTGTTTCTCGTGAGGTCATTACGAACCCAGAGGCTTGCCTGGCTGTGTTGTCAGATTTCTGTGCCACAACTGTGTTGGAGGCCAGTGAGGATCTGGTTGGCAGCACGCCCATAGAGGCTTTGCATGCATCCGTCTCGGATGTTCAAAGGGAACCATGGTTGATTTTTTTCTGAGGGGCCTAGGGGAGTCCCTCAGTTTCTAGTTGGGTAGAAGTTCCTGCTACAGCTCTCGACTGTCATCCTGGATCTGATCCTTCTCAGGACATTCCTTTAAAAAAGAAACAAAAAATTAAACATGTTTTTTATGCTTCTATGGATCCACAAAGTGAGTGTCAGGCTTTAACTCGGGTTATTTTCTGCCTTAGTGTCCTTAAAGCCTCCTCATGGGATCTCAGTTCCTGCTCCTCCTTGGTCCTCTACTCCTCGTAAAAGGCCTATAGACTAGGATTCTTCTAAGGATGAGTCAGATTCTGCTGATGAATCCCTGACTTATTCTACTTACATTCCTTCTCCTTTGGACTGTGGGTCTGAGGAGGAAGAATCTACTACTCCTGATGTTCCTTTGGATGAAATTTCCTTTGAGGACATACTCTGTAGGATGATGGATTTTTTTTTTTAAATGGGATTGTACTTAGGTCTCTGATATCCATAAGAGATACTATGAGCTGTTGCAACTGGACTCTCCTAAACCTGCGGCTTTTACTCCTGTCTTAGCTGCTTTACTGGATGCTTTCTCCAATCCCACTCAGGTGCCCGATTCTCTCCCTCCTGCTCCCAAGAAGCCTGATAGGTTTTATAGGGTTCCTGAGGATTGTTCTTTTTTATATAACTGTCCTGTTGCTGACCCTTTGGTAGTGTTCATAGCCTCTGATAAGCTGTCTCAATTGCTTCCTTCACCCAAGTTATTGCCTTCTGACAAGGACAGCAGAACTATGGACAGGCTGGGCAAAAAGGTTTACACTTCTGCTACCCTAGCTTTTCAGGCTATTAATTATCAGACCAATATGTCTAGGTATGTGTTGGCTCTTCTTTCTTAGGCCTGTCAACTTATTTCTGATTTTCCAGACTCTGAGGGTAAAACTTCTGTTCTTTCCTTGCTAGGGACTACCTCTCAAGTCGTTCATCATGCTATTAAATGTAGTTGTGATGTGGCAGATGACTGTTCTAGGGCTGCTGTTTTTAGTTCAGTTATGAGGGGATATTCTTGGCTAAGGCTTCAACCTCTCCGTGATGAAATTAAAGCTAAGTTGATGGATGCTCTTCTGGATTCTACATTTTTGTTTGGGGAAGCTGCTGCTGGTTTGTTTAAATCCCTTCAGGATAAGGGTAAGGCCTTATGGGAACTTACACATGTGATGTTATGTTGTCCCTATCTTGCCTTCATTCTTGCTGGTTGGGTTCGGAACCTATCCTCGGCTCCAACTCGGCCGCATTCTAAAGCTTGAGAGCTTCCACTGGTTCGAGGCTAGACCCTATTCCAAAATGCCTAGCGAGAGTTACCCAGATCTTGTTGCCGCTTGAAGCTTCGGGATTGCTGGCGACTGGCTCAGGCTAAGTTGTACTGTTTTTTCTGCTTATTTTATGCAAAATATTGTTTTTAGTAGCATAGTTCTCTCTTTAGGTCAGTAGAATCTGGTGTTTGTCTATCCCTCTATCTACCACCTTCTTAGTTGCTGTTTATTGTTGAGGCTGTCGTTTTCTTCTTCTCTCAGGCCTACTATTCCCCTTCTATCTAACTACTGAATCCATTTAAGTTAGAGGATTCATCCTTTACTTTCAGCCGGTTTAAGTTAGAGGGCTTTACCTTATCCCCCTTCTTTACTATTGGTCTAAGGAGCTAGCCATTTGAGTTGGAGGCATCTCCTTAGTTGGAGGAGTTGTCATTTGATGTAGAGACACTCCTCTTCCTGCTATTCTCCCTTTCCTAAAAAAAAAAAAAAAAAAAAAAAAAAGGAAGCATCAAAAGAATCCAAGCCTTCTGGATTCAAGAAGTGCGATTCCTGCACCCAGAAAATGTCTCTGACTGATGGACATTCTAGCTGTGTATACTGTTTGGGAGCTGTCCACCTGCAGGACTCTTGTTCCATATGTCATGGATTCACCTCTAGAGTCCTGCAGGAGCATAAGAATAAGCTAATTTTGAGAGGGTTATTGAAAGGGCCTTTTGAGACATCGATGGAAGGGAATTAGGCAGGAAAAATTGACAAACCCTCCAAGTTGGCATCTTCGTCGGCTCTGATCTTGGAACCATTGAAGGAAAATGACAAACCTTCAAGTTCGTTGGATCCAAAATCTGTCGGGTCTGACAAGGCTTGATCTCCTACGGTTCCATCAGTGTCCTCGGAACCATCTAGGAGCCATAAAAGAACCAGGTCTCCCTCCTTGGAACCGGTGCGCTCCGTACCACAGTCCCCACTTCTCCAGTCTGTGGCGGGCAGTCACTGACCATCCACCCATTCCCCTTGATCATCCAGGAGCCTTTCAGATGATGATGTGTGGAGAGGGTGGTGAAGAAGCTACTCAGGACACTGGCCTTAGCTAAAATTTTATCGAACCCAGCCCATATGGAAGTGGAGCCGACTGTCCATCTTACTTTGTGGTCGATTCCTCCTTTGACTCACCTGAGTTCGGAGCTGGAGCACATGGAGGTAATCGTGGTGGAACTGTCAGATCTGAAAACCCCGGGTCTCTTGGGTCCGACATCAGCTCCACTCCCGTCGATACCACCTTCTCTCGAAGGATCTGGGGGCCGACACTCCCTTGTTGGCTCCGGGGGGGGGGGTCAGATCAGACCCTTGTCGGATCTTACTCTTCCAGTCGGAGCTTTGGTGCAGGTGAGTTCGGCACCTGCAACAGCCTTGGAGCCATCACCCTCAGTTCAGGGGGGAGATCTCCTGGCTCTTCAGAGCTGGAGACGCTTTCGGGCTGGGATCGTGGTGCCTTCAAGGTGAGGAGGAGTATGCTGTCCTCTCAGACCGCTCCACCCTCTGCTCCAGTTGCTCCTTCCACTTCCGGGCCAGTGTCCACCGCCGAAACACTCCTTCTCCCCAAGCGTATGCAACCAGTATCCCAGGACACCCCTTCGAGTGACCCCCCCTTCCAAAACCTCTCCAGAGCACCCCTTGGAGGAGGTCCCTTGGAAGAGAACTTGTAGAAGGAAGCATTTGGACTCCGTGAGTCTCTGACATCGGACACAGACTTGGAGGACTCAGAAGGTTCCCCATGGTCCCCCTCTGAGGATTTCTCTTTTCCAGACATCCTGGAAATCCTCAAGCACAGGGGTGACTGGAATCCCTTTCCCCGTCTGAAGATGAGTCCGTGTACCTGGACTCATTTGGTTCCCGACCCTCCACCTCTTGGGTGTCTCCACCTTTCGACCCGCTGTAGGTTTAGTAAGTCGAAAGGCATGGAGCTCCCCAGAGTCTATGGAACCAGTTCTGAGGAGGCCCAATAAGTTTATCAATGCACTGGAAGACAAACCTTTCCTGACTAAGGGTATGCCAGTTGATGCTATGGTGGTTGCGGCAGCCACAAAGAAGGAATTAGCAGAAACTTCTTCTTCTGTGCATCCACTGAATAAGGCGTCCCATATGATAGACATATGAGAAGCATGTGTTTTCTTCAGCAGCCTTTACCCTTAGGTCACTGAATTATTTGTCCCATTTTACTCATCTCCAGTGGGATCTCCTGAAAGAGCTAGGAGATACCCTACAGGATCCTACAGCTGTGGGAGCTTCAGACAGGACTGCTTCCCAGCTTGCGACCTTATCTTCTGTAGTTAACTCCTCCATGTGGCTTATTTCCTACACAGCCGATGGAGCGAGCAGGGCAGCAGGCATAGGAGTCGCCTTATGGAGGCATTCCTGGATGCACCTTTGTCACTTCCTCCTTTACCAATGCCCCATTTGATGGCTCATCATTGTTCGGGCCCAAGGTAAAAGCGACTCTCACCAGGTGCGAGCAAGACAGCAAAACTCTCTCTGCCATGGGAGTACGTTTTCTCCATACCTACTAGACCTTATCCCAAAAGTCAAAAAGGTGGGAAAATGTGGTTCCAGAAATCCCAGGGATCTTCACCTGATGCACATGGTGACTTTTTCCTCAGGGGCAGAGGGGGAACAGTAGTGGGAGATGCTGTCCTCATAACAGAGGGGGGTCCACAGAGTCAGGGCAACAGAAATACATTCTCTGGTAGGCCCTTCCGTCCACCTCTGGAGGCAATCAGGGGCAGATTGTCACTGTATCCAGAAGCCTGGCAAAGTATCACAAAAGACATATGGGTACAGTCGGTATTATCCAGGGAATACAGTATTCCTTTCTCCATGCCACCTCTTCCCAGAAAACAAAAATCCATCCCAGATGTTCCACCCAATCTAAGGGAACAAGCAAATCTAGAAGTTCAAAGGTTGCTAGAAAAACGAGTCATCCAAGAAGTCCCTGGAGACCAAATCGGATTCAGAACTTGCAAAAGGTTCTTTTTAGTTCTAAAGAAAACGGGACTGGAGGCCCATTTTGGATCTCAGCAGACTCAACAAGTCTTTCAAGAAGACAAAGTTCCAGATGGTGACACTGCAGTCCATACTTCCCTTTCTGGGAAAGGACAATTGGATGTGCTCCATCGATCTCCAGGATGCGTACTACCATGTCAAGATGGACAGGCGATCCAGGAGATATCTACGCTTCTGGCTGGGAGCCAGTCACTACCAGTTCAGAGCTCTGCCCTTTGGTCTCACCACAGCCCCAAGTGTGTTCACCAAATGCATGGCAGCAGTCACGGCTCACCTGAGGTGTCTAGGATTCTGGGGGTTTCCATATTTAGACTGGCTCCTTACCGCCACCACCGAGCATTGACTAACTGAGGCAGGGGACACCACAGTTCACTTCTGCTCACAGCTAGGCATCACTATAAACTACGAAAAATCTGCCTTGTTGTCCTGTCAGTATATTACATTTATAGGGGCAGATTTAGATACAAAAGACATGATAGCAAAATTGCCTCAGTAGAGGGCGTCATCCATTCGACATCAGGTTTCAATCTTAATCGAGAGAAAAAAGACTCCGGCAAGATTTGTTCTCAAAGCCCTGGGCTCAATGGTGGCAGCAATAACAATAGTTCCCTTGGCGCACTTCCACATGAGGATATTACAGTGAGTCCTATTTGCTCAGTGGTTCATGCAAGCTCTATCCATGTCACACAAAATTCTCATTACGGAGACCTGCTAGAAGGATATAAAATGGTGGCTTCAGTCTACGCAGGTGACGATAGGCAGGCCATTCATCCTCCCCCAGCCAATAGCCTCAGTGACCATGGATGCTTCCCAGATAGTGCGGGGGGGCATTATCTGGGACAGACTGTTCAAGGAACTTGGCAACAACATGAGTACCACTTGCACATCAATGTCCTAGAGATGGGAGCAGTGCTTCTGGCATTGCACGCACTCCAGGGCTGTCCGCCTAAGTGGGTGATCGCAATTCAAACAGTCAGCATGCCAGTAGTATGGTACATCAACAAGCAAGGCAGCACCAGATCTTACCTCTTGTGTCGAGAGGCTCTTAGAGTATGGCAGTGGCAATGTCTTCTTGATGCTTTCTGATTGCAACGCACATTCCGGGGAAATCCAATATGACAGCAGACAAGCTCAGCAGGGCTATCCTGATGCCTCACAAGTTGTCCCTGAAGCAGGAAATTGTAAGCCAAATTTTTTGCAAGTGGGGCCAGCCTTGCTGCAACCTTTTTGCCACCTCCAATACCAAATGCAGCAGCTATTTTGCCCTAGTCCCGGGACAGTCACCCAGGGATGCACTTGTTCACGATTAGACCCCGGGACTTCTTTATGCCTTTCCCCTATTTCCTCTAACAGTCAAGGTTCTTCAGAAAGCAAAATCATTGGGTTGCAAATTAATCCTCATTGCTCCTTACTGGCCTCATCAAATATGGTTCCCCTTCTTATGGCCCCATCTCCAGGAGGAGCCCAGGATCCTGGACCCAGTTTCAGATCTTTTGGTGCATCAGTCAGGTACGCTCCATCCTTCCATACAGAACCTTAAGCTGACAGCTTGGTTTCTCCACTTCCCATCTTAGCCAGGCTTCCTGACATCTCCCCAGCAGTACAACATATTTTAATTTCCTCACAAATTCTCAATGAGAAAGCTTTATACTATCAAATGGAAGCAGTTCTCTTGTTGGGCAGACAAAAATAGTATTGACCCTTTTACTGCACCTGTTTCAAAGATCCTCAAATTTCTCACTGAAACCTTTAACCAAGGAGCAGCGGCAGCAACATCTCCCCAGCAGTACAACATATTTTAATTTCCTCACAAATCCTCAGTGAGAAAGCTTTATACTATCAAATGGAAGCAGTTCTCTTGTTAGGCAGACAAAAATAGTATTGACCCTTTTACTGCACCTATTTCAAAGATCCTCAAATTTCTCACTGAAACCTTTAACCAAGGAGCAGCGGCAGCAACTATCCGAGTTCAGCTGGCTGCTATTTCCAATTTTCATGTGGGAGAAATGGGTTCCAACGTTATGTCCCACAGGTTATGCAAAGCTTTTCTATAAAAGGTACTATCCTCTTGAGACCCCCAATAAGAGAACCACCTCCTCCCTGGGATCTAAAGTTAGTCCTAGCTGACTTTCGAACTAGATACTACTTGTTCTTTGAAATTTTTTACTTGGAAAACTATTTTCTTAACTGCCATTACCTCAGCTAGGAGGGTATCAGAATTACAAGCTCTATCCATTCGTCCCCCTTACTTAATATTTCACAAAGATAGGGTTTCTCTCAGAACCAACCCCTCCTTCCTACCAAATGTTTGCTCAGAGTTCAGTCTGAATCAGTTAATAGAGCTACCTGTATTCTTCCCTAATCATGGCAACAAGGCAGAATATAAACTCCACCAACTGGATGTTCATAGACAGGTATGTTTTTACTTGCATAAGACAAAACAGTTCAGAAAATCCGACCAATTGTTTGTATCCTTTTCAGAAAACAGAAAGGGAACTTCAGTCTCAAAAGTAACTTTATCAAAATGGCTTTCAGACACCATCACTTATGTCTATAATTCACAGAGCAAGCAGCTGCCAGGAAAAAATTGAGGACACTCTGCTAGGGCTTTGTCTACCTCTACTGCCATTCAGGCCAGACTGCCTTTAGACTCAATTTGTGCGACAGCTACTTGGGTTAATCCCCATACCTTCATCACTCATTACAAGGTAGATGTGGCCTCCCGGAAACAGGGCATCTTTTGGTTCACGATCCTGAAGAGTCTGTTCCATTGAGTGGTCCCAACCAGCAAGAATGAAGGCGAGATAGGGATAATATAACATAAAGAAGTTATGTACTCACCATAACATTCCATGTTTGTTGTCCTTGATCTCACCTTCCTTCTTGCATCCCACCCTCCTTCCCTCTTCCTAGAAGATCAAGAAGAATTATCCATCATTTGCCTACATAGGCTGTGATTCCCTTCCTGCCTTATGAGTTGGATAGACTTAAAGTCCTTTTACTACTATCTTGGTGGGATATCTATATATATATATATATATATTTATATATATCTATATATATATATATATATATATATATATATATATATATATATATATATATATATATATATATATATATATATATATATATATATATACACACCCACACACACACACACACACACACACACACACACACATATATGTATTATTTATATACGTCTGTCTATATTTGCATATTATAATCTAGTGTTATGGGTTATCACAAATGAGATCTGGGTAACTCTCGCTAGGCGTGTTGGGATAGGGTCTAGGCTCAAGCCAGTGGAAGCTCTCGAGCTTTAGAATGCGGCCGAGTTGGAGCTGACTCCAAACCCAACCAGCAAGAAGGAAGGTGAGATTAAGGACAACAAACATGGAATGTTATGGTGAGTACATAACTTCTTTTTTGTTTCTCCCTGCCTAAATTTCAGAGAAACTACCCTACTAAGCCTGCCTTTGTTCATAGGCACTCCCGTCCTCCTACTAAAGGTAAGAAGAGTGACAAATGGACTTCTCCTGCTAAGGCTACTCAATTTTCGGGGACTCTGAAGCCTTCTTTTCTGGATAAACCACATACTGACTATCTGTCCCTTCCTGGCCACATTCCTGCTTCTCTTGCTTTTTGGCTTCAGATCACTCAGGATTCTTGGGTTCTGTTGATCATACGTCAAGAGTACTTCATGGTAAATTCACCCCCGACCTTGGAAGAATTCTACACTTTACTGAAGACAACTGCATCGATGGAGATAAAAATCAAAGAACTACGAATCTATCCCAGGCCATTGCTAAATAATCCTTGGAAGAAAGTTATGTCGTTGTTGGACACTGCAATAATCAATATTGTATCTCTGATAAATGATCTGTTAATTCTATATTTAATAACATACAGTATATATAATTGAAAGTCAGGCTGTTATAAATATTGTATGCAGTTGTTTAAAATGATATTTAAAAATATTATGTAAATGTTATTTTAATTGAAAATAAAAATTTTTTGAGGGAGAAAAAAAAAAGAGTACTTCATGGTGTGGAAATCCCATCCTCCATTTATGGGCATTCCTCAGCCTCCTCAGGAACATCTTCCCTTTTTACCAGAAGTTCTTCAAGATGTCTTGTCTCAGGGTACTATTCAAGAGATGCTTGTGTCCCAAAGGGGGAAAGGGTTCTACTCCCAACTATTTCTAGTGCCCAGAAAAGAGGGCACTTGGAGACCTATTCTAGACCTCTCTTATCTAAACCCTTTTCTAAAGGTACCTTCCTTTCAGATGTTGTCACTTCAGATTCTGTTTCTTCTCTTGTTCCCTCAGGCCTATATGGTGTCTCTGGATCTCAAGAATGCTTATCTTCATATTCCAATCCATCCTCTTTTCAGGAAGTTTTGCATTTCTCTCTGTTGATTCCTGACATTTTCAGTTCTCTGCTTTGCCCTTTGGCCTTTCTGTTGCACCAAGGGTGTTCACCAAATGCCTTGTTCCTGTGATTGCCTTTTGCAGACTTCAAGGAATCCAAATATTTCCTTACTTGGATGACCTGTTGATTTAGGCATCCTCTCCAGAGACCCTTTTGCAAAAATCTTCATTTTGCCATATCACTTTTTCAGAGCCCGGAGTTCAGTATAAATTTCAAAAAGTCTTATCAGACTCCTTCTCAGGATGATGTTTTTCTGGGTTGCAGGATTCAGATGGTGCTAATGGTTGCATCGCTGTCCCATCCAAAGGCCCTAACTCTCATTTCTTTCTTTCACACTCTTTTTCCTGTGGCTTCCATTAATGTCAGGGAGTTTCTGAGAGTTCTGGGTTTCATGCCATCCACCATTCTGATGCTCCCTCTGGCCAAACTTCATATGAGAAAGTTTCAGTGATTTCTGAAGTCTGTGTGGCTTCAACATGCTCATCCTCTAGAATTTGTAGTTCCTCTTCTTCCTTGCCTCAGACAGGAACTTCTCTGGTGTATTCAGCAGTTGTCTCTGAATACAGGGATCCCTTTTCATCCCCCTCTTCCCTCTCAGGAATTGTGCACAGGCACCTCAGACATGGACGGGGGGGAGGGGGCAACGTTTGGCTCCGTAAAGGTATAGGGGGTGTGACCACCTTGTTAGCAGAAGGAGCACATCAATGTCCTAGAGATGGGAGCAGTGCTTCTGGCATTGCACGCACTCCAGGGCTGTCCGCCTAAGTGGGTGATCGCAATTCAAACAGTCAGCATGCCAGTAGTATGGTACATCAACAAGCAAGGCAGCACCAGATCTTACCTCTTGTGTCGAGAGGCTCTTAGAGTATGGCAGTGGCAATGTCTTCTTGATGCTTTCTGATTGCAACGCACATTCCGGGGAAATCCAATATGACAGCAGACAAGCTCAGCAGGGCTATCCTGATGCCTCACAAGTTGTCCCTGAAGCAGGAAATTGTAAGCCAAATTTTTTGCAAGTGGGGCCAGCCTTGCTGCAACCTTTTTGCCACCTCCAATACCAAATGCAGCAGCTATTTTGCCCTAGTCCCGGACAGTCACCCAGGGATGCACTTGTTCACGATTAGACCCGGGACTTCTTTATGCCTTTCCCCTATTTCCTCTAACAGTCAAGGTTCTTCAGAAAGCAAAATCATTGGGTTGCAAATTAATCCTCATTGCTCCTTACTGGCCTCATCAAATATGGTTCCCCTTCTTATGGCCCCATCTCCAGGAGGAGCCCAGGATCCTGGACCCAGTTTCAGATCTTTTGGTGCATCAGTCAGGTACGCTCCATCCTTCCATACAGAACCTTAAGCTGACAGCTTGGTTTCTCCACTTCCCATCTTAGCCAGGCTTCCTGACATCTCCCCAGCAGTACAACATATTTTAATTTCCTCACAAATTCTCAATGAGAAAGCTTTATACTATCAAATGGAAGCAGTTCTCTTGTTGGGCAGACAAAAATAGTATTGACCCTTTTACTGCACCTGTTTCAAAGATCCTCAAATTTCTCACTGAAACCTTTAACCAAGGAGCAGCGGCAGCAACATCTCCCCAGCAGTACAACATATTTTAATTTCCTCACAAATCCTCAGTGAGAAAGCTTTATACTATCAAATGGAAGCAGTTCTCTTGTTAGGCAGACAAAAATAGTATTGACCCTTTTACTGCACCTATTTCAAAGATCCTCAAATTTCTCACTGAAACCTTTAACCAAGGAGCAGCGGCAGCAACTATCCGAGTTCAGCTGGCTGCTATTTCCAATTTTCATGTGGGAGAAATGGGTTCCAACGTTATGTCCCACAGGTTATGCAAAGCTTTTCTATAAAAGGTACTATCCTCTTGAGACCCCCAATAAGAGAACCACCTCCTCCCTGGGATCTAAAGTTAGTCCTAGCTGACTTTCGAACTAGATACTACTTGTTCTTTGAAATTTTTTACTTGGAAAACTATTTTCTTAACTGCCATTACCTCAGCTAGGAGGGTATCAGAATTACAAGCTCTATCCATTCGTCCCCCTTACTTAATATTTCACAAAGATAGGGTTTCTCTCAGAACCAACCCCTCCTTCCTACCAAATGTTTGCTCAGAGTTCAGTCTGAATCAGTTAATAGAGCTACCTGTATTCTTCCCTAATCATGGCAACAAGGCAGAATATAAACTCCACCAACTGGATGTTCATAGACAGGTATGTTTTTACTTGCATAAGACAAAACAGTTCAGAAAATCCTACCAATTGTTTGTATCCTTTTCAGAAAACATAAAGAGAACTTCAGTCTCAAAAGTAACTTTATCAAAATGGCTTTCTGACACCATCACTTATGTCTATAATTCACACAGCAAGCAGCTGCCAGGAAAAATTCGAGGACACTCTACTAGGGCTTTGTCTACCTCTACTGCCTTTCAGACCAGGCTGCCTTTAGACTCAATTTGTGCGGCAGCTACTTGGGTTAATCCCCATACCTTCATCACTCATTACAAGGTAGATGTGGCCTCCCGGAAACAGGGCATCTTTTGGTTCACGATCCTGAAGAGTCTGTTCCATTGAGTGGTCCCAACCAGCAAGAATGAAGGCGAGATAGGGATAATATAACATAAAGAAGTTATGTACTCACCATAACATTCCATGTTTGTTGTCCTTGATCTCACCTTCCTTCTTGCATCCCACCCTCCTTCCCTCTTCCTAGAAGATCAAGAAGAATTATCCATCATTTGCCTACATAGGCTGTGATTCCCTTCCTGCCTTATGAGTTGGATAGACTTAAAGTCCTTTTACTACTATCTTGGTGGGATATCTATATATATATATATATATATATTTATATATATCTATATATATATATATATATATATATATATATATATCTATATATATATATATATATATATATATATATATATACACACACACACACACACACACACACACACACACACACACATATATGTATTATTTATATACGTCTGTCTATATTTGCATATTATAATCTAGTGTTATGGGTTATCACAAATGAGATCTGGGTAACTCTCGCTAGGCGTGTTGGGATAGGGTCTAGGCTCAAGCCAGTGGAAGCTCTCGAGCTTTAGAATGCGGCCGAGTTGGAGCTGACTCCAAACCCAACCAGCAAGAAGGAAGGTGAGATTAAGGACAACAAACATGGAATGTTATGGTGAGTACATAACTTCTTTTTTGTTTCTCCCTGCCTAAATTTCAGAGAAACTACCCTACTAAGCCTGCCTTTGTTCATAGGCACTCCCGTCCTCCTACTAAAGGTAAGAAGAGTGACAAATGGACTTCTCCTGCTAAGGCTACTCAATTTTCGGGGACTCTGAAGCCTTCTTTTCTGGATAAACCACATACTGACTATCTGTCCCTTCCTGGCCACATTCCTGCTTCTCTTGCTTTTTGGCTTCAGATCACTCAGGATTCTTGGGTTCTGTTGATCATACGTCAAGAGTACTTCATGGTAAATTCACCCCCGACCTTGGAAGAATTCTACACTTTACTGAAGACAACTGCATCGATGGAGATAAAAATCAAAGAACTACGAATCTATCCCAGGCCATTGCTAAATAATCCTTGGAAGAAAGTTATGTCGTTGTTGGACACTGCAATAATCAATATTGTATCTCTGATAAATGATCTGTTAATTCTATATTTAATAACATACAGTATATATAATTGAAAGTCAGGCTGTTATAAATATTGTATGCAGTTGTTTAAAATGATATTTAAAAATATTATGTAAATGTTATTTTAATTGAAAATAAAAAATTTTTTGAGGGAGAAAAAAAAAAAAAGAGTACTTCATGGTGTGGAAATCCCATCCTCCATTTATGGGCATTCCTCAGCCTCCTCAGGAACATCTTCCCTTTTTACCAGAAGTTCTTCAAGATGTCTTGTCTCAGGGTACTATTCAAGAGGTGCTTGTGTCCCAAAGGGGGAAAGGGTTCTACTCCCAACTATTTCTAGTGCCCAGAAAAGAGGGCACTTGGAGACCTATTCTAGACCTCTCTTATCTAAACCCTTTTCTAAAGGTACCTTCCTTTCAGATGTTGTCACTTCAGATTCTGTTTCTTCTCTTGTTCCCTCAGGCCTATATGGTGTCTCTGGATCTCAAGAATGCTTATCTTCATATTCCAATCCATCCTCTTTTTCAGGAAGTTTTTGCATTTCTCTCTGTTGATTCCTGACATTTTCAGTTCTCTGCTTTGCCCTTTGGCCTTTCTGTTGCACCAAGGGTGTTCACCAAATGCCTTGTTCCTGTGATTGCCTTTTGCAGACTTCAAGGAATCCAAATATTTCCTTACTTGGATGACCTGTTGATTTAGGCATCCTCTCCAGAGACCCTTTTGCAAAAATCTTCATTTTGCCATATCACTTTTTCAGAGCCCGGAGTTCAGTATAAATTTCAAAAAGTCTTATCAGACTCCTTCTCAGGATGATGTTTTTCTGGGTTGCAGGATTCAGATGGTGCTAATGGTTGCATCGCTGTCCCATCCAAAGGCCCTAACTCTCATTTCTTTCTTTCACACTCTTTTTCCTGTGGCTTCCATTAATGTCAGGGAGTTTCTGAGAGTTCTGGGTTTCATGCCATCCACCATTCTGATGCTCCCTCTGGCCAAACTTCATATGAGAAAGTTTCAGTGATTTCTGAAGTCTGTGTGGCTTCAACATGCTCATCCTCTAGAATTTGTAGTTCCTCTTCTTCCTTGCCTCAGACAGGAACTTCTCTGGTGTATTCAGCAGTTGTCTCTGAATACAGGGATCCCTTTTCATCCCCCTCTTCCCTCTCAGGAATTGTGCACAGGCACCTCAGACATGGACGGGGGGGAGGGGGCAACGTTTGGCTCCGTAAAGGTATAGGGGGTGTGACCACCTTGTTAGCAGAAGGAGCACATCAATGTCAAAGAGATGAGAGCTCTTCTGCTGGCTCTTCAGGCCTTTCAGTCTCTTTTCTCCAGGGCCTATCAAGGTGTTCACAGATGATACCACAGTGATGTGGTATATCAACAAACAGGGAGGAAAGAGATCTTATCTTCTTTGTCAGTTGGCAGTTCTGGTATGGGATCTTGCTGTCAAGTGCCAAGTGATTCCTCAGGCAGTTTATATCCCTTCCGGTCAGAACATTGTGGCAGGCACACTTAGTAGGTCCTTATCTCAGTCCCATGAATGGATGCCTCACAGAGATGTGTTTCTGGATATTATCCATCAGTGGAGTACTCCACAAGTGGATCTTTTTGCCTCCCCTCTGAACAGACAACTTAGTATGTTTAGTGCCAGAGTCCCAGGTCCTCTGGTATGGAAGGTGGATGCTCTCTCATTCTCCTGGAAGGGGATGTTTCTTTATGCATTCTCTCCCTTTCCTCTCATTCCGAAAGTCCTGTTCAAAATTGAACATGATGCTCCCAAAATGTTGTTGGTGACTCCCTTTTGGCTGCAACAGCACTGGTTCCTTCTTCTTCTACATCTAGCCAGGGGCAATCATCACAAGTTACCTCATAGGGTGGAGCTAATCACACAAAACAAGGGATTTCTTATCTAACCCCACCTGTTCACGCTTCAACTGACACAGTGGGTGATAGGATTTTGATTCCTCATAGACACCTTTTTACTGAGGACATGCTGCAGGTCCTGCAGGAGGCCAGGAAACCTATGACTAGGAAATCCTACTTATCCAAATGGAAGAGGTTGTCTTTTTGATGTCTCTCTTATAACCTGGACCCACGTACTGCGGATGCTCCTTTGCTTCTCTCTTATTTGTGTGAGTTGCTCAATGCTGGTTTGGCCTATTCTTCTATTAAGGCCCACCTATCAGCTATCTCTGCTTGTCTGCCTTTTTTCTCCTCCTTTAACTGCCAGATTTGAGGTGAAACAATTTATTAAAGGTGTCCTTAATATTAGACCTTCCAGGGAACCTGTTCCTCCTCCCTCAGATCTTAATTTTGTTTTGGAGAAGTTGACTCAGGCTCTCTTTGAGCCTGCTGCTTCAGCTTCCTTGCAACATTGTTCATGGAAGACTGTTCTTTTGTTAGCACTAACTTCTGCCAGATGGATGTCTGAGTTGCAGGCCCTTACGGCTTGCCCTCTTTTTTGATTTTTCAGGAGGACAGAGTGTCCTTGCACACAAACCTTTTATGCCGAAGGTGGTTAATGAGCTATCTCTTAATCAGTCTATTAATCTGCTTACTTTTTTCCCATCTCCACAAACTGACAGTGAGAGGGTGCTGTGTACTTTGGACATACATAGGCAACTTGGAATTTATTTGGATATGACCAAGGCTGTCAGAAAATCTGATCAGTTATTTGTTTCTTTTCATCCTAGATCTTTGGGGATTTCTGTATCCAAGCAGACTATTTCTTCTTGGATTTCTTAGGCTATTTCCTTTTGTTACACTTTTCATGGCAAGAGCCTTCCTTTTTTAATTAAGGCCCATTCTACTAGAACTGTAGCTTCTTCTGATGCTTTTTTCAAAGGCTTAGATACTAATTCTTGAAGCAGCTACATGGACTTCTGTGCATACCTTTACCAAGCACTAAAAGTTGGATGGTATCTCTAGAGCTAGGGATGGTTTTGCTTGTTCAGTTCTTCATGTATTTTAGGGGATTCTTCTGCCCCTCCTCTTCCCTAGTTTTCTCTTGAGCTCTCCCCAATAGTTAAGAATACTGCAGCAGTGAATGTAAGGACATAGTACACTTGTGTAAAATCTTACCAGAACAGTAGATGTCCTTGTCTTCACCTTTGCAGTATTTGCTCCCTCCCTCCATTCCCTAGTTCTTTACCTTCCAAGATGTACACGTTACCGCTTGGGTTCCTTGGACTGGTATTCCTCCTGGGGCAATCAGCTCTGTTTTTGGTACGCCTGAACGTCACCTTTATGCCCTACATTATGCAGAAAGCATATGGTGACATTCAAAATACCTTTTAAATTCAGAAGTCTTTGGAAGACTGGCTGGAAGTTGGTCTTCTGTGGCAGGGAATCCCATATAGTTAAGAATACTGCAGCAGTGAAGGCAAGGACATCTACCGTTATGGTAATATTTTACACAACTGTACTTTCTCATAGCCCTTGTCTGGCCAAGGCAACATTGGATGTTCTTTGTGTTTCAGTGTTGCACTCCTGACTTAGAATTTCCTGCAGTGGAAGCCCTTGGTCTGCCTGACTACCAGAGAATTTTCCTCCTCCTCCTGAAGCCAGCAGACATCCTGACATCTGTATATTAGGGCAGTCGATCTGTGCCATGACCTCAGTTATTTTTTGCCATCGGAGCCCAAAGCAGAGTGCTAGTCAGTGTGTTGGCTGGTCCCCAGCAGAGAAAAAAGATGTCTAAAGCGAAGTACGCTGTTGGGGAACTTCTCATGGCTAATAACCATCTCCATTGTGGCAAACGGATATCATACTGGCACTTTCATTCCTGTTTTTGTGACTTGTTTGGACCCTGAACATGATGTTCCTAACTGTCAGGTCTGTGCTTGCTTTAATAGTAAAACATTCAAGCATAGGGCTGAGAGATTAACTAAACATTTCAAAGAGTCATTAGGGCCTTCACTCACTATGTTGTCCATTGGTTGAGCTAAAATTGATCTCCCTTGGCATAAAAAGGAAAAGCACCCCAAACTTAGGGCTTCTGACAATGCTCATTCACTGTCTGCCAGTCCTGCTAGGCTTGTGATCATCAAAGAAGGTGAGGCATCTTTGTAGTCCCCTTCAGCCACTGAGGTTGTGGCACAGGCCTCTATTGAGAACTGTTTGAGTCTGATATGCCACTGAGTCCCTTTACTTTCTTACAAGCAGAAGGACTTAGCTTGTTGGTTGGGTCCTGGGCCACTTCACAGATTCTGGCTTCCAGTGACTGCTGTAAAATTGATGATGGGCTGTCTCATCATCAGGAGATTGCCTCAGCTCACTGTCCTTAGGAGATGGGTGTCCACTTCTGGGTCATAGTGTGGATGTTGCCCTTATGTCTAAGCTTAAGGCCTCAGAGAAAAAAAGCTGTATCCACCTTGCCTCAGCATAGGCCTACTGGCTCCCAAACCCAGGCCTATTAACAAGACCTAATTAGGCTGGCTGAAGATTTGATTTCCTTGGTCAAATCCAGAAACTTCAGTCTCCTTGAATCTTCTCCTGGTAAAAGAGACAGGGATACCCCCCCCCCCCCAGGAGGTTTCTGACTCTTTTGAATCTGAGGATGGTGATGATAATGAAGAACCCACTTTGAGGAGGATGTATCTATTGCCTCCTACGAGGATTCAGATTCTGACGAGTACCTTGCCTCAGCCCCCCCGAAGGACATTCCCTTTGGGAATCCTTACATACCCCGAGGGAACACTTCGAATGGGAAGCTCAGGACTACCCACAATCCAAGAAGAGAGTCATGGAATTTCTAAATCTTTCTGAGCAGAAACCCCTTGCTATTCCCCCAGATTTAGAGGTGGTGGATAATGTTTTGCTGGATTTGTCTTTGCAAGCAGACTGCCTTCTTCCTGCCCCTCAGAAAACTGACAGATTTTACAGGGTTCTGGATTCCCACAAATATCTTTTTAAGAACCCTGTGGCAGCTCATGAAGTGGTGACTCAGGGCCCTAAGGAACCAAAGCTAGTACTTCCAAAAACCCTTTAGCAATGGACAAAGAAAGCAGAGCCTTAGACAGGTTTGGAAAGAAGGTTTACACCTCTGCTACCCTCATCATGAGGGCTTTGAACTGCCAGTTTTATATGGTGAAGTATCAGGAAAACATTTTAGACCAGATGAATCAAAAACTGGTGGGAAATGAAAATAAGGCCTTCTTAAAGGAGCTGCTAGACTTAAACAGCTCTTGCTCTCAAGTAGCTAAGCACTTCCAGCAGGGCAGCAATCATAGGATCTGTCATTAGAAGGCATGCCTGGCTGAGGGAGTAGTCCCTGCCTGAACATGAAAAAATACAGTCTCCTCCATGTTCCTTTGGAGAAAGCCTTTCTTTTTGGTCCTAAGCCTGAGGCCGTACTTAAGAACATGGAGGATAAAGCCAAATGCATGCAAATAGTCAAGGACTTTCTTCAAGCCCAACCTCCCCATTTGAGCTGCAGTTACCCTACCAAACACTGGTTCTTTCTGGCCTCCCAGTCTAAAGCCAAAGACATCAGTGTCCAAGACAGTGGCAAGCAGACTCCAGTAGGCCTGTGAGATCCTGTATGCAGGGACACAGCAGGGAGCAATCATGACTCTTAAATGACACCCTCTCCCCCTCCCCTCAGCCCCCACTCCTCCCTTTTCTTCCCCTCCCAGATAGGAGGATGACTTCCTTCTTTCTTAAGAACTGGACCCTCATTACCAGGGATCAATGGGTTCTGAAAATCATTCAGTGAGGTTACAAACTCCAGTTTAAACAGCCCATAATTCATTCAGGTTTCTCAGATATTCATCCAAACCAAAAGGAAGCGGCCTTAAACCAAATACAGCTTCTGTGCACCCAAGGCTTGGCGGAACATGTACTAATTTCTTTACAAGGAAAATGTTTTTACTCCAGACTTTTCCTAGTTCCCAGTAAAGAAAGTACTTGGAGGCCAATTCTAGACCTGCCAAGGGTCATCTGATTCTTTCTGGTTCTAACATTCAAAATGCTAACACTATAAAAACTGCTGGCCATGATCTCCCCCAGTGCCCTCATGGTAACCTTAGATCTAAAAGATGCATACCTCCACATCCCAATAGAAGAATCTCACAGAAGCGTCTTATGTTTCAAAGCAGGTGTGAGATATTATCAATTCTGTGTTCTGCCCTTTGGCTTGTCTACTGCATTCAAGGTTTTTATAAAACACTTAGCCCCAGTGACAGCCTTCTGCAGGACAAAGGGCATTCAAATTTATCCCTACTTAGATAATTGCCTTATTCAGGCAATAGTTTTAGAAAAACTTAAAGCAGATTTGCTTTTCACCCAAAATAAACTGACCAGTGGGGTTCACCATCAGTGCCCAAAAAGTTCAGACCAACCCCACCAACAGGACTGTGTTTCTTGGAGCTTTACTGGACTCATCTCTTCTGAAAACTTTCCTTCCTCCAGACAAGGTTACCTTTCTAACTGTACTTAACAAGGCTCCTTGTCAGGAAATACCTCACAGCCAGAGATTATGTCAGAGCCCTGGGTTACATGGTCTTTTGCATCCTGATGATTTCTCCAGACTACATATGAGGAAACTGCATTGGTACCACAGAAATGTGTGGTGTAAATATTCTCAGTCCCTCACTTTCAATAGAAAACTTCTTCCTTGTTTCAGGAAAGAGTTTGCCTGGTGGGCCCAAGCATGCTTCCTCAGTCTGGGCCTCCCCTTCAGATTAATCCCTCAGGGCTAAACTCTGATAACAGATGCCTTGGAAATAGCCTGGGAATCCCACTACAACAACTTTCGGACTCAAGGAAGATGGGGCTCCCAGTACAAAAACAAACACATCAACCCAAAAGAACTGATGGCAGTCCAAAAAGCCCTGATTACCTTCAAAGAACAATAGAAACTATTAGTCCACATGGTAAAGACAGATAATACCATGGTGATGGGGTACATAATAGAGGGGACTCACTGTTAACCCCTTTGTCACCTCGCCATGGAGTTTGGGAAACAGCAAACTCCCTAGGACTGCACCTTATGGCACAGTACCTTCCAAGAGAAACCAGTCAACTGGTGGATCACATCAGCAGGAACCTGTCAGATGCCCATAAGTGACAACTGCATCGGGAACTGTTTCTCAGCATAGTGAAAGAATGGGGTGTGCCACAGGCAGATCTTTTTGCCACCAAAGAAAATACTCACTTGAAAAAGTTTTGTTCCAGAACCAAAATGAGGTCAGCCTGAAAGACAGATGACTTTTCCTTCCCTTACATAGGCTTGTTCCTCTATGCCTTCCCCCAATACCTTTGTTCCTCAAGGTATTTCTGAAGATAAGGGAAGAAGGGCCAAGGTTCATTCTAATAGCCCCACATTGGCCAAGGCAGCACTGTTAACCCCTAATTCTCAGTCTAACAAAGATCCATGTCTGCTGCCCCATCAAGTGGACCTGTTGACACAGTACAAGGGCACCATCATATACCCCAACCTGAACATGCTCAAATTGACACCTTGAATGATAACTTGATCCCATGGAAGGGGGCACCCATCAACAAACAGGTCATGGACATTCTAAAAGAAGCCAGGGGCTGAACTCTAGAAAGTCTTACTGGGGGCTGAACTCTAGAAAGTCTTACTCGACCAAATGGAAGAGATTCATTATATGGTGCAGACAAAAGGGACAAAGCCCTTGGTGAGTTCAGATCCCTTTGATCCTGTCATAACTATCAAACCTTTTTGAAAAAGGACCACCTTAATCCTCTGTCAAAATCCATGCATCAGCTGTTTCAGCCTGTCTGCCTTCTCAGCCCCCTCTCTTCTCTCATCCTCTCATGAAACAGTTCTTGAGAGGGGGTGTTCACATTAGGCCCCTGAGGAAACCTCCTGTGCCCCCTTAGGAGCTCAATTTCATTCTGGAGAAGCTCATCCTCCCACCTTGTGAGCCAGCTCTATCCGCATATATAAAATTCTTGACCTGGAAGACAGCTTTCCTGCTAGCCATTATTTCAGCCAGAAGGGTTTCAGAGCTTCAGGTCCTTATGTGTGTGGAATCTTTCATTTTTAACCAGACAGGGTTTCTCTTAGGACCAGTCCTTCCTTTATACCCAAGGTGGTGACAGAAATTTCTTTAAGCCAGACCATACACTTGCCTTCATTCTTTCCTAACCTAAATGTAGCTGTTGGAGCATATTCACTGTTGCAATATTCTTTCCCTCCCTCCTTCCCCTCTTGCATATGGGATAGGGGTGATGTTCTTCGTGTTTCACTGTTGCAGTCATCACATTTAGGTAATCTCTGCCAGGGTAGCCCTCGGCCGGCCCGAATACCAGAGGCTTAGTATTTCTGCATCAGATGCTGTCGCTTGAGGAATGACGTCAGGTCGTGAGTAGTATAAAGTAAGGCAGCCAATGCCATTACATCAGTCTTTCTTGGAGCCTGAAGCAGAAGCAGTTCACACGGTCAGCTGCTACCTGAGCTTTCATCTCTGAATTGAAGTTGAAGTCTTCTAAAGCTAAGTACCCCATTGGGGATCCTTTTTTCTTGCACTAACCGGTCAGAAAAAGTTAACAATCGTCTTGCCTGTGGAAAGTAAATACTACACCAAGACTTCCACTCTTACTGTGTCACTTGTTTAGGCCCAGACCACAACGTCCCCTGTTGTCGCTTCTTTGCTTTGTTCAATGCCAGAACTATCCATTGTCGAGCCCTTATTGTAGCTAGATATTTTCGTTTACAATCTTCGAATAACAGTTTGGCTTTGGTAAGCCATATGACAGCAGATCTTTTAAAAAATGTAAAGCTAAAGACAGAGACAGATCGCACAGGTCCAAACCTACCGACGACGCTTCTGTTAAGCTAGTCATGAGTCCTGCGGTACTCAGTGAGGCGCTTTCGCAGCCTGAGATGCCCACTTCTGTTGATTCGCAGGCCGCTACTGAGACCCTTTTGGAGTCCAGTATGCCGCAAAACTCTTCTTCAACTAAGGATCCTGCGGTCATCTCTACCTTGGATGGGTCCAGAGCCGCTGAGCAGGCACCGACTTCGAAGGACGTCCTTCTCACTTTCAAATCTCGACACAAACCAACATCTTTCGTGACTACTGTTCTTTCAGAAACGACCGAGTTTCTTAGGCCCAGGGTTTATACCACATCCAAGAAACCGACGACCCACTCTCAGGTGCCTGGTACCTTGCCTCAGTCTCAAATGCTTAAAATGGCAGAAGACCTTATCATGCTGATCAGGGGAAGCCAATATACCCCTTCAAAAAGGAAAAGAGATCTGTCCCCTGTAGTTTTGTCTGAACAAGAGTCAGATGAATCTGATGCATCTGACTATGAAGACATGCAACCCCTCTCCACTTATGAGGATTCTGATGCAGAGGACTCCATTCCTTCAGCCTCTCCACAGAGGATTTTTCCTTTGGGGAAACCCTGCATACTTTAAGGGAGCATTTCCAATGGGAGAGTCAGGACTACCCTCAGTCTAAAAAGAGACTCAGGGAATTCTTAGATCTTCCGCAACACAGACCCTTGGCTATCCCCCCAGTCTTGGATGTTGTGGATGATGTTTTCTTTGAATTCAGCTTGACTCCTGATGCCCTACCTCCTGCTCCCAGAAAACCAAGCAGGTACTCTAGAGTCCCTGACTCACACAAATATCTTTTTAGAAATCCAACAGCTGACCCTGAGGTCATTTCTTAAGGGCCAAAGGGATTAAAGGAACCTCTGCTAAGAATCCCACACCCTCAGACAGGGATTCCCGAGCATTGGACAGATGGGGTAAAAAAGTATACACCTCAGCTACTCTTGCTATCAGGGCACTAAATTGTCAGTTTCATATGCTGAAATTTCAGCAACATACCCTGGAACTCCTTAAACAAAAAATGTCTTCTCTTCCTGTTTGGGCAGAATCTAAAGATTTACCAAGACTTAATGCATTCTGCAAGCCAAGTAACTAAACACACTTTGCATTGTAGTTTTGACACCCTAGAAGCTTCTTGCAGGGCAGCAGTCACTGGATCTGTCATTAGAAGACATGCATGGCTTAAGGAACAACCCCTGCCAGACCATGTCAAATCTAAATCGTTGGATGCCCCCTTGCACAAAGATAACTTATTTGGCACTAAGGCAGAAGAGGTTTTAAAAAAGATGGAAGAAAAAGCAAAATCTATGCAAACAGGGATTTCTTACAAGTCCAACCCCCTAAGTTCAGCAGGCATTGACCCTCCAAGCACTGGTCCTTTCCTGCTCCAAGTAAACCAGCCCAGCCTAGGCCCCATGGAAACAGACCCCCCCAGACAGCAGCCCCAGGGAA
Organism: Protopterus annectens; assembly: GCF_019279795.1. Lineage (NCBI taxonomy): Eukaryota > Metazoa > Chordata > Ceratodontiformes > Protopteridae > Protopterus > Protopterus annectens. The sequence goes on along the minus strand of NC_056731.1, from coordinate 1,714,948,495 downwards.
TGCAGAGATCTAAGCAGTGGACTACCTCCACTTCAAAACCAGGGAGTTTTACGCCACCCCCTTATGTTAAGAACTAACAATGACTCACTTCCTCCTCCTTCCCCCTCTGCCCACCTTCACTTACCCCTAGGAGGAAAACTCTCATTTCACTCAAGCACCTGGGCCACCATAACCAAGGACCAATGGGTTCTGAACATTGTGTCTCAGGGATACAAATTTTCCTTCCATACCCTTCCAACCCCAAAAGGGTTCCCAGATCTACCACCAAATCAGTGGGCAGAGGCTCAAAAGCAAATCATTTCCCTTCTCTCTATGAGAGCAGTACAGCACGTTCCTGTAGAACAGATAGGCCAAGGCTTCTACTCCAAACTTTTTCTAGTGCCCAGAAAAGAGGGCACCTGGCGCCCCATCCTCGATCTATCAATTCTACACACCTTCCTGGTGATCCCAAAATTCAAAATGCTTTCCCTCCAGCAGCTGCTACCCATACTCTCCAAGGACGCTTGGCTAGCCACCCTAGATCTAAAAGAGGCCTACCTCCACATTCTTGTCAGGGAATCATGCAGGAAATATCTCCGCTTCAGGGCAAGATCTCAACACTTTCAGTTCTCTGCGCTTCCCTTTGACTTATTTACTGCTCCCAGAGTTTTTACAAAATGTCTATTTCTGGCCATTGCCTTTCGCAGAGAAAGAAATATTCAAATTTACCCACACTTGGATGACTGCCTTATTCAGGCAGACAGCCAGGAAAAGCTGCTCAAGCACCTAGCCTTTGTAAAGACACTACTAACCTCCCTAAGTCAATCAATGAAAAGAAATCCAAACAGGTGCCTGCCCAAAGGATAATCTTCCTGGGAGGAAGTCTGGACACAGCATCCCAGATGGTATTCCTTGCACCAGAGAAACAAATTTTCCCAACAACCTTCTTCTCTCAACTAGCCACCAGGCCCCAACTATATGCAAGGAAGATCATGCAAGCTCTGGTGTTCATGGCATCTTGCATACTACTCATTCCATGTGCCAGACTCCACGAGGAAACTACAGTGGTGCCTAAAGAGCCTTTGGTGTCAACACTCTCAAGACCTGGAAATTCTTCTACCTATAATTCCTTGCCTCAGAGAGGAATTTCTTTGGTGGGCAACAGCATGCTCCCACAACAAGGGACTGCCCTTATCCCCACCCCCCACCCCACTTGCCCAGACCCTCACCACAGACACATCAGACTACACTTGGGGTGCATAACTGGATGGCAGGTGCATACAGGGCCAATGGAGCACTCAGGAAATCCCTTTGCACATCAGTTAAAAAGAGAGAAAAAGAGATGATGGCTGTCTCAACTCTCTGGCAGACAATTAAGCCGAAACCTTCTGGACCCACACGAGTGACAACTCAACAGAAGTACCTTCACCCTAATAACTCAGAAATGGGGAACCCCAAAGGTCGGCCTCGTTGTCTCCCACACCAACCATCAGCTCAGAAAATTCTGCACCAGGGAGCATCACTTCATGGCTTGGAAAGTGGATGCCCTGTCCTTCCCCTGGGTCAATCTGTCATTCTATGCCTTTCCTCCCCACCTCTCATCCCCAGGGTACTGCTCAAAATAAGGGAGGGAAAACCAAGGACCATTCTTATAGCTCCAGACTGGCCCTGACAACACTGGTACCCCTTGCTGCGCAGCCTGTCACCACTGCCTCCATGGCATCTTCCTCAGATTCCAAACCTCCTGACCCAGAGGGAGGGGGAATTCATGCATCCCAAATTGCAGACACTCAGTTTGATGTCTTGGCTTATTCCCTAACCCCGAACCAATCTGCCATTCTATGAAAACAGGTTCTGGATGTTATCCGTGAGGCCAGACATCCTAGTACCAGAAAGTCTTATGCAGATAAATGGAAAAGGTTCTGCACCTGGATCCAGGCTATGGAAGCCAATATGGCATAGCCCTCCATTCCTCTCATCCTGGATTACTTAGCTGACCTACTACACAGTGGTCTGTCTTTCTCCTCTATAAAAATTCATGCCTCTGCTATTTTTGCCCATTTTCCCACTGAGCAGCCCATTTTCTCACACCCTTTGATCAAACAGTTCCTTAGAGGGGCTAGCAACTTGAGGCCCCCCAGAAGGGCACCAAAGCCAGCTTGGGACCTTAACTTTGTCTTGAAAAAGCTCACCCTGCCCCCTTTCGAACCAGCTTCTTCTGCAGAGCTAAAATTTATCTCCTAGAAGACAGCTTTCCTTCTGGCCATCACTTCAGCCAGAAGAATCTCTGACCTGCAAGCACTCATAGCTGTGGAACCCTTCATCATCTTCCATGCAGACAGGGTATCCCTCAGAACTAACCCATCCTTCATGCCCAAGGTGGTATCCAGTGTGGCTCTCAACCAATCCATTCATCTGCCCACCTTCTTTCCTAATCCCCAGAACAAGGGGGAAAGGATTCTTCACTCTCTAGATGTGCACAGACAGCTCAGATTCTATCTGGACAGGACTAAATTCTTCAGAAAGTCTGATCAATTGCTGGCTAGCTTTGCTACAGAGGCAGAAGGCAAAGCCATCTGCAACTAAACCATTTCCAAATGGATAGCACACTGCATCCATTTCTGCTACAAACAGCTTGGAAAGCCTCCCCCCAAGGGGGTCAGGACACACTCCACCAGAGCAGCCTCCACCTCTACACCTTAGAGGAGTCCCCACCAGGGACATCCTTGAGGCTGCCACCTGAACATCTGTTCACACTTTTACCAAGCATTACCACCTGCCTCTCTTCTCCAAATCCAGGGCAGGATTTGCCTCTGCAGTCTTGCAGAGCATCCTAGCCAGCCCCTAGTTTCCTTGACTGCCTCCACCCATTTCCTCAGTTTTGGGAATCTAACCAAATGTGATGACTGCAACAGTGAATTACGAAGAACATAGTACAGTTGTGTACACCTACCATAAATGTAGATGTTCGAGTGTATTCACTGTTGCAGTCCTGGTTTCCCTCCCTCCATCCCCCTTTATTTTCTTTCTTTCTTTACAAGGGACATATTGGTATTTATTTTCCACTGGTGGGGTTCTTCCACCAGAACCTGGCCTCTTACTTTGGGGCCTCCTGACAGGTTAGGGCAAAAAAAACTGATGTAATGGCATTGGCTGCCTTACTTTATGCAACTCACAACCTGATGTTAGTCCTCAAGCGACAGCAACCAACGCAGAAATACTAAGCCTGTGGTATTTGGGCTGGCCGAGGGCTACCCTGACAGGGATAACCCAAATGTGATGACTGCAACAGTGAATACACTCGAACATCTATGTTTATAGTAAGTGTACACAACTGTACTTTTTTTCTCCTTTCTAGTTCCAGGTTGCTCCCACCTCCTTGGCACATACTCTGAAGTCTCTGGGCTTAGACCTCTGAATTTAAGAGCCTGCTAGGGGCGCCTACATTTTGAGGGCAATAAAGTACTGAGATTATGGCACCGGACAACTCTCTTTATATCCAGATGTTGCACATTGGACAAAGTGCCCACCAGCTTTAGGAGGAGTACAAATATTCTCTGGTAGTTGGGTCGGCCAAGGGCTTCCACGGCAGAAAATCCCATCAGTCAGGACTGCAACAGTGAATACACTCAAATATGTACATTTATGGTAAGTGTACACAACTGTACTTTCTCCCTCCTCTTGCCCCTCAGTGAGGGGAGATATTACATTCTCCCACAAGTGATAGACCTACTCACTCAGATGGGTCTGTCATTCATCCTCACCTGAGCATCCTCACACTAACAACTTGGACGATTGGTTTCTGACACCAAATAATGCAGACTATTCTAAAGAAGTGCTATCTATCCTGAGAGAAGCAAGAAAAACAAATGACAGCAAATCATATTTTTCCAAATGGAAAAGGTTTTCTTTTCGGAGCAAGGACAGACAGTAACCCTTTGCTGGCAAATATAACTCTAGCGTTAGAATACCTGTCAGGATTATTTTGTCAAGGACTTTCTTATTCCAGTATTAAGTACATGATGCAGCTGTTTCTGCTTGCATTACCTTGTCCCCACTTGTCTGTTCTCACCCCACCTGAATATTTTCCTAAAAAAGGTCATAAATCGTTGCCTCCCCCCCCCTCCCCAGGAGAAACCTTATCTGTACCTGGGATTTACACTGTATTTTAGAAAATCTTACATTACCACCTTTGAGCTCTCAGCTTCTGCTCCCCTAAAGATGCTCAGATGACAGACCACCCTACTCCTAACCTTCAATTCAGCTAGGCGGGACTTAGACCTCCAAGCCCTGATGTGTAAGGAACCCTTCAACGTGTTCCATGGGGACAGGGTAACCCTTAGAAGTAATCCCTCATTTTTGCCCAAAGTAGTGTTAGAACTCTCTTTGAATCAGACTGTTCATTTGCCAGTGTTATCCCTGAACCCATAGAATAACGCCAAGCAAATCTAGCATTCCCTGGATGTACACCAACAGATCTAGTGTTATCTGGACAGGACAATATTCCCTGGCAGAGCAGACCAACTACTGGTAGCCTTTGCAAAAGGAAAAGAAGGCATACCCATCTCCAAACAGACTATCTCCACATGGATAACCAACTGCATCATTTGCTGTTATGGCCATCATGATAAACCAGTACCAACCCATGTCAGGGCCCACTCCACCAGACACAGTGCAGCCACCACTGCTTTTCTTAAAGGTGTTCCTACACAGGCTATCCACACCTATACTAAACATTACTATTTAGACAATGCCTCCAGTGCTAAGGCAGGGTTTGCAACTGCTGTCCTGCAAAGTATGTTTTCCCAAGGGCCAACAGCCAGACTGCCCCCCCCCCCCGAACAGTAACTTTGGAAGTCGTCCTGAGGATCAGTACTACAACATTGACTATGAAGAACTTAGCACAGTTGCGTCACACAATATAATTGTAGACGTTCAACTATATCAGTGTTGCAGTACAAATTCCTACCCTCCTACCTCTCTGTTTGCTGGCCTCTCCTGGTCTCTCCTTCATACCAGGAGGGGGGGAGCATTTCAGATAGAGATAGCTCTTACCACCATCATCCCCCATTTTTACTACTTACACATAGGTGGTGTCTTCCCCTATCGCTGTCCAAAAAAAGTGTCTGACATCTGGAAAGATCATGCTTTCCTCAGGCATCAGACTGCTGCTCATTGTCTCAAATGATCTAAAGACAGAGCTGACAGACACCTGTCTTATACCCTGATGTGCAGATGTTTGCCATCAGATGTCCATCGGTTATGGATGATGAAAAGATTCTGGAAATTAGCTAGTTGTGGGCTTCTGCATGGCAGGAACACTAAAGGATCAGTACTGCAACATTGACGTACCAGAACATCTACAGTTATGATGAGTATGACACAACTGTACTTTCTTCTAAGAATTCAGAAGGATTAATCAAAGATAATTGTGGTGACCCAGTTTTAGCCCAGACATCAGTAGATCTCCCTTCATTTGAAAATGGCTGAGGGCAGTTCCTACAAGCTTCCTTAGAGAATGGACTTACTCACACAACACAGAGAAGTTTGATACACTCCAACCGTCAGCCTCTTCAGCTAACTGCCTGAATGATAGAATTCTAATACCTTTCAGGCACCTTTTTTTCTGAAGCTGTGCAGCAGGTATTATAGGAGGCTAAGAAATCTGCTATTAGAAAATTGTATATGAGTAAATGAAAAGATTTTGTAGTTGCTGCCAGTCCAAGAATTGGGATCCTTTAAAGAATCAGACTAAAGGAAATTTTCGCAGTGAACAGCCCTATGAAGAAACTAAGAAATTCATTCAGCATAAATATAAAAGAAGTGAGGTACCACAGGTTCAATCAGAAGGTATTAATGTAATTACCATCATAACAGACTGATGAAATAATTAATTGACTGACAGTTGAGCTGCATAAAATCACATTTTTATACATTTTAAGGTTAACAAAGTAACATCCATTTCAAAGGGCTGTAACCAATAAAGCAAGTCCAGATCATTGTTCTGTTTGTAAAGCGAGTTTGAGTGTTGTATTTTCTCCTGTACATGAAGAATGTGCAGTTTATCCTGGTGGATAAGGAATCTCGATCTTCAGGCATTCTTTGTAATATCAAAACAAACTTTAAAATAAATATAGTAAGAGGAACATTAAATGGTACATGTCTGCATTACAAAATGTACTGTAAACTCCCCGATGTAATGTGATCCTATCTCGCCTACATTCTCTACAGATGGGTTCGGAGCCGATCCTCGGCTCCGACTCGGCCGCTATACAATAGAACGCAGTCTCTTATTGGCTGAGTCACCTCGTATCCCAGGATGCACCACTACTGCTTCCCCAGATCTCGTTTGCCGCTTCTGAAGCATAGACGTGGTCTCGGACTTGGCTGAGCTAAGTGCCTCTTAGTCAGATTTTTTTCTGTCTAGTTTTGTGCTAAAACTTACCCAAAAGCTGTTTTAACAGCTACTTATTGTTGTGTGACTGTGTATCTAAAGTTTTTTGTGGTAAAATTGTATTTTTTGTGGTAAGTGATCCCGTTTAAGTTAGAGGGGCCTTGCCCTGTCCTAGGTGTTTTAGTTAGAGTCTAGGCTGTCTTTGTGTAGTTTTTATAGTTTAGCGTGTTTGTAGTTAGATAACCATGTCGAAGGAACATAGACCATCAGGTTTTAAAAAATGTTCTAAATGTAATTATAAAATGTCCATTAAGGACGACCATTCATTATGTGTCTACTGTCTGGGCCCGAAGCACCTCCAAGAATCCTGTAGCGTTTGCCACGCTTTTTACTCTCGCGTCCTCCAAGAGAGGAAAAATAAGTTAATTTTGAAAGGGCTTATTACCCCTTCCTTTGAGGAAGCCCTATCTTCTTCCCCTTCGAGGAAGAAAAAGTCTTCGGCTCCGACCAGCCCGTCGGATCCGGCAGCTAAAAAGTCACGGCAGGCTTCTCCGTCGGCTCCACGGACTTCGGAGCCGAGGGCGGAACGGTCTGCCTCGATGTCTCCAGCCTCGACCCCTCTGGCTTCGGAGTCGAGAACTCGGGCGTCGAGAGGCGAGTCATCTCCATCGGCTCCACTGCCTTCGGAGCTGATGGAGGTTGCCCGCTCAGACTCTTCCCCTTCGGTGCCGAAGTCCACATCGGCTCAGAGGGAAATTGCAGTGGTAGTGGAATCTCCCTCGGCGTCGATACTTCTCGAACCCATACGGAGCCGGTCCCCCAGTTCAGAGCCGGCGGAGAAGTCGACTCGGACCCGGTCGGTCTCTTCTCAGTCGTCGAGGATGTCTGATTCGGACTTAGGGTGCTTCAAAGGCTTTTTCAGTCTCCGGTCTTTGCAAAATTGATCTCGGCTCCAGCCCAGTCGGCTCCGGAGCCGATTTCCCATCCGGTTATCTCGGTTCCTCCTCCAACAGCTTCGGTGCCGTTGGAGTCAGTGTTGGTGGAACCGGTGGAGGTTGCCGGGTTGGTTCCGACCCTAACTCAAACCCCGCCCTTTGGGTCGTGGTTCAGTACGCGGACCTCCTCTGTCGGCCCCAAGGGGGACGCTTTGGGACCGATCCTTTTGGTTCCGAGCCTCCCTCTCGGTGCGTCGGCTGCGGGAGTTCCGACTGCTGTTGTGGCCTCGGGGGTTGGACTATCCCAGGACTCTGGGGGTCCCGCCTTCGAGGCCATGAGGAGTGCCTTGGCCAAATCCTCTCTGGCCACTTCTACCATCTCACCACCACCTTCCCTTGGCACGGAGACTGGCTCCTTTGCAATCCCCCTGTCTCATGACAGCGGAGCCCTTGGGCCTGAGGTTACCCCATTGGGGTTCCTTCTTCCTGGAGGTCCCTCCGAAACGCTTTCGGATGAACCTCCGAGGAAGAAACAGTGTAAGAGGAAGCACGTCGACTCCCCTGATGAGTCTCTCACCTCGGATACCGACCTCGATGATGCGGAAGGGTCCCCTAAGTCGTCCTCGGATGATGTATCCTTTGCGGACATCTTGGAGATCCTTACAACGAGGCGACTGGCAGTCCAAACCCCTTCTGCTGAGGAGTCGGTTTTCCTCAAGGCCTTCGGGCTCAGCCCTCCGCCTCCTGGGTGTCTCCGCCTTCGATGAGCTTCTAGATTTGATCTCTCAAGGGCGTGGGAACACCCGGATTCTGTTGAACCGGTGCCAGCTCGCCCCAATAAATTCCTTTCGGCTCCCCCTCATAAGGACTTTCTTTCGAAAGGTGTGGCTGTAGATGCCATGGTGGTGGCATCTGCCACCCAGCAAGATGTGGCAGAGGCTTCAACGTCCGTCCATCCTCCTAATAAGGAGTCTAGGAGCATGGATCGCTACGGAAAGCGCACTTTCTTCAGCGACCTTTACATTAAGGTCTCTGAACTACTTGACGCATTTCACGAGACTGCAGAGGGATCTGGTCAAGGAGCTTTCGGATACCCTCTCCGGTAACTTACCTGAGCAGTTGGCCCAGACGGTTAACTCCCAGTTGGCTACTCTGTCCTCGTTATCCAACTCGTCCATGAGGCTCATTTCTTATGCAGCCGAAGGAGCGAGCAGAGCGGCGGGAACAGGTGTTGCTCTACGGAGACAAGCCTGGCTACGCCTGTGTCACTTTGCGGAGGCCTTTAAGTCTTCCTTTGCCGACACCCCCTTTGATGGGTCCTCACTGTTTGGACCCAAGGTAAAGGACACTTTGACTCGCTGCGAACAGGAGGGTAAGACTTTAACTGCCGTAGGGGCCCAGTTTTCCACTCCCTTCAGACCTTATCCCAAGACTCGAAGAGGAGGGAAAATGTGGTTCCGTAAGTCTCAAAAGCCTTACTCGTCGCAGCAGAGCGATTCCCCTTCTAGAGGCAGAGGAGGGGGAAATTTTTCAGGGAGACGCCGTCCCAGAGGTGGCGGAGGCCCCCGCAGCACTGGAGACCGCGAGTCCTTTCGTGGCTCCTCCTCCTTCCAGCATCCCTGAAGGAGTACCCGACTGTGCAGCTCCGGAGCCAGTCGGGGGTCGTTTTTCGAGACACCTAAAGGCCTGGGAAAATATCACTCAGGACCAATGGGTGCTCCGAATCATCGCCGGAGGTTACACCATTCCCTTCTCTCAACCCCCCCCACCATCCCAAAGAATCCCGGACCCGCCACCCAGTCAACGGGATCATGCAGCCAGCGAAATATCGAAGCTGCTTCAAAAAGGAGTCATCCAACCTGTCCCCGCAGATCTGGCCGGATCAGAGACTTACTCAAGATTCTTTTTGGTACCAAAAAAGACCGGGGACTTGAGGCCCATTTTGGATCTTAGCAAGTTAAACCGATTAGTGAAAAAGTCCAAATTCCGGATGGTCACCTTGCAATCCATTCTCCCGCTTTTGGAGAAAGGTGTTTGGATGTGCTCCATAGATCTCAAAGACGCCTATTATCACATTCTGATAGATCAGGCGTCGAGGAGACACTTGCGCTTCAGCCTAGGAGACAGTCATTTTCAGTTCCGAGCACTGCCCTTTGGTCTCACCACAGCCCCCAGGGTGTTCACCAAATGTTTGGCGGTGGTGACTGCTCACCTGAGAAGTCTAGGATTCCAGGTGTTTCCATACCTAGACGACTGGCTCCTAACTGCCACCTCCAGGCATCTACTCTTGAAAACTCTAGCAGCCACTATCTCTCTAGGCAACTCCTTAGGAATCACCTTCAATTGGACAAAATCTGATTGCTGCCATTTCAGCGTATTCTGTTTATTGGTGCAGAAATAGACTCAAGGCAGATGCGAGTCTATCTTCCTGCGGAAAGGATAGCAACGCTGCAGTCTCAGGTTCGGGCATTACTCCTCAGACGTCGTGCTCCAGCGAGAATGGTCCTGCAGCTGTTGGGTTCCATGTCAGCCACCATTCTTCTGGTCCCCTTGGCAAGGTTGCATATGAGGATACTCCAGTGGCTCCTATCAGTCCAGTGGTCTTATCAAGACCTTCCCCTCAGTCACCACATATTGATCACAGAGACGTGCAAACAGGATCTTCGTTGGTGGCTTCTTTCCTCCAACCTGAATCTAGGGCGACCCTTCGTTCCCCCATTCCCCTCGGCCACGTTGACTACAGACGCCTCCCAGACAGGGTGGGGGGGACATTATCTGGACAGGTCGGTCCAAGGCACGTGGCACACCGACGAGTCTTCTCCACATCAATATCCTGGAAATGAGGGTGGTGCTTTTAACGTTACAAGCACTGCACGATCACCTCCCCCAGGGTACGATTGCCATTCAGTCCGACAACATGTCAGTAGTCTGGTACTTAAACAAGCAAGGAGGGACCAGGTCTTACCCCCTTTGCAGAGAGGCCATGAAGGTATGGGATTGGGCGATTGCTACCAAACGTTTCCTAGTGGCAACACACATTCCGGGGAGATCCAACGTGATAGCCGACAGACTGAGCAGAACTATTCTCTCCCCTCACGAGTGGTCCTTGAACGACAGAGTGGTAGCACAGATTTTCACGAGATTGGGAGCTCCTTGTTGCGATCTCTTCGCAACTCCCCTCAATGCGAAATGCCAGCAGTTCTTCTCTCTCACCCCAGTTCCGGGGGAGATCCCCAAGGATGCTCTAGTCCAAGTTTGGCCCCCCGGTCTGCTATACGCTTTTCCACCGGTTCCCCTTCTCCCCAAGGTGATTCAGAAGGTGATTCGCTTGGGAAGCAAAATGATTCTAATCGCCCCATACAGGCCTCGTCAAGTCTGGTTCCCCTTTCTTCACAAATATGCATTGGAGGGTCCCTGGTTCCTGGACCAAGTTCTGGACCTCTTGATGCATCAGTCAGGACAGCTCCATCAGTCCCTCCATTCATTGAAGTTAGCAGCTTGGCTACTCCTCTTCCGACCATAGTTAGGAGCTATTCTTTCGACCCTGAAGTCATGCATATTTTGTCCTCGGCCCACAAGACTTCTACTAAAAAGATGTATAGCAATAAATGGAAGAGGTTTGCTATTTGGGCCCAACTCCGAGGATTAGACCCTATGACAGCCTCGGTGTCAGAGGTACTGAAGTTTTTAGCTTCCCTGTTCAACCAAGGTTGTTCGGTGTCTACCATCAAAGTTCAATTGGCTGCTATTTCCAATTTTCACGAGAGTGTAGAACCACCTTTAATGAGCAACAAGTTGTGCAAAGCCTTTATTAAAGGAGCTTGGCTTCTACGGCCCCCTATATCTCATCCTGCACCACCGTGGGACCTTAATGTGGTGTTAGGTGCATTAACCTCATCTCCCTTTGAGCCGGCAGCAACCTGTGACTTAAAATTTCTTTCTTGGAAGACTGCTCTTCTAGTTGCTATTACATCAGCCAGGCGAGTTTCAGAACTTCAAGCCCTATGTGTCAAACCACCATACCTGGTATTTCACAAGGATAGAGTATCTCTTAGACCAAACCCATCCTTTATACCAAAGGTTTGTTCTAACTTTTGTTTGCAACAATCACTGGAATTACCGGTCTTTTTCCCTAAGTATTCAAACAGAGCTGAATATACCTTTCACAGCTTAGACGTGCACAGACAATTACGTTTCTATTTGGATAGGACACACCAAGCACGAAAATCAGATCAACTGTTTGTGTCCTTTTCGGATAGTAAATTAGGCAAAGCCGTCACAAAAGTCACTATTGCCAAGTGGATCAGAGACTGTATCCGTCATATTTATCTCATTTCAAATAAGGAGCTTATAGTTCCAGTGAAAGCTCATTCTACCAGGGCTATGGCCACTTCGGCAGCCTTTCATTCCAAGCTCTCTATTAGTGACATTTGTGCGGCTGCTACATGGTCTTCTCTACACACCTTTATTTCTCACTACAAATTGGATGTGGCATCTAGGGGTCGAGCTTCCTTCGGTTCCACGGTTCTCAGGAGTGTTTTGCAGTGAGCCACCCAGGAATTAGGTGCTAGGGACGCTGTCCCATCTGTAGAGAATGTAGCCGAGATAGGATCACATTACATCTTTTAGTTATGTACTTACCATAACTTTAGATGTATGGGATCCATCTCGCCTACATTCCTAATAACCTACCCTCCTTCCCCTTGCCTCGTAGACCAGAAGAGACCGGATGATCCGAATTCAACTTCTTCCTCTCTTGAAACACCTGGGAGTGTTATAACAATAGTCTGTGTGTGTGTGCATGTGTGCGGACAAACAAGATCTGGGGAAGCAGTAGTGGTGCATCCTGGGATACGAGGTGACTCAGCCAATAAGAGACTGCGTTCTATTGTATAGCGGCCGAGTCAGAGCCGAGGATCGGCTCCAAACCCATCTGTAGAGAATGTAGGCGAGATGGATCCCATACATCTAAAGTTATGGTACATAACTAAAAGTTATCCAGGACTCAAGCAACCGGCACTCTCAAGCAACTGGCATTTGATTGGCTCTTATGCTGGCATACGAGCCAATCAAAAATTGCAAAGCGGATACACTTCTCGATGCGGAACAGTTCCACATTGAGTAGAAGTGGCTCCGCTTTGGGATTTTTGATTGGCTCGCATGCCGGCATACGAGCCATTCAGAAATCCTAAAAGGAAGCCTTTTCTGTACAATGTGGAACAGCCTGCTGTTCCACATTGAACAGAAGAGGCTCTGCTTTACGATTTTTGATTGGCTCGTAAGCTGGCATACGAGCCAATCAAAAATCCCAAAGAGAAGCCTTTTCTGTTCAATGTAGAGCAACCTGCTGTTCCGCATTAAACAGAAGAGGCTCTGCTTTGCGATTTTTGATTGGCTCGCATGCTATGAGCCAATAAAAATCGCAAAGCATATCTCAAGCAACCGGCACATACACTTAACCAGCATCTACCAGTCCCCATAAGTGCCGGTGAAGTGAGTCTTTACTGTATCTTAGAAATCACATCACTGTGATTTTAGACAACCCATAAACCACTTTGCATAGTAGTGTTGCACAATACAGGAAAGTAAAATAAAAGCTGCCACATGTTTTGCATCAATACTGCTGCTGTTTGAACATTTTCAGGTTTTACAAAACTGGTCTCCCTGTTTATACAGATGGACATTCTTATATGCATGAGTTTAATGCAATGGCATTATGAAAATCCTAAGATGTCTCAGGAGAAAGGGCTTTGTGAATTTGTGATCCTAGTAGGAGGTTGGCTGTCAAATGTATTGGGAGCCATTTGGCGTTGGTGAGAGTTGGGCAGTGATGTTCTTTAATGGGGGAAGTTAATAATGAATTGGCAAATGTTATTGGAGATGGTTTGCAAGGTGGTGGCATTTTTCTTTGATGCTGCAGCTATAATAAGACATAAATAAACTATGTGTTTGTATGTATGTATTTGCATGGTGTTAGTTCAACTTCTTATGTGATATGTTTCAACTGCATCTAGACAGAACTGTACTTGATTAGATTTTGCTTCAGCAGATACCTCATTTCTAAGGCCAAAACTGTAACAGTTAATATCCTCTTCTTCTATCAAGATTCATATTTCAGCCTTATCTACTTGTCTGCCCTTAGATTTGCCCTTCTCCACTTTCTTCCCTACTTCTTGTGAAACAGTCTTTGAAAGGGATGTTATATATCTACCTAGCTAGAAGACAGGTGGCTCTTTGTTGGGAATCTTAATTTTGTTTTAGAAAAATTCTTACTGTTGTTTAAACCTGTTCACAAGGCTTATTTGAAGTTCTTGTCTTAAAAAGCTAGTGTTGCATATTGCTTTGACTTATGCAATAAGAGCTTCTGAGTTACGAGCTCTTACTGTGAGCCACCCCAATCTCATTTTTTGAAATGATACGGTAACTGAGAATAAATCCTTCCTTTATGCATATGGACATTTCATAGTTTACTTTGTCAGACTATCCATCTCCCTGTCTTCTTTCTAGAGTCAAATAATCATGGAGAAAGAATTCTACACACTATGGATATCGTCATAAGCAACTCAGATACTACAATGACACAACAAAATCATTCAAGACTTTTGATAATTTTTTATCTCATTTGAAAGTAAGAAAAGGGACAATCTGTGTCTGAACAGATTATTTCCAAACAGGTGTCTAATGCTATTGTCTTTTGTTATTTGCTCTGTAACAAAACACTTCCAGGCAAAGTCAGGACCTAGTCTGCCAAGGGCTGTGGCTATTTCTTTGGCATTTTAGAAGGGGATGGACTCTAGAAATATAATAGAGACAGCAACTTAGTTGTCTGCACATACATTTACAAAGTGCTACAAACTACTCTAGACATTCTTTAGGTCTAGAGTAGGCGTTGCTAGGCCTGTTATCCAGGTGTTTTGAAATTCTGATCTCATACTTTCTAAGCTCTGTTATTTGTCCCAGATAACTTTGGCTACTGCAACAGTAACCTAATGAAATTCATAGTATAGTTGTGCAAGTAAGCTTACCATAACAATAGATGTTTGAACAGATCACTGCTGCAATAGCCACTCTCTCCTACCACTTCCTTATTTTTGCTATGTTTTGCCGGTGTATGGGAGTTTTATTCTTTATGTTCTCATCTGGCAGGTTATACTTTCTCTCCTCGGCTCCGACTCAGCCATCTTCAATAGCTCGAGAGCTGTTTACTGGCTCGAGGCTACCCCTTATCCCATGATGCCAGTGATAGCTACCCAGATCTCATTTGCCGCTTCAGCTGCGAGGTGTCGTTTTCTGGCTCAGGCTTGTATTTTCAAATTTTTTGTGTAGAAATATATTCTTATACTCTATAAAACTATTAGATAATTTACCTTTCTTAGTTTTATTCACTAGTCTATGTTGTTGAGTACTTTGTTCTTTTATAGTCCCTTTTAGTAGAACTCGTTTAAGTTAGAGAGTTCTCCCCTTCCCCACTCCCTTCCCAAGGACAGCCGTTTAACTTAGAGGCTGTCCTTTCCTTCTGTTTTTGCTATCGTTTATATTAAAAAAAAAAAAAAAAAAAAAAAGAGATTGTTTTATATATATATATATATATATATATATATAGTCTGTTGTACTTTGACTAGAGTAGAATTTTTTTCTATCTGTGTTTCTCTTCTGGTACTTGTTTTTTTTGTGGTTGAGTTATGTCTAAAGAAGCTAAAGTATCTGGATTTAAAAAGTGTGACTCGTGCTGTCAGAAAATGTCTCTGACAGATGGGCACACTAGTTGCGTTTATTGTTTGGGCGCTGTTCACCTGCAGGGCTCGTGTTCTATCTGCCATGCCTTTAGTCCAAGAGTACTGCAGGAACGGAAGAACCACTTGATCCTTAGGGGTCTGTTACAACCTCAGGATTCACCGGCAAAGAGTTCACAGCCAGTGAAATCCCCAAAATTCTCTAAACCGTCGGCTCCACCTTTGGAGCCGACTCCGGTACAGGATTTACCGAGTATGTCGGTTCCAGCTGGCACCGACAAGACAACCCCTCCGTTGGCTCCATCGGATGTTTCGGAGCCATCTTGGAGCCATAAAAGGCTGAGGTCCCCTTCGTTAGAGTCAGTTCAATAGGCTCCTGGGTCTCCTTTATTGCAAAGTGAACATAGTCACCGTTCTTCACACTCCTCTCGATCCTCTAGGCTGTCGGATCATGATGTGGAGAGAGTAGTAAGTAGGTTGCTAAAATCACAGGCACTAGCTAAAGTACTGTCTAGCCCTCCTCAACAGGTATCGGCTCCATCCACCTCCTTTTCTGTTCCTCCTCCAACTCCATTGAGCTCGGAGCCGGAGTTCGTTGGGGTTCAAGTAGTGGAACTGTCAGCTCTGATAACCATATCTCCTTCAGTTCCGACGCCGGCTCTGATTCCCTCGATAGTTCCTTTGATCGTGGAATCTGGATGCCGGGGCTCCCTCGTTGGCTCCGAGGGGGTGAGTGGCATCGGACCCTTGTCCGGCCCCATTCTCCCTCTCTGAGCATCGGCGCAAGTGAGCTCGGCTCCAACATTGGCCTCGGAGCTATCCCCATTGGCGCAGAGAAAGTTTCCTATTTCTTCGGAACTGGAGCTTTCTCTGCCTCGAGGCAGGAAAGCCCTCGAAGTCATGCAGAGTGATCTATCCCCCGAGTCAGCTCTACTACCAGTCCCACCGGCTCGGTCCCCCGTAGTATCTGTGCCAACCTCTGCTCCTCCTCCAAACCCCAAGCGTAGGGAACTGATGCTCCAGGACGCCTGGGTGTTTCCTCTTCTTCCGAGGCCTCCCCTGATCACTCAGAGGAGCCCCCTCGGAAGAAGAAGTGCAAGAGGAAGCACATTGACGCCCCTGAGTCTGTCACTTCTGATACAGACTTAGATGAATTGGAAGGGTCCCTGAGATCCCCCTCTGAAGATGTTTCCTTCTCGGACATCCTGGAAATGCTTAGGCAGAGGGGGAACTGGAATCCCCTAGCCCCTACCGAGGATGAGTCTGTATTCCTGGATGCTTTCGGTTCTTGACCTTCCACCTCCTGGGTTTCTCCACCTTTCGACCCACTTACGCCTGTAGTGGCTCGAAAGGCTTGGTCAGCTCTGGACAAAGTGGAACCATCTCCGAGGAGACCTGGTAAATTTATTACAGCTCCCCAGGATAAGCAATTCCTTTCTAAAGGAGTGCCCGTTGATACCATGGTGGTAGCAGCAGCCACCAAAAAACAGTTAGCAGAGACCTCTTCATCTGTTCGTCCCCCTAGCAAGGAGTCTAGGACGATGGACAGGTACGGAAAGCGAATGTTTGCTTCAGCGACCTTCTCCATGAGGTCTCTGAACTATCTATGTCATTTTACTCGCCTTCAAAGGGATCTCCTTAAAGAGCTTGGAGATACCCTTCAAGATCCTACAGCTGAGGGAGTACAAGTCAAAGTAGCTTCCCAGCTAGCGACGCTTAATTCTGTAGTTAACTCCTCCATGAGGCTCATTTTCTATGCAGCCGATGGAGCGAGTAGAGCCGCAGGCACGGGTGTGGCCCTTAGGAGGCATGCGTGGATGCAGCTGTGTCACTTTGCAGAACCCTTTCAAGCATCCTTCACCAATACCCCCTTTGATGGCAACTTTCTCTTTGGGCCACAGGTGAAAGACACTTTGACTAGGTGTGAGCAAGAAGGCAAGAACTCTCTCTGCCGTGGGAGTCTGTTTTTCCACTCCCTCTAAACCTTACCCAAGGGTCAGAAGAGTGGGAAGATGTGGTTCTGTCAATCTCAGGGAGCCTTACCTGACACATGTAGTGATTTTTCCTCCAGAGGCAGAGGGGGAAACAATAATTATAGACGCTGCCCTCATGGCAGAGGGGGTCTGCAGAACCAGGGCAACAGAGAATCTTTCTCTGATAAGCCCTTCCAGCATCCCTGAAGGGTTGCCCGGCTGCTCACCTCTGGAGACAGTCGGGGGAAGACTTTGACTGTACCCAAAAGCCTGGCAAAATTTAACAAGAGACAGATGGGTACGGTCCATTATATCCAGAGGTTACAAAATTCCTTTCCACAATCCCCCTTACAGTCAAAGAAGACCCTTCCAGATGTTCCACCCAATCTGAAGGAGCAAACAGTAATAGAAGTTTCAAAACTGCTAGAAAAAAGAGCCATTCAAGAAGTCCCCGCAGACCAGCACGGATCCGGAACTTACTCAAGGTTCTTTTTGGTACCAAAAAAGACGGGACTGGAGACCAATTCTGGATCTCAGCAGACTAAACAAATCTGTACAAAGAACAAAGTTTCGGATGGTCACGCTACAGTCCATTCTACCCTTTCTGGGTCAGGACAATTGGATGTGCTCGATAGATCTTCAGGACGCGTACTACCATATCAAGATAGACAGACGCTCCAGGAGATTTCTTCGCTTTCAGTGGGGGCTAGTCATTACCAGTTCAGAGCTCTGCCCTTTGGTCTCACCACAGCCCCCGGGGTGTTCACCAAATGTATGGCAGTGGTCACGGCTCACCTGAGACGTCAAGGATTCCAGGCGTTTCCATATCTAGATAACTGGCTCCTCACTGCTACCACTAGGCATCAACTCCTACAAGCGCGGGATTATATACTCACATCTTGCACCCATCCAGGTATTGCAGTAAATTTTGAAAAATCTGCCTTGTTGCCCTGTCAATCCATCACTTACATAGGAGCAGACTTAAACACAAGGGATATGTTCGCAAGGTTGTCACTGGAAAGAGTGTCCACAATTCGTCAACAAGTGCAAATCCTAATGCAGAGCAAAAGGATCCAAGTCAGATATGTCCTTCAAACTCTGGGCTCCATGGCAGCTGCCATTCTTCTACTTCCACTAGCGTGTTTCCACATGAGAATTCTTCAGTGGCTTCTTTTCACACAGTGGTCTTTCCAAGAGCTACCCATGTCTCACATGATCCTGATCACGGAGGCATGCAAAAGACACCTTTCTTGGTGGCTGGTCTTCCCATTAGTTACTCAGGGCAGACCTTTCATACAGTCCCCTCCGGTAGCCACAGTGACGACAGACACCTCCCTGATAGGGTGGTGGGGGCATTATCTGGGCAGGACAGTCCAAGGCACTTGGCAACCTCACGAGTACCATTTGCACATAAATGTCCTAGAAATGAGAGCCGTGCTCCTAGCGTTGCAAGCTCTTCAAGACTCTCTTCCTTCTGGGACCATTGCAGTTCAAACAGACAATATGTCAGTGGTGTGGTACATCAACAAGCAGGGCGGAACCAGATCCTACCCCTTGTGTCGAGAAGCACTCAGACTTTGGCAGTGGGCGATTTCCTCCCAATGTTTTCTGATTGCGACGCACATCCCTGGGAGATCCAACGTCATAGCGGACAGGCTCAGCAGAGCTATCCTCATGCCTCATGAGTGGTCTCTGAATCAGGAAGTTGCGGATCTTATTTTCTGCAAATGGGGACAGCCTTGTTGCGATCTTTTTGCCACCCCCTTCAACAGCAAATGCAGCAACTACTTCTCCCTTCTTCCGCTTCCAGGTCACATACCCAGAGACGCTATAGTCCACGATTGGCCTCAGGGACTTCTTTATGCCTTTCCTCCATTTCCCCTGATACCAAAACTCATACAGAAAGAAAAATCGTTGGGTTGCAAAATGATCCTCATTGTCCCCTACTTGCCTCGACAGATATGGTTCCTGTTCCTGCACCATTACCTTCTCGATCATCCCTGGACTCTGGACCCGATTCCAGATGATCTGATTCATCAATCAGGCGGGTTGCATCAATCCCTACAAATTCTCCAGCTCACAGCTTGGTTGCCCCACTTCCAACCTTAGCCAGGCTTCCCAGCATTTCCCCAGCAGTCCGTGAGATTATCGTCTCCTCTCATAAGTCTACAACGAGAAAAACTTATGCTGGCAAATGGAAACGTTTTTATTGTTGGGCAGAGTCTAGGAATGTGGATCCCTTCTCAGCCCCAGTCCACGAAATTCTGGAATTCCTAGCACAACTGTTTCACTTCGGTGCCGCTTCCGCTACGATTAGGGTACAAATGGCGGCCATTTCTAATTTTCATATTGGTTTGTCAAATTCTAACATTATGTCTCATAAGCTCTGTAAAGCTTTTTTGAGAGGAACATCTCTTCTTAGACCTCCAGTGAGAAATCCCCCTCCTCCTTGGGACCTTAATTTAGTCCTAACATCCTTAATTCTGCCTCCTTTTGAACCAGCAGCATCCTGCTCCATCAAGTTTCTATCTTGGAAGACACTCTTTCTGGTAGCTATCACTTCAGCTAGGCATGTCTCAGAACTTCAAGCACTATATGTTCGTCCTCCCTACCTGGTGTTTCACAAAGACAGAGTTGTTCTGAGGACTAATCCTTTGTTTCTTCCTAAAGTCTGCTCAGAAAATAATTTAAACCAATCTATAGATCTCACTGTGTTCTTCCCAAATCATAGTAACAAGGCAGAGTACGAGCTTCACCAGTTGGACGTTCATAGGCAATTGCGTTTTTACCTACATAGAACTAAAGAAATAAGAAAGTCAGACCAATTATTCCTTTCTTATGCCTTAAACAAACAAGGTCTCCCAGTTTCCAAGGTGACCTTATCCAGATTGTTGTCCCACACTATTACTTTTATTTACCAGTTAAGGAACAAAGAGTTACCAATTAAACCGAAAGGTCATTCTACTAGGCCATTAGCCACCTCCGTAACTTTTCAGTCTAGGTTGCCCATGGATTCCATCTGTGCAGCTGCCATGTGGGCAAACCCTCATACCTTTATTTCTCATTACAAGGTGGATATGGTCTCCCGGAGCAGAGCTGACTTTGGTTCCACTGTTCTGAAGAGTCTGTTCCACTGAGCCACCCTGAGTGTTAGGTGCTAGGGACGCTGTCCCAAACAGCAAGAATGAAGGTGAGATAGACAACTTAACATTAAGAATTATGTACCTACCATAACGTTCCATGTTAGTTGTCTTCATCTCGCCTTCTTTCTTGTGTCCCTCCCTCCATCCCCCGTCCTAGTGGATCGAGAGGAGTCCCTTTTTTTCACTGGCTGAGTATTATTTTATTGTTATTCTTCTGGCTAGGTCTTCCTAACCTATTCTAGATATTAGAATGCATGGAACAACCAGTTTTTTGATAACTGGTTTCTCTCTTATTATGTCTGGATCAGCTATTTCAAATGAGATCTGGGTAGCTATCGCTAGGCATCATGGGATAAGGGGTAGCATCGAGCCAGTAAGCAGCTCTCGAGCTATTGAAGATGGCTGAGTCTCAGCTCCGATCCCAAACAGCAAGAAAGAAGGCAAGATGAAGACAACTAAGATGGAACGTTATGGTAGGAACATAACTTCTTATTCCCTTGACACTGCTTTTATTCTGCAGCTCTCATGCAGAGCCAGAGTGCATGGAAGGAGCCCTAAAGCTTTGGGAAATTGGCTAGCCGAGCTGACCCTTGACAGGATGTCCCATATAGCTTAGGCTTCTGCAGCAGAGAATTATTTGAACATCTACTATTATGGTAAGTTTACTTGCACAGCTGTACTTTCCATATTAGAAAATGTAGTCCCTGTACCACTCAGATTGTGTATCACAGTGTTAATACCTTTTCTAAATTATTTTGGGTGTGGAACAGTAGAGCATGCTTTCCATTTATGTACTAGTTTGTGCACATGTTCCCCAATGATTTTGGTTAAAGGTTAGCAGCTGGCAATGGGATGGTAATGTTGGGGTGAAGAAGGAGACGAAACCTATAATGAGGAGAAAGATGATTGTTTGAAGGTTAAGGGTTAAGCCCCATTATCAAGGGGAAGATAGATTATATCGGCAAGAGATATAACAACTGGGATGTTCACCAAAGAAGGAGGATGGGGGGGAAGAGTAGATGTCTAGCTTCTCCAACACTGCACATATTGCTTTATGAGATATTGTCCTGAAGTGGAAAGGGTGATAGGAGAGAAATGCATTAAGCTGGGTGATGCACAGTGGTTGGTTTGAGTCAGTCACTACTGGACTTAGTTTTGTCATTTCTGTGGTCTTTAATTTTACTCACAAAGCTCTTGATGGATTTCATGTTTTGAGGTGTAATATTTGACAGATCCTTGACATTAGTAGCCTTCCAGAAGATTTTTGAATGAATTACAGTAATTACTTTTTATTAACATATGCCAGCTTTGCTTATTTAGTGACAATTCTACATTGTCATTTAAGTGTTAGTAATATCTGATAATTAATCTAGTCAATAGTGTTCTTTTTCAGTTCTTGCCAAACTTGACTCATTTCTTTCACTTGATCACTGAGGAAGCCATTGGTAGATCTTAATTTTTACTCTTCTAACATTGACAGAGAATGGCTTGTTCTGTATTGGGGTAAACATGCCAAGGTATGGATTGGGGGATATGCTGGTATTGTTTTTTAAAAGAGAGTTTTCCACTCTAGGTTACCTAGTTCAAGTAGAATTACTTTTTTTGTATTTAGGGAAGGAATGGCTGAATAAATAGAGTAGCTCAGTCCCTAGATCTTTTTAATGAGATTACTGATCAGTGGTCATTTAATGCATTAATTAAGACCACAATAATACAGCATCTTTGTATCATATCAGCTATTACTATGTGCCACTAGTGAGATGAAATCTTATAGCGGACTGGACCTGGTGCAGTTAGAGATCATCTAAGTGAGTGTGTGGAACTAAAAATCGATCCTATTAAGGTGCGATTTACCTGGATTGAACTATTTCACATTTAGGTCCTTAGGAGAATAAATATCTCTATTGAGCAGTTTGGAATATCTGACTGAGAAGATCCTGGTATAAACCGTTTGAGGAAGGCAGTAATGTAGGCCATGACTGATATAATGTTGATGTATTCACTTGTAAGTTGTACATGCAAGCAGCTGTTCATCCTATTATATTTGCTTCTTAACAAATGATGTTTCAGAACTGTATTTTTATTAGCAGTAGTATTGCAGTGCCATCCCTAAGGCCTGATCTGTTTTGTACAAATTTCCCTCAAGGCTAACTGTCCAAAGGGAAATCTTAAGCCATCCTTTGAGGAAGACTCGTTTAGATCCTCCTCCACTTTAGGTGGCAGCCAGATTTGCAGACCTTCCTAATGTGGTAGTGCCCATTCTTCCATCCTCTTAGAGGCCTGTTACCTCAAAAATGTGCAGAAATAAATGGGAAATGTTTTCACTTTGGGATTCATGATCACAATCTATTCTAGGCCCTTTTCAGCTCCAGTTCCTCAGGTCATCAAATATCTTTCCTAGATATATGATGTAAGTCTTAGTTATGTTTTAGTTAAAGTTCATCTAGCAGCTACCTCTAATTTTCATACTGAATAGGATTCAATATCCTGTGGTTTCCTTAAAGTTATTTAAGGCCTTTCTTAGAGGTACCTTCATTTTAAGAACTCCAATCAGTGAGCCAGTTCCATCAATTCCACTGTGATTCATTCATTTTATGTCTGAGAAGTTTACTGTTTCTCTTTGTAAACTAATAGCAGTGAAACTGAAGTACTTACAGCTGAAGGTCATCTTTCTTGTTCAATTTGTTAAACCAGGTTTGCCTACAAATAATCAAAGCAAGTTTATTTGACTCACTCATTTCCAAAAAAATAATACCAAAACTGGGGAGTTGAAAACAGTGTAAACACACAAAAATCTTTTTTGCATGGGAGCAAGCCCCCTCTGCATCCCACCCCCCTTAAATTGTATATACCAACTCCACAGTTGCATGATAGTGGAGAAAAGGGGAATAATACCTGAAACGTGTTTTGCCAGCTCGCACAATACGCTATATTGTAGTACAACTCACTGTGATATTACATTTTTGCCCAAAAGCCACTAGTCCATCAGTGCATCAGCCACCTATAACTATGCTGTTAAACCACCATATTGTCAGAGGTTCATAGTTTCATAGATACTTACTAGGCTATTGATCTGTGAGGATCTTTACAAGCCTAGCCCTGCAATCCCCTGGTAATTATTAGTCTTTATATTTTGCAGTATGACTCTCCAAATATGGGCTGCACAAGTGTATGTTATACACTTACATGCTTCCCCTATACATGAGGGCCATTTGTACTAAACCAGGGTGAATGTGTGGTTATCCATCTGTTCACCCACTTTACATGTCAATAGAGTAAGAGAAGTGCATTTCAGTAGAGTAAAAGAAGTGCTCTGCTTTATGTGGAGGGGTAAGCTGGTTTCATGGAAGTGGTATTTTCTGTGATACATAGCTATCCCTATAGCATGTTCTGTTAATCTTGCAAAAGAGATAGAGGTCCCTTGAGTGGATGTTTCTGATACCATTGGATTTCTGAATGTGTCATAGGTCTGACAGAACAGGGTTTGTTTTGGCTGTGTATGCAAGGCATAAGTTGCCTTTCTGTAGCCTGTATAATACCATGAAGAGAGAGAAGGTAGCTACTCTGGTGGCCTAGAGGGATAATGTCCTGACTACCGCCAAGTTGACCCAGGTATGATTAGTGGGTCAGGTGACTGACAGAGCAGCAGAGAAGGGATGGACATACCTATCCCAGGTGGGATGATGCTCGCTGATGAGGGGTCATGGTCCAGAGTGGGGAGTTGCCATTGGACATAAACAACAAGTTTGGTGAATGGGAAAAGGGAAGTGGGTTGATCATTAAAAAAAAATCCCCCTCGTATGGAAGCACAATTGAACCGAGTTCCCAGGAAACCTTCAGGATATA
Organism: Protopterus annectens; assembly: GCF_019279795.1. Classification (NCBI taxonomy): domain Eukaryota; kingdom Metazoa; phylum Chordata; order Ceratodontiformes; family Protopteridae; genus Protopterus; species Protopterus annectens. Next base: position 1,714,924,492 of record NC_056731.1, on the reverse strand, counting down.
TGACCAGCCCCAGCAAAAATGGAGTAAGTCTGGGAGAGTAGATGGTAGACCTGGCATGGACAGTTGGTACTGGGGGGCTGGGATAGTAAAAATGAGATGGGGATTAAACAAAAAAAAAGAATAGAGATAAGGCTTTGAGATTGTCTGCATAGTTTTTTTATGATTTAAGTCCATGATTTTTTTAGTGAGGAAGCGATATCATCATTCCAACTCTGACAAGTGTTTGGATAGGTAAATACTGAAATGGGCATCATACTTAATGACTAGCCAAATATGAACCAAGTACAGAGGGACAGTTGCATCCCTAGATGTGGAGACTATACCCTTGATATAAGTTGTGCAATGGAAAAGGACTTTCTTACAGTAATGGATGCGTGATCAACAAAGGACAGTTTCTTGTCAACATAGGTTCCTCGATCCCTAACTATGGGATCAGTTTTCAGTGGGGTGTTTTCAATGTGGTAATTACAAAGGGAGTCATGCTTGCCAGTGGATATGATTATACATTTCTTGGCATTTAGTTTCAGTCCAAGGTTTTGGCACCAACTATTAATCTGGGGCAGGGCCTCTTGTAGGATCAAGGTGTCCTTTGGGAGTTTATGATGGCACCATGTTTGCATTCATCTGTAAACTTGGTCAGCCGCAATCCCTTAATATTAGCTTTGACCCCCAAGAAGTAAATGCCAAAGAGAAGTGACTCAAAGACTGAACTGTGGGGCACTACACTAGTGACAAATCTTTTGGAGGAGGTAGAGCTGCCCACCCTTATTTCTGTGTTTTATTTGTGAGTCAGTTTGCTATTTATTGAGTTAAACTAGGGGTTAACATTTAGCTGAGACAGTTTATTTATGATGCCTGAGTGTGGGATATTGTTGAATGCATTTTCAAGGTCCAGATAGGCAGTGTGCACTGATTTGCTCTTTTCCATTGCCTTGGTTAAGTAGGCAAGATCTATCCTTGACAAATCTGATGTAGGTTGTTGGGAGTCTGTAAATCATCTATGTACATATTTACTAGTTCCATAATGATCCTTTCCATAACTTTTACAGATGAGGCTTTTGGGACTATAATTACCAAAGTCTTAGTAGCCCCACCTTTGTGCAGGGGCCTGTTGCTATCTTCTGTTCATTCGTCACAAAGCCTGTTTTGAGGCTAATGTTGAATAACCTGTGTAGAGGATCTGAAGATTCATGTTTCAGGCTAGCCAGTAGGCAGTCTGGTATTTATCCTACCTTATAGATTTAGTATTCTTAGCCTTAGATAGTGCCTTGAGAGCTTGTTCTTGGGAGATTTTTTTGGGGGGATGTGTTGGTATTTGATCCGAAAATATTGATGGGTGAAGCTGGAGCTGAATTTGTCTGCTAGTAGATTTGCTATGTCCTCTGGGTTTGATTATGTGATATCATTTACTATTAGCTCTGTGAAGTGCAAGACATTTTTTCTGAGATTTTTAACACAGCTAAAAGTTTTGTGATTCTTTTGCCTGGTTGGCTACTTTTACCTCATATTTGGCTTTGGTTGATTTGATCAGGATTTGTAGCTCCTTTAGTTTAGCAACTGAGTTTTTGGCTTGTTGACTAGTTATTTTTCTGTGCAGTGAGTTGTTTCTTTTGTTATAGAGCCTGTTTATTCAAGGGTTCCTCCATAGGGGTTTATTTTTGAATTTTGTGTTGTATTTATTTCTAAGGGGAATATAGGTTCATAGGTTCATAGATTAGTACTAGGCTAACTGTCCTTGTGGGCCATTTTAAGCCTAGCCAAATACCCCCATGTGAGAATCAGACCCTGCTCCTTGCGTCAGTAAGGTAAACACCTTAACCATTATGCCAACCTCCCACAGATGCATCTATGCAGCTATTTACATATGCTTAAAACTTGGTAGTAAAGGATTCTGCATGATCTGTGGGATCATTGACGTAGAAGAGGATTTTGAATTTAGTTAGATCATTGTTCAGTTTTAGTAGATTAGCCTTTGCATAGAAACCAGGGAGGAGGTTACAGTAAGTGGAGAGGGACCAAATCAAAGATTTTATCTCCCCTAGTTGGGATGTGGAATAACTGGTCCATGGAGTTTGTATTCATGAAGTAGAGAATTTTCTGTTCATACATGCTGAGGATGTACATTACTCTCAGTTAATGGTAGGATAGTTGAAATCTGCTATGATAAGGGTTTTGGCTTAATACATAGGGATTCAGTCTGGTTAGGTAGGAGGTATGAGCTGAGAGGGACATAGTTGAGGTCCTTTGTTTAGCTATGATGTGATAAAGGCTATTGTTTGTAGTAAGTCAGATATGGAGGAGTTCCAAATCATTATCTTGTCTAAAGAGTCTGGAAGTAAGATGTTTTCTTAAAACTATAGGGGCAACTCTGTCTTTACTGCCTAGTTTTAATATGGTGGACCTGTACGAGTGACAGCTTTGAAGCCTTCCTCCACTTATGAAGTACTTTCGCTTGTCTTGAACCAGGTCTCTTGTGATGATGCACATATCTGTTCTTTTCAGGGAATGTATTGCTTGAAGGGTTAGAGATTTTTTAAGGTTCCTAGCACTGATCAGCAATACTGTAATATTGCCCTGAGTCTATTTAGTTAATGTTTGAAAATTTAGGAGACTGGCTTTGCCTAAATGATGCACAATGGGTTTGGAAAAGGTTTTAGCCAATATACGGAAGCCTTGGTGGGAAAGGTGCAGACCATCCCTAGCAAAGCAGTAAGGACTGTCTGCCATCTCTTCCCAGGCTGATAAATGTTTTATCCTCATGGAACAATGCTATAATGTAAGCCAGTTGTTGACATCAATTATCTTTTGACTTTATTGTGGCATCATTTTGGTTATGGTAGAATGTTGATCAAGGCTAGGTTCATAAGTGCCTCAGACACATATTCCGAGAGCTCCCATGTGTTTCTCTTCATATAGTCCAGGGAGGTATGTCTCAAGTCATATGTGTACTTGTGGTGCAGGGGCTTTAGTGCTTATCTGATGTAGTGAATCCTGGAATCTGACAGGCAACTGACCATAACTTAGTTTTTGCACAGCCTGGTAAGTGGGGTGTTGGTGTGTCACTATGGAGTTACCTATGACAAGGATATTGGTATGTCTGGTTGTTTGTCTTATGGACATTTGGACTCTCTAAATCATAGACGTATGTTTCGTGTTACATGTAGGAGGACTCTGTGGTTTAGGTAGGTTACTTCTAAGAGTCTCAGCATATATAGGTCTATGTGTTTGGTCTGTGGTGCTTTTGATTGGTGTACTGTGGTGTTGTGTGGTGCTGACAACCTTGTTATTTGTAGTGGCTTCATGTGAGAGCTTTGCTTCCAGTAACATTATGTAGCAGTATCTCTCACACTCTCTTGCAGATTGTTTAAGTAGTAAGTAGTTGTCAATGAACATGAGGCAATTGTTATATTGTTTCAGGATGCCTATTTCAACTAAATTGACTACAGAGACAGAAAGTGCAGATCTATGGTTCCATTTGCTTACTGCCATGGGCTGGAGGGGGAGTAGTGCCTAAGACATTAGGAGTTGCTTAACTGGAGTGCTGTCTGTCTTAGATGAATGATACAAATCTACACACAAAGAAAAATGAGCCACTGTGCACAACTACTGACTATTAAGTATGCTCAGAATTTCTGGAGTAAGTTATACAGAGAAGGCTATGGCTCTAATTGCCTGCATCTGTACAGTGCATGGATAAAACAGCTGAATGAGGACCAGCACCTTGCAAATGCAAGCAACTTATGATAGCAGAGAAATACAAAAAATTCAAATGAACCCATTGGCCAGTAGTAAAACAGCACAATTCAAGGTTCTACAAACAGAGAACTAGACATTGCTTAGTTTATCCTCTGTTCTCACTATAGTTTAAAACAAAGCAGTTCTTACTCCCTTTAGAAAAAAATGTGTGCATGGTCGCCACACACGGTAGAAGTGAAACTTCTGTAAGGAAGTGGAAAGGAAAGCAAATGGTATAGTACAGTATAAGCTCCTTCAAACTTCCTTACAGAAGTTTCACTTCAGATGCACGTGGTGACGACGCACATTCTTTGGTTTGTCTTTCTCTGAATATCGGAGGGTAATCAGCACATTCCATACACTGAAACAAAATTACCCTAATTAGAGTCCTTTGCTTCATTTACATCAGAAACATATGATGTTAAGTTGTCCAATCTCGCCATCGTTCTTGCTGGATGGGTTCTGAGCCGAGGATCGGCCACTTACTATAGCTCGAGAGCTCTTTACTGGCTCGAGGCTACCCCTTATCCCAGAATGCCCAGCTACCCAGATCTCGTTTGCCGCTTTAGCTGCGAGGTTGCAATCAATACTGGTTCAGGCTTAGTGTAACTTTTTTCTCTATTAACTTTTAAATAATTTGCTTAAAATTTTATATATATTTTCTCTCTCATAGTTGTTTGTAAGTTTCTTGTATTGTTAGCCCCTTATCTCGTCCTTGCGGTGTTTTTTGTGCTGTGTTGGCCATCACCCCTTAGTCGCTAGGCCTTCTGTTATTCCCTGAACTCGTTTAACTTAGAGAGTCCCCCCCCCCCCCCCTTAAGGACAGATGTTTAAGTTAGAGGCTCTCCTTTAAGGTCTTTATTAATTTTTAGTTTACTATTGTAGTGTGTCTTTTTGGTAACATTTCTAAGGAAGTTAAACCCTCAGGTTTTAAAAAGTGTGACTCATGCTGTCAGAAGATGTCTCTGACAGATGGGCACACTAGTTGTGTTTACTGCTTGGGGGCTCTGCACCTGCAGGACTCTTGTTCTGTTTGTCATGCCTTTAGTCCAAAGGTCCTGCAGGAGCAGAAAAACAAGCTTATCCTCCGTGGATTGTTAAAACAGGATTCTCCGGCTAAAGCATCTCAGCCAGTGAAACCAGTCAAGCCGTCGGCTCCATGTTCGGAACCGACCTATGAGCTTAACAAACCAAGTGTGTCGGTGCCATCTGGTACTGACAAGACTACTCCTCCGTCGGCTCCAACTGTTACTTCGGAGCCCTCTCGGAGCCACAAAAGAGCTAGGTCTCCTTCATTGGAGCCGATTCGCTCGGTGCCACAATCACCCGTACTTCAAAGCAAGTCCAGTCATCGCTCATCTTCCCACTCCTCTCGATCCTTGAGGTTATCAGATCAAGATGTGGAGAGAGTGGTCAGTAGGTTGCTTAAGTCACAGGCCCTTGCTAAAATGCTTCCGAGCCTGCCTCAACAGGCTCCATCCGCTTCGATTTCGATTTCTCCTCTGACTATGCTTAGTTCTGAGCCGGAGTCCATGGATGCTCCGATAGTGGTTCCTTCGGCTCCGACGTTGGCTCTGATTACCTCAGTTCTTCCTCCCATCGAGGTATCTGGGCACCAAAGCTCTCTCGTCGGCTCCAAGGGGGGAAGTGGCATTGGACCCTTGTCCGACCCCGCTCTCCCTCTCAGAGCGTCGGCTCAGTTGAGCTCGGCTCCTACATTGGCCTCGGAGCCATCGCCCTCGGTGCAGGGTGGGATTCCTGTCTCTTCAGAGCTGGAGCCTTCCTTGTGTTGAGACCGTGACGCCTTCGAGGTCAGGCGAAGAGTGCTGTCCCCACAGATGGCCCCACTATTGGCTCCATCAGCTCTGTCCCTCTCTGTGCCTGTGACAACCTCTGCTCCTCCTCCTCCAGCCCCAAAGCGTAGGGAACCTATGCCCCAGGACACCCCATTGGGTGAACCCTCTTCTTCTGAAACCTCCCCAGAGCATTCTGAGCAGGCTTTCCAGAAGAAAAAGTGCAAGAGAAAGCACCAAGACTCCCCTGAGTTTGTCACCTCAGATACAGACCTGGATGAATCGGAGGGGTCCCCAAGGTCCCCCTCTGAAGATGTTTCCTTTTCGGACATCCTTAAGATTCTCAGGCAGACACATAGCTGGACTTCCCTAGCCCCCTCCGAGGATGAGTCTGTATACCAAGATGCATTTGGTTCCTGACCTTCCACCTCCTGCGTGTCTCCGCCTTTTAATCCACTTATGTCTGTAGTGTCTTGAAAGGCTTGATCAGCTCCAGATTCCATGGAACCTGTCCCAAGGAGACCAAATAAATTCATCAGAGCTCCCCAAGATAAACAATTCTTGACTAAAGGTGTCCCAGTTGATGTCATGATGGTAGCAGCAGCCACAAAGAGAGAGTTAGCTGAAACCTCCTCATCTGTCCATCCACCGAATAAAGACTCTCGTACGATGGACAGATATGGGAAGCGAATGTTTTCATCAGCGACCTTCTCCCTTAGGTCCCTGAACTATCTTTCCCATTTTTCTAGGTTACAGAGGGATCTCCTAAAAGAGCTTGGAGATACCCTATAAGATCCCACAGCTGAGGGAGCTTCAGCCAAGGTAGCTACCTAGCTGGCGATGCTTAATTCAGTAGTCAACTCCTCCATGAGGCTTATTTCATATGCAGCCGATGGAGCGAGTAGAGCTGCAGGAACAGGAGTGGCTTTTACGAGACATTCTTGGCTGTGGCTGTGTCAGTTTGTGGAACCTTTCAGAGCATCCTTCACCAGTACCCTCTTTGATGGCTTCTCTCTCTTTGGGCCTCAGGTGAAAGACATGCTTACCAGGTGCCAGCAGGAAGGCAAGATGCTCTCTGATGTCAGAGTCTGTTTTTCCACTCCTACCAGACCATACCCAAAGAAGGGTGGAAAGATGTGGTTTCGAAAATCCCAGGGACCCTTGCCTGATGCACGTGGTGAATTTTCCCCCAGGGGCAGAGGGTGGGAATAATAACAATGGCAGATGTCGCCCTTGTGGCAGAGGGGGTCTGCAAAATCAGGGTGACAGAGATACGTTCTCTTCCAAACCTTATCAACAAACCTGAAGGGATGCCCGACTGCTCAACTCTGGAGGCAGTCAAGGGAAGGCTTTCATTGTACCCAATCGCTTGGCAAAATATTACAAAGGACAAATGGGTACTAGCCATTATATCCAGAGGTTACAAGATTCCCTTTCATCAACCCCCTTTTGTTTCAAAAAAATCCATCCCAGATGTTCCACGCAATCTAAGGGATCAGGCAGTCACATAAGTTTCAAGACTGCTAGAAAAAAGAGCCATCCAGGAAGTCCCCGCAGACCAAGTAGGATCCGGAACTTACTCAAGATTCTTTTTAGTCCCCAAAAAGACAGGGGACCGGAGACCAATTCTGGATCTCAGCAGGTTAAACAAATCTGTACAAAAAGAAAAGTTCCGGATGATAACACTGCAGTCCATTCTCCCCTTTCTGGGTCAGGACAATTGGATGTGCTCCATAGATCTTCAGGACACGTACTATCATATAAAAATTGACAGATGGTCCAGGAGATTTCTACATTTCTAGCTAGAGGCCAGTCATTACCAATTCAGAGCTCTGCCCTTTGGTCTCACCACAGTCCCAAGAGTGTTCACCAAATGCATGGCAGTAGTCACGGCTCACCTGAGATGTCTAGGATTCCAGGTGTTTCTTTATCTGGACGACTGGCTCCTCACTGCTACCACCAGGCAACAACTTATAGAGGCACGATATTACACCATCACATCCTGTGCTCAACTAGGCATCACAATAAACTTCTAAAAATCTGCCTTGTTGCCCTGTCAATCTATTACATACATAGCAGCAGAGCTAAACCCAAGAAACATGATTCATGAAAGAGTTTCCATTATTCGAAAACAGGTGTCACTTCTCCTGAGGAGCAAATAAATTCAAGTCAATTATGTTCTTCAAGCTCTAGGGTCCATGGCAGCAGCCATTCTTCTAGATCCCTTAGCATGCTTCCACATGAGAATCCTTCAGTGGCTTCTTTTCACACAATGGTCCTTCCAGGAATTACCCATGTCTCACATGATGCTAATTATGGAATCTTGCAAAAGACACCTTTCCTGATGGATGGTCTCCCCACTAGTTACTCAGGGCAGACCTTTCATTGAACCCCATCCGGTCATCACAGTGACCACGGACACTTCCCTGATAGGGTGGGGGGGGCATTATCTAGGGAAGATCATCCAAGGCACTTGGCAACCTCATGAGTACCACTTGCACATCAACATCCTGGAGATGAGAGCGGTTCTCCTAGAGTTGCAAGCTCTTCAAGACTCTCTCCCTGACGGGACTCTTGCGGTACAGACAGACAATATGTCAGTGGTTTGGTACATCAACAAACAGGGTGGAACCAGATCTTACCCCTTCTGCCAAGAGGCCCTCAGACTGTGGCAATGGGTGATTTCCTCCCAATGTTTTCTGACAGCAACGCATATCCCTGGGACATCCAACGTAATAGCAGACAGGCTCAGCAGGGCTATCGTCATGCCTCACGAGTGGTCTCTGAAACAGGAAATTGTGGATCTTATTTTCCACAAATGGGGCCAGCCTTGCTGCGATCTCTTTGCCTCTCCCCTCAACAACAAATGCAGCAGCTACTTCTCCCTTGTTCCTCCTCCAGGTCAGACACCCAGGGACGCTCTAGTACATGACTGGCCTCAGGGACTCCTTTATGCATTTCCCCCCTTTCTCCTAATTCCAAAAGTCATTCAGAAAGCAAAATCGTTGGGTTGCAAAATGATCCTCATTTCCTCCTATTGGCCTTGACAGATTTGGTTTCCGTTCCTTTACCCCCACCTTCTAGCCCAGCCTTGGATTCTGGACCCAGTACCGGACCTCTTAATTCATCAGTCAGGTGGGCTACACCAATCCCTCCAATCTCTCATGCTCACAGCTTGGTTACTCCACTTCCAATCCTAGCCAGGCTCCCCAATATTTCATCAGCAGTGCGTGATATTATTGTTTCCTCCCATAAGACAAATACAAGGAAAGTCTATGCTAGCAAATGGAAAAGATTCTATTACTGGGCAGAATCCAGGAATTTAGATCCTTTTACAGCTCCTGTACACGAGATTTTGGATTTCTTAGCAAAACTGTTAAATTCTGGTGCAGCGGCTGCCATTTCAAATTTTCATATCGGAGTTTCAAACTCCAGCATAATGTCTCACAAACTCTGTAAGGTCTTCATGAGAGGTACATCTCTACTTAGACCCCCAGTGAAAGAGCCCCTTCCACCTTGGGATCTCAATTTGGTTCTGGCCTCCTTGATACTGCCACCCTTTGAACTAGCAGCATCATGTTCCTTGAAATTTCTCTCTTGGAAAACTCTCTTCTTAGTTGCTATTACTTCTGCCAGACGTGTTTCAGAACTTCATGCACTATGTGTTCGCCCTCCATACCTAGTTTTTCACAAGGACAGAGTTTCTTTGAGAACCAACCCATCTTTTCTATCTAAAGTTTGTTCAGAACACAATTTGAATCAATCCATTGAATTTCCTGTCTTTTTCCCTAATCATTCCAACAAGGCAGAATACAGATTACACCAAATGGATGTGCATAGACAACTGCGTTTCTATCTCCATAGAAATGAAAAGATGAGAAATTCAGATCAGTTGCTCCTTTCTTTTGCTAACAAAAAACAAGGCCTTCCAGTTAGAAACATTGTCAAAATGGTTATCAGACACCATAGCCCATACCTACCATTTGAGACAAAAAGATCTTCCAGCAAAACCCAAAGGTCATTCAACCAGGTCAGTAGCTACTTTGGTAGCATTTAAATCTAGATTGCCTATAGATTCAATTTGTGCAGCAGCTACTTGGGCAGATCCTCATGCATCCATTTCTCATTACAAAGTAGATGTGGTCTCCTGGGGCAGGGTTTCCTTTGGTTCCACGGTTCTGAAGAGTCTGTTCCATTGAACCACCCAGGATTGAGGTGCTAGGGATGCTGTCCTATCCAGCAAGAACAAAGGCGAGATTGGACAACTTAACATAAAGAAGTTATGTACCTACCATAATGTTCCATGTTAGTTGTCCTTCACCTCGCCTTCCTTCTTGCATCCCTCCCTCCTCCCCCCTTCCTTGAGGATTGAGAGGAGTTTCTCAATGGTTTCACTGGCTAGTTTGTTTTGTTATTAGTTGCTTCCCAAGTAAACCATGACAATTAACTGTATATCCAGGTTTATTAATGGATTATCTTCTATAATTACGTCTAGTGTGAGCTATCGCAAACGAGATCTGGGTAGCTGACACTGGACATTATGGGATAAGGGGTAGCCTCGAGTCAATAAAGACCTCTCGAGCTATAGTAAGTGGCGAACTCATCCAGCAAGAAGAAAGGCAAGATGAAGGACAACTAACATGGAACATTATGGTAGGTACATAACTTCTTTTTAACATTATCTTACATGATCAATCTGTTTCATAGGTAGGTACTAGGCTATCTGCCCGAAGGCATTTATAAGCCTAGCTGGAATGTGTTGGCTTTTGCCTCCCCCTTAGATTAGTTCCCTGTGCCTCTGTCCAGCAGAGCCATTGAAGTGATCCCTGGGGTAAACTTTCTGTTTCCCATCCACTAATCAAGGTTTCTCTTGAAGAGGGTTAGCGAGGAGCTCTGCCTAATGTAGATTGGAATCCTGTTCCAGAGCATGGGAAGTCTCTGGGACATGAATCTATCCCTCCAGCACATCCTATTTATTGTTGTGGTGAGGTTTAGATCCCTGGAGTATGTGGCTTGAGGGGATATGGTTTTCTTTAGGTGGAGCATGTCCATCAATTCTGGGTTGGACATGGCCTTGTATGTCAGGCAGAGATCACCTCTGAGTAGGTGGTATGCAACCGAGTACAGCTGGAGTTTCTTCAGTCGAGCTACATAGGGCACCCGCTTGAGGCCAATGACCCTGTTGGTGAGGTACTTCTGTGGTCTTTCCAGGTGTTGCAGGTGTCTTGTAAAGTACATCCCAAATGGGGCATTGTACTCTATGATGGTCTGATGAGTGATGCATAAAGGGGCCTAATGACCTCTTTCGATCTGGATGCAAACCCTTTTGTGATTAGGTGGGCCACATAGAAGGATTTTCTAACCACTTTGGCAATGTGATTATCAAAGGAGAGGTTACTATCTACTTGGGTCCCCAGATCCCTTATTATGTCTTCCGTATTTAGGGGGCTACCACCTATGTGGTAGTTTGTGGGTACTTTGTTTTTTCCAAAGGGGATGACTATGCACTTTTTGGCATTTAGCTTGAGGCCATGGTTTTGACACCAGGTATCTGTCTCAGTGAGACCCTTTCGGAGGATGTCTGTGTCAGCCGGAGAGTCAATTATAGCCCCTAGTTTGCAGTCGTCTGCGAACTTGATCATCCATAGTCCTCCTGTGCTTGCCTGTACCTCTGAGAAGTATATGCCGAACAGGAGGGGTCCTAGGACTGAGCCTTGGGGAACACCACTTGTAACTGGTTTAGAGTCAGACCTAGCTCGCACAACTCTTACCATGTGGGTTCTGTCCGTGAGCCAGTTGGCAACCCATCTCGTGACGTAGGGGTTTATGTTCAGGCTGGTGAGCTTGTCTATAATGCCTGAGTGGGGAATGGTGTTGAAGGCCTTTGCAAGGTCTAGGTAGGCTGTGTGGACCAACTTTCCCTCATCTATAGCCTTGGTAACTGTCTCAAAGAAGTCCACCAGGTTTAGGAGGCATGATCTGCCTTTAACAAAGCCGAACTGGGTAGGGTCCAGTGTTTGGAGGTTTCCAATGTCTCTGTTAATGAGATCCATGATGATGCGCTCCATAGCTTTGCAGACCAAGCTAGTCAGGCTTATAGGGTGATAGTTCCCAGGGTCCATTGTGGCTCCACCTTTGTGGAGTGGAATAACCATTGCTGTGCGCCACTCTGTGGAAACGTAGCCTGTGGAGAGGCTGAGTTTAAACAGTGTGTTTAGGTGAGGGGTTAGTTCATCTTTGAGCTCGTGTAGGACACAGCCTGGGACACTATCCGGTCCCATTGATGCTGTGTTTTTGGTTTTGGAGAGGGCTGTTTTAACCTGAGTGTCTGTGATTTCAGGGGCACTACATTCTTCTGGTATAGTTATGGGCCCTTTTGAGGGTGAGAGGGGGGGTGAAGTTTGCACTGAACCTGTCTGCCAGGATGTTGGCTATATCGGTCGGTTCAGTGTATTTTGTGCCATTCTGCACTAACTCCGAGCAGATCTGAGAATTGCCACTTAGATTCTTGACATAGCTAAAGAATGCCTTGTGGTTATCTTTGGAGTCCTGGCAATTTTTCTTTCAAAGCTAGCTTTGGATGATTTTATGAGGGAACGTAGTTTCTTGCTGATACTGATCAGGGATGTCTTTCCTTCTTGGGATTTTACTCTTTTCTGTACTAGTTTCCTTCTTCTACTGTGTAGCTTGTTTATGGCAGGGGGCCCACCAGACCGGTTTCCTTTTCTTGGAGGAGTGAGTCTTGGTTTTGTTTGGGATTGCACGATCACGATTCTTGTCGGTGCCTGTAGAGTGCATTAGTAAAGGATTTTGCAGCTTGGACAGCGTTAACCTTTAGCATGGGGGCTTTGAAACTTCCACCTCGGTCTTAAGTAACATGAAGTTTGCTTTTGAAAAGTTTTTCACGGTGGTTTCTTTGTCCGGGGGTGGTGGTGGAATGTGGATATCTAGAGTGATTAGTTTATGGTCAGATCTAACCAGGGAGGGGTTGACCTCCGGTGTGGAACACTGGTCGCCCATGTTGGTGATGACTAGGTCCAATATGTTGCCACCTCTGGTGGGGGTGTTGACCAGTTGATCCAGGGCGTTTGAGTTTATAAATTCTGGGAAATGTTGGGCAAGGGAGTTTGTACTTGAGTAGTTCTCCCAGTTAATGTTTGGGTAATTGAAATCACCCAATATCAGGGTGTTTGGTAGGACCTTTATGTTTTCCAGTGTTTCCAGGAATGCGGAGTGGGGATCCTGGGACATGGTGAATGATCTGTAGCAAGCTATAATTTGAATAGCAGTTTTTCCCATTGGTAGTTGCACGTGGATGATCTCTGAAGCATCATGCTGTGCCACTAACCTGGAGGTGTGAGTATCCTTGATGAATATGGATACTACCCCGCCTCTTGTATTTTGGTCTGGGTTTTGTGGCCGAAATGTATGGTATGAGTTGTAGCCTAGTAGTGCTGGGGTGCTCTCTGGAGCCTTAAACCAGGATGTTCATCGTGTTTCACTGTTGCAGTCATTACACTTGGGTTATCCTGCTGGCAGGCTACCCGCAGTCGGCCTGAATTCCAAAGTCTTGGTCCGGCGTTAGTTGCTGTCGCCTCTTCCCTGACATCAGTGCACCAGGGGTATAAAAGATGCAGCCGACGCCATTTTCTTCAGTCTTTCTTGCCACGCGGTGCCCGAAGCAAATGCAGTTCGCAAGTGCCGGTCGGCTGACTCCTGAGATTTTCAAATCCGAATTTCAGAACCGAAGTCTTTAAAGCTAAGTACCCCGTTGGGGAAACTTTTTTCTTGCTCCAGACCGATGTCAGAAAAAGTTAACAATTGGATTTCTTGTGGGAAGCAAATACCTCATAAGGATTTTCACTCTTATTGTATTCTTTGCCTAGGCCCTGACCTCGACATTGCTAGGTGTCGGTTTTGTGCTAGATTTAACCAATGCACTATTAAGCATCGGTACGATTTTGCTTTTCATTATTTTGGCCGAAGGTTTAACTACATAATGCCGTCGGAACAGCTGACGACCGGAGTTCATAAAAAGCGCAAGGAAAAAGAAAAGGACAGGCATCCGAGGTCCAAAACCGACGATGAAGCCTCTTCTAGGCCAGTCGCCTGTTTGCTGGTTTGCAGCCCCTGACACCCGCTAAATCAGAGCCACAGGCTGCTTCCGACTCCCACGAGGAGCCAGCTAGGCCTCTGGATACTCAAGGTATTGGGCCTTCGGAAACTAATCCCTCGGATGGGTCCGGAGCGCTGAGCAGGCATCGGCTTCTGAGGGTGTTTTCAGACCTACACAGCTTTATATCAAGCCAACTTCAGCATCAAAGAGAAAGACTAAAACAGTTTTAAGGACAAAGAAACAAGTACAGCACTCTCCAGGACAGACTTCCATGCCTAAGAAACAGATGCTCAAAATGGCCGAAGACCTAATTACTTTGATCAGGGGTTCCCATCCCCCTCCTGATAAGAGGCCTAGGCAAGACACTGAATATGATTCCTCTGATGAGGTTTCCATTTCCTCTGACTCCATTTCAGAACAGGGATACTCTGTTCCTCCCTATGAGGATTCTGATGCTGAAGAATCTATTCCTTCAGCTTCTCCTCCTGAGGATTACTCATTTGGGAAACCTTACATACCATGAGGGAGCATTTCCACTGGGAGAGCTAAGATTATTCTGATTCTAAGAAAAGGCTCAGAGACTTTCTTTTACTACCTCAGCACAGACCTCTTGCTATTCCTCCTGTTCTAGACATTGTAGATGATGTATTTTCAGGTCTGGCCTGTCTCCCGACTCTTTACCGTCTGCACCTGTTAAGCCAGACAGATACTACAGGGTTCCAGATTCTCATAACTTTCTATATAAAAACCCTGCAGCTGACCCAGAAACTATTTCACATGGTCCCAAAGGGGTCAAGGCTGCTACTGCAAAAAACCCTGTCCCCTCAGATAGAGATTCTAGGGCACTGGACAGATGGGGAAAAAAGTTTACACTTCTGCTAATTTGGCTGTAAGGGCTTTAAATTGTCAAGTTCATATGCTTAAATATCAGCAATATTTAATGTCTCTGTTAAAACAGAAAATGTTAACAAATTCTGAATGTGCTGACAACAAGGAATTGCAGGATTTATTGCATGCAACTGAACAAGTGGGAAAACATACTTTGCAATGTGGTTATGATTCACTGGAGGTCTCTTGCAGGGCCGCTGTAACAGGCTCTGTCATTAGAAGGTATGCTTGGTTAAAGGAACAGACTCTGCCTGATCATGTTAAAGCAAAATTATTGGATGCTCCATTACAGCATGATACTTTGTTTGGTGTTAAGGCAGAAGAGGTGTTAAGGAAAATGGAGGATAAAGCTAAATCTATGCAGACAGTGAAGGATTTCTTACAGGTGCAGCCACCCAGATTTAGCAGGAACTGGCCTTCTAAAAATTGGTCCTTTCCCATGTCAGACAGACCACAAAGAGGCAGATACAGATGCCCTAAATGCAGACAACAGCCCCAGGGCTCATACAGGCCCAAACAGTGGGGTACTTCTACCTCCAAAAGCGGAGAAGACAAAACACAACCATATAGGAAACCGTCCCAATGACTTCCCTCTGCCAATGCCAAGCATTTTTCTTTTGGCAGCACCCTTGGGGGGAAAGCTAGCACTTTTTTCACAAAATTGGCACATGATTACCCAGGACAAATGGGTCTTAAATGTAGTCTCTCAGGGCTACAGGTTCCACTTTCACACCCTTCCAAAGGCAAAAGGTATGCCAGACCTGCCACACAATCAGTGGGCAGAGGCACAAAACCAAGTTTCATCTCTCATGGACATGAGGGCTATTCAGCCAGTGCCATGACAAGAGCAGAGACAAGGAATTTACTCAAGACTTTCCTTAGTACCAAGAAAGGACAAAGCATGGAGACCGATTCTGGATCTGTCTATTCTAAATACTTTTCTGGACGTTCCGAAATTCAAAATGTTGACTCTGCAGCAGTTTCTGCCCATGCTGGGCAAAAAGGCTTGGCTTGTAACTTTGGACCTCAAAGAGGCATACCTGCATGTCCCAATCAGACAATCTTGCAGAAGATACCTCAGATTCATAGCTGGCTCAATGCATTACCAATTCTCTGCACTGCCCTTTGGCTTATCTACTGCGCCCAAGGTCTTCACAAAATGCCTGGCACCAGTAATTGCATTTTGCAGACAAAGAGGAATTCAAATATATCCCTACTTGGACGACTGCCTTATTCAAGCAGAGGCCAAAGACATTCTACTAAAGCATCTGGCGTTTGTAAAAAGATTACTAATTTGCCTAGAGCACACAGTAAACAAAAATAAATCAAAACTAGTACTCTCTCAAGAGATAATATTCCTGGGTGCAAGCTTAAATACAACTGCCCAGATGGCTTATCTCACACCAGACAAACAAAGGCAACTGACTTCTTACTTCGAAAACTTGGCAACAAAGACCCAGTTATCTGCAAGAAAAATTCTGCAGGCTCTGGGTTACATGGCCTCCTGCATTCTGCTAATTCCATATGCAAGACTGCATATGAGGAAACTACAATGGTACCTAAAAAGTGTTTGGACTCAACATTGCCACAACCTGGAATCATTAATTTCACTCATTCCCTGCCTGCAACAGGAGTTTCGATGGTGGGCACAGGCCTGTCACCACAACAAGGAACAGACATTAACTTTACCCACAGCCAGGCCAACACTAACAACAGATGCATCAGATTATGCCTGGGGGGCCCACATGGCAGGAAAATGTATTCAGGGCACATGGCCCCCAAGCCAAAGGCATCTACACATCAATCAAAAAGAGATGCTTGCTGTACAAAATGCCCTGACAGCCTTCAAGGACCTACTTCATCCAGGAGAGCTGCTGATAAAGACGGACAACACCACAGTCATGTGGTACATAAACAAGCAGGGGGGCACACATTCCTGACCTCTCTGCAGACAAGCCATGATTTTGTGGAACACAGCATTGACTTACCAAGTACACCTGCAAGCACAATTCCTGCCAGGAAAAACAAATGCTCTGGCAGACGAACTAAGTAGAAACTTCATGGACCCTCATGAGTGGAAACTAGATCCACAAATCTTCAGCATGATAACAAGAAAATGGGGACGCCCAGACATAGATCTTTTTGCCTCCCCTCACAACTGCCAACTTCAGAGATTCTGCACAAGGACTTATCACAAACAAGCATGGAAAGTGGATTCTCTGTCATTCAGCTGGAACAACCTTACAGTATATGCCTTTCCTCCACTGCCTCTCCTCCCCAAGGTACTCCTAAAGGTCAGACAAGAGAAGCCACAAATAATTCTGATTGCCCCGGATTGGCCACGCCAACACTGGTACCCAATCCTAAAGAGCTTGTCCCAAGGCCCAGCCTTGGACATTGCCTCAAATTCCTCATTTACTGACCCAACAAAACAATCAGATCCTGCACAGCCAACTCAGAACTCTAAATCTAGCTGCATGGTGGATACTGTAACCATTCAGAATACACCTCTCTCTAAAGCGGTTATGGATGTCATTTTGGAGGCCAGGAGGCCCAGCACCAGAAAATCTTATGCAGAAAAATGGAAGAGATTCTGTGCTTGGAATCAGGCACAAGGAATTGACACGCTTGTTCCAAATATTCCTCAGATTTTACAATATCTAACTGAGATGCTGGACAAAGGCCTATCCTTCTCATCAATTAAGATCCATGCCTCTGCCATTTCAGCTCATTACAATACAGACCCGTCTATTTTTTTCATATCTATTGCTTAGGCAGTTCCTCAGAGGGGCCATAAACATAAGACCTCCAAGGAGAGCACCAATACCTGCATGGGACCTCAATTTTATCTTGGAAAAGCTCACACTGCCTCCTTTTGAGCCAGCCAATACAGCTGAGATAAAATTCTTATCATGGAAAACAGCTCTGCTCCTAGCAATAACTTCAGCAAGAAGAGTCTCAGAGTTACAGGCACTAATGGCTGTGGAACCTTTTATTATTTTCCATCCGGACAGGGTTTCTCTAAGGACAAACCCAACATTTATGCCTAAGGTGTAGTGCCCAGTGTGGCTCTTAACCAAACCATTCATTTGCCTACTTTTTACCCAAACCCGCAGAATAAAGGGGAGAGACTTCTGCATTCTTTGGACATACACAGACAGCTACGCTTCTACTTGGACAAAACTAAAGCTTTCAGAAAGACTGAACAACTTTTAGTGGCATATGCTGCAGGATCACAGGGAAAGGCTATCTCAAAGCAGACTATTTCAAAATGGATAGGACACTGCATTCGTTTCTGCTATTCACAACATGGTAAATCAGTGCCTAAGGGCATTAGACCACATTCTACCAGGGCAGCAGCCACCTCAGCAGCCTTCCTCAGAGGAGTACTAACCAAGGATATTTTGGAGGCTGCAACTTGGACTTTAGTACACACTTTTACTAAGCACTACCACTTGCCTCTTTACTCTAAATCCAGAGCAGGCTTTGCCACTGCAGTCTTGCAGGGCCTTATAGCCACTCCTAATTCTATTTAGACCCAGCCGCCCAACCTCAGCTTTGGGATTCAACCCAAGTGTAATGACTGCAACAGTGAAACACGATGAACATAGTACAGTTGTGTACCTACCATAAATGTAGATGTTCGAGTGTATTCACTGTTGCAGTCCAGGTTACCCACCCACCATCCCCCTTTCTTTGCTGTGACCTATCTGTACTTCTCTATCCTATACAACCTATGTGGTGTATTTGCTTGTAGATGAAGGTATTGTTTATTTTAGTGCATGCTTTTATTAGCAATGTTTTTTTAGCCTACCCTTTTGGGGGCACCTGACATCTGGGGCAAGAAAAACTGAAGAAAATGGTGTCGGCTGCATCTTTTATACCCCTGGCACACTGACGTCAGGGAAGAGGCGACAGCAACCGACCCCGGACCAAGACTTTGGAATTCAGGCCGACTGCGGGTAGCCTGCCAGCAGGATAACCCAAGTGTAATGACTGCAACAGTGAATACACTTGAACATCTACATTTATGGTAGGTACACAGCTGTACTTTTCTGTTACTGCACATATATTGATTTTCTCCATACTGAGGAGTGTCTCGAGTGTGTGCATTTTGAGGTTTAGACTTATGGCATTGAGTAGCATTACCCTCAGTTTTTTGTTACTTGTGCTGTTTACGGCGGTGGGTTTTTTCTTTTGAGCCTTGCCTAAAAAAGGCACTATGGGGGGGTGGCAAGAGCCTTGGCCAGTATTCAAAAGCCTAAGGGTGACAGGTGCAAGCCGTCTCTAGCGAAGCAGCGTGGCTTGTCAAGCATGTCATCCCAGGCTGACAGACACTGGATCCCCTTTGAATGACACCAGAAGCTTAGCCAATTGTTGAAATTGATAATTTTTTCTCTATACCGTGGTATCATTCTTGGTGAGGGCAGGATGCTACTCCGGGTCAGGGTCATACCGGCCTGGGCTACATGATCAGAGAGCTCCTCCATATCTTTCTTCATGTATTCCAGGGAGGTACAGCTCAGGTCATTCACACCAACGTGGACAATGACTGAGTCATACTTGTACTTGTTCTGGAGTGACCTGAGTGCTTGTGTTATGTGGCGGATCCTGGCACCTGACAGGCAGCTAACAGTAACCTTCTCCTTGTTCAGCCTAGTGAGTGGGACGTCAGTGTGCCTGAATATAGAGTCACCTTTTTTCTAGTGTGTTGGGTATGTTATTTTACCTTAAGGGCTGTGATTGTGTGGCACACTGGTTTTGTGAAGTATGTGTTTCATGGTTTGAGTTGGTGGGTGGAGGTTGCTTGGATGTCTGCTTTTGGAGGTCTCTGTTGCTTCTGCAGATTTTTATTTAGAACCTCCGAGTATGTTTTCGTTTATTTTAAAAGTATCCCTGATTATTTATGGATTTGTCCCTGACTGTTTGAAAGCAATGTACAAAAATTATGACAGGTGGTAAGCGGAGCCCAATTTCACTCCTTTTGGCAAAACAGT
Organism: Protopterus annectens; assembly: GCF_019279795.1. NCBI lineage: Eukaryota > Metazoa > Chordata > Ceratodontiformes > Protopteridae > Protopterus > Protopterus annectens. Next base: position 1,714,904,963 of record NC_056731.1, on the reverse strand, counting down.
AAGGTTGTGATCCCAATGGCAAACTCTGGTGTGGATATAAGCACTCAACTAATCAATTTTGAAACATTAGACAAGCCTGCCATCCAGCAGTGTAATAGTTTGCTGTTGTAAATGCTAAGCAGTATATCTGTTTCTGCAATTACAAGGTCATACTGATAACTTAGTCCTGCAACAGACTGTCCTCACTCTGCAATAGTCTAAAACAGTTTTAAAAATAAAAATAAATCCAACTCTGGTAAATGTAGCAGTCTGTGTCTGTGTGTGTGGGATCGCTCACTCTCTTCCATTCTTCACTGTCACTGTGTTTGTGTGTGTAAGTGTGGGATAGCTCTTTCACTCTCACTCTTCCACTATCACTGTGTGTGTGGTGTGTGTGTGTGTGTGTGTGTGTGTGTGTGTGTGTGTGTGTGTGTGTGTAGGGTTGACACCTTTTCAAATGCCCAAAATGGGACATTTTTTGTAGAAACGTCAGATTTTGCAGAGCAAAACATACCCACAGCCAGTACAAAGGAAAGAACTTCACTTTTTTGCCAGAGTAACAGCTTATTCTTGTAGCATTTGAGTTGCTTATTCTGTTTCTTATAACATTTAAGTGTTTTAGATACAAAATAACTGTTTTATGCAACTATTAAAGAAAATATAGGAAATATTTTTGCCCTAAAATCTCAGGACATTTGCCATTTTTTTCAATATTTTGCAGGACACAACTGCCCAAAGTGGTACAGGTGGTAACCCTGTGTGTGTGTGTGTGTGTGTGTGTGTGTGTGTGTGTGTGTGTGTGTGTGGTATTGCTCGCTCTACCTCTTCATTGTGTGTGTGCTTTTGAAAAGGTGAAGTAGAAGTATGGAAGTCAAACTCCGCCCTTAAGGGCAGAGTTTGACTGACATAGTTCCGTTTCACTTTTCCGTTACACTCGGAGCTCTCACACTGTCCCATAAGAAATTTCAGTTCAATAAATGCCAAAAATAAATGCAGAGCAGTTTCAGTAGCTCAGTGAAAAATGGAAAAGTAGTTATCCTAGTTGTTTCTATGCTGGTAGTTAGTGAAATCCTGTATTAAAGAGTCTCAAACAGTAGACTGATTGTTTAGTGTTAAGCAGCTGTGAGCAAATGAGCACAAGACAAAACAAATGCAGGCAACTTCTAATTGCAGAGAAATACAAAAAAAAAATTCAAATGAGTCCCCTGGTCAGTAGTAAAACAGCACAGCTGAAAGTTTTGAAAGCAGTAAGAGGCCGAGAAATAGCTTAGTTCTTCCTCTACTCTCAGCAGAGTTTACACCAAAGCATTTCTGACTCGTATATCAATAAATACATATATACTAGAAAAAGGGTACAAAATGAGTGCTAATGAAGTGAACTTCTAGGGAGGGTCTATATACTAGAATAAGCAAATTTTAAAAGAAATATGAAGAAGGTTAAACCTTCTAGGTAGTTAACCGTGCGCAGGTAGAAAGATAAGAAGAGCAACCTGAACTTTATCAGTCTGTGGGGAGGAACCTTCTGTATTGCTCTACTAGTTCCCATCAGTATAAGCATATGAGATGAGACTGGGAGGAGTTTCCAGAAACAATTTATAGTATTGGGAAGTTAACTCAAAAGCAATACTGGTTTACTGGGTGGGCATTCAGTTTTATGGATATCATGTATAGAACACTGTGGGGGGATAATTAAATACCTTATACAACTGACACTTTTGTGCTTATTGACAATAACAGTAAATGGGAGGGGGGAACTTTGGTAGTCAAATTACCGTAAAGGGCCTCTTACTGCTTTCAAAACTTTCAGCTGAACTCCAAGAGGAACTAATCCCTCAAATAAAACAGCTATACAATCTCAGCCTCACTACAGGATATGTGCCCACAGAATGGCGTACAGCAACAGTGGTCTCACTCCACAAAGGTGGAGCCTCTACGGACCCTGGAAGCTATCGCCCCATAAGCCTGACTAGCTTAGTCTGCAAGGCTATGGAGAGGATCATCATGGAGCTCATAAACAAAGACACTGGGGACCTACAGACACTAGATCCTACCCAGTTCGGTTTTGTCAAGGGCAGATCCTGCCTTTTGAACCTGGTTGACTTCTTCGAAACAGTCACCAAAGCCATAGATGAAGGGAAGGTAGTCCACACAGCCTATCTGGACCTTGCAAAGGCATTTGACACAATACCCCACTCGGGCATCATAGATAAGCTATCCAGCTTAAATATAAACCCCTCTGTCACAAGATGGGTCGCAAACTGGCTCAAAGACAGAACCCACAGAGTGAGAGTTGCTGGAGCCATGTCAGACTCGAAACCGGTCACAAGTGGCATCCCACAGGGTTCTGTCCTGGGACCACTCTTGTTCGGTATATACTTTTCTGAGGTACAGGCAAACGTGGGAGGACTATGGCTCACCAAGTTCACAGACGACTGCAAACTAGGCGCCATAATCGACTCTCCAGCTGACACAAACATCCTTCATAAAGGTCTCACAGAGACAGATAACTGGTGCCAGCGCCATGGTTTAAAGCTAAATGCCAAAAAATGTATAGTCATACCCTTTGGCAAAAACAATGTGCCCACAAATTACCACATAGGCGGAAACCCATTAAGTACAGAGAAAGTTATTAGGGACCTGGGACCCAAGTTGATAGCAATCTCTCCTTTGAAAACCACATTGCCAAAGTGGTTAGAAAGACCTTCTACATAGCCCACCTCATCACGAAGGGTTTCACATCTAGATCAAGAGAGGTAATCGTGCCCCTTTATTCATCCCTCATCAGGCCCATCATAGAATACAATTCCCCTTTTGGGATGTACCTTACCTGACACCTGCAGCAATTAGAAAGACCCCAAAAGTATCTCACCAAGAGGATCAAGGGTCTCAAACAGATGCCATATGCTTCTTGGTTAAAAAAACTCCAGCTCTACTCAGTTGCATACCGCCTACTTCGAGGCGATCTATGCCTGACATACAAAGCTATGTCAAATCCAGAATTAATGGACATGCTCCACCTCAGTAAATCTAAATCCCTTAGAGCCACACGCTCGAGGGACTTGAACCTTAGCACAGAAATAAATAGAACTTGCTGGAGGGACAGGTTCATAACCCAGAGGCTCCCTTCGCTCTGGAATAGAATTCTAGTTCATGTGAGGCAGAGCACCTCACTGAATCTCTTCAAGAAGAATCTCGATATTTGGATGGGGGATCGTAGGTTTGTCCCAGGGATTACTCCCGTGTCACTATTAGACAGAGGCACAGTAAACTAAACCTTAAAAAGGGCACAGTATACTCAAATCAAGGGGTGGCATAAGCCATACAGAATCGGGCTAGGCTTATAATTGCCCCAGGGCAGATAGCCTAGTATGAACCTATGAACCTAAATCTTGTCTTTATATAAAGACATGTATCAAATAAAAACCACTCAGTTTCGATACAGGTTAACGCTGGGGTGTGTACAAAATAGAAAATAATCAAACCAAAAACTAGCAAACCCCAGCGTGAGCAAGTGCTAGTCCCAACGTCTTCAAAAGGCAAAAATCCAATGAAATAAGCATCAAACTGTTAAGAACTGGTACCGAAATTTTTTATTACAATAAACAGCAATTTCGGTACCAGTTCTTAACAGTTTGATGCTTATTTCATTGGATTTTTGCCTTTTGAAGACGTTGGGACTAGCACTTGCTCACGCTGGGGTTTGCTGGTTTTTGGTTTGATTATTTTATATAAAGACAGATTTTTCTTGAGTGCAAATCTGTTTTTCATTCCTAAGTAGCTATTGAATCTAATCTGAGCCACTGCACATTACTTCTGTCAAGCTAAGTATCTCCAGCAGTGCATGGATATGACAGAACATAGTCTAATAAAGACGACCAGCTTTTTTTCTGCTTGTTCCAGTGGCATTCATATGGAATTATCTTTGCTATATCATCTGTGGAAATCCTTATTATCCATACCTAAAGCAAATTCTGCTCGAGCTGTTTCCTCATTTTCTGTATTCTTCAGACTTATCAAACTGGATGGCATTTGTTCAGCTGTTGTGTGGTCATTCTTGAATGCATTTACAAAGCACTGCAAACTAGATACAATGTTTAGATCCAGATCTTCCTTTGGGTCTACACTGGTCAAGGGCAGTTCCATTAGAATGGCTATCTTGGAGTGAAAGCTGGGAACACTGTTCTAGTAACTTCCTGTAGACACATCTCCAAAATATTACAGAATTATGATTGGGTCTCCGATCATATAACCAGCTTATTATGTGTTTGATACATGGATGGCAAGAAATTCACCTCAAGAGAGAAGCTTGAGATGTGAATTTTGGTATCTGTGTCAAGAACATATAATAAAAGTTTATGATCGGTGACCCAGTTATAATCTTTGTAGTGCTTAGAACTTTATCTGCTCCATGTACTACCAGTTAACAGAAAAAAAAAGTGAAGGGCTGCGAAATGTTGACCAGCGTAAAAGCCTGTAAAGCATTTAGCTAGGATCGTCAAACACAGCACAGAAGGCAGAAATGAGGTGTCCCTGTGTAGAACTGTTTTCATAAATGTTAGACACTTTGTTCTGCTGCACTTTTTGTCAAGGATATGACCAGCTGGATAGTTTTTCAAAGATTAAGGTCAACTTCCTCAGAAGAGTGTGCACACCTTTGGTGGGTGACTCTCAAGAGAGTCTCTGAGGAAAAGAAAACCGTGAAAAATAAATAAATAAGAAAGAATTGGCTTCTCATGTGTCAATTTCTGTGGACAGGAAGACTTGCTGGGATTTGGTAGGAAATTAATTTCTGCTTTTCTTTTTACAGACTCCTCTTTTGACAGAAAAAAGTTCTGAATTTTCAAACAGAAAAGCAGGGATTGGGGGGGGGGGGGGTCTCTTCAGTGTTTTCCTCTCGAGCTAAAGATTTTGATTCTAAGAAAAGTGGTTCTTCAAATTTCCCAGCAGAAAACTTATTTTTTTCTGAGACCTTATCGAAAATGAAGGGTATTTCTGTGGGAGCAAAATGAAATTCCTGTTTCTCTGCAAAATTTTGCAATTTTGTTACAGTTGGATATTCCTCAACTTGCAGTTGTCTCTCCTGTTTTATTTGGTCTAGAGGATGGTGTCCTATCAGCTTGAAGTTTACGTAAGAGTCAACCTGCTCTTGAAAAGTGGGACAGGCTTTATAAGGTACCTCAGACTCTCAAATGTCTATTTTCTAATATTAAAGCAGACCCTGCAGTGATTTCCTTACCTAAATCTGCTTCTGCTAAACAGATTAGTAATGTCAATCTCATTCACTCTCATAGAGATTGGAAAGCTTTCAACACATTTGGGGCAAAATGTATTCTTCTGCCACTTTAACATTCAGAATTTTAGACTGTTATTCACACATATTAATTTTCTTGTTTCTCTCTTTTGAGAACATAAAAAGTTAATTGTTAACTTTCCCTCTTCTGAAGGGACCTGGACTTACTGGAGTCGTTTGCCATACAGCCCAACACCTTACTCTTGGGCGATTTTAATTATCCTACCATCGACTGGGAAGCATACATGACTACAGACATGCTGGTTCAGAGATTCTTGGACTTTGTCAATGCAAATGCTTTGGAATAGCTAGTCAGCACACCCACAAGAGGCTTAAATGTCCTGGACATAGTGCTCACTAACATGGGAGAATGGCACCCTCGCATGTGATGTCCTCCCTAATAAGATCGGACCATAAATCAGTGTCGTTTGATGTAATTATAAGACCGGATACCCTATCAAGCTCAAAAATGCTTAAGAATTTTTCATAGACAAATTACGTCTTACTAAGTGATTGTATAAGAAGTTTCAAAGCCCCCTCAGACGCAGATAACACAGACTCCTATGCAGAGGTGTACACCAATACCCTGTATAACCACTTAAGCAGTTGTGTAGAACTGGATGTATCTGACTGGATTAAAACCAGGTCTTACTGAAAAAATAAGTCACCCTGGTGGACTCCTAGTATAACCAGGCTATACAACAAGAGGAAGAATTTAATGTCCAAGAACAAGAGGGAACTGGTTCAGCAGAAGAAGTAATCCTTGTATAACTTAAACAAACAAGTTAGTGCTCCAGTGCTAATTATGAAGTAAGAATAGCCTCCCTAGCCACAGATAATCACAAGGAATTCTTTAACTATGTCCAGAATTTAAAAGGGAATACCCAGCTGTGCACTGGACTGGCTGTGGATGGCACCACCCATACTCAGCTGGACATAATAGCCAACGTGCTAGCTAACAGATTTAGAGCAAACTTCATCCCGTCTCCTCCAGTCACCCCCCTAAGTATACCTGCCACCATTCCACAGCCTGTTATCTCAAGAGAGCAGGTCATCTTGGCACTCTCTGAGGCCAAAAACACAGCATCAGTGGGACCAGGCAACATCCCAAGTTGCCTTTTAAAGATCCTTAAAACATGAACAAAGAGACCCACTTGGATCCCTGTTTAACCACAGCCTATGAACTGGCTGGGTTCCACTGGAATGGGGGACAGCAAAAGTAATCCCTCTGCCTTACAGAAACAGATGCTTGGTGCCAGAGCCATGGGCTCAAGCTCAATGCCAAGAAATGTATAGTTATACCCTTTGGGAAAAAACATGTACCCATGAATTACCACATAGGTGGCAGTACACTAAACACCGAAAGTGTGATAAGAGACTTAAGGATACAGGTGGACAGTGGTCTCACCTTCAATAACCACATCGCCACAACAGTCAGGAAATCCTTCTGTGTGGCACACCTCATCACTAAGGGCTTTTCATCCAGAAAAAAGGAGGTCATTGTCCCACTGTACTCATCCCTCATTAGACCCATTATAGAATACAATGCCCCATTTGGTATGTACCTCTCAAGACATCTGCAACAACTGGAAAGGCCGCAGAAATACCTCACTAAAAGAATCACAGGCCTAAAGCAGATGCCCTATGCTGACCGCCTTAAAAAACTCCACCTATACTCTGTCACATATCGTCTACTCCGAGGCAATCTCTGCTTAACATACAAGGCCATTTCAAACCCAGAGCTGTTGGACATGCTACACTTAAAGAAATCCCAATCCCTCAGAGCCACACGTTCCAGGGATCTAAACCTTGTCATCACAATAAACAAAACATCCTGGAGGGATAGGTTCTTTTCCCAGAGACTCCCTAGACTCTGGAATAGACTGCCCATACATGTCAAGCAGAGCGCCTCTTTGGCCCTCTTCAAAAGGAACCTTGATGATTGGATGGGAGAAAGGAAATTCACCCCGGGGATCACGTCAGTCGCACTGCTAGACAGGGGTCCAGGGAAGTAATTAGTGTGGGAAGAAATAGCCAGGGAATTGTTATGGCTAGGCTTGTATAGGCCCTAGGGCTGATAACCTAGTACCAACCTATTAACCTATGACCAAAGGGGGACAATCAACTGACCCTGGGAATTATAGGCTGATAAGCTTGACTAGCCTCATCTGCAAGGCCATGGAAAGCATCAATGTTAAGTTGTCAATCTCGCCTTCATTCTTGCTGGATGGGTTCGGAGCCGATCCTCGGCTCCGACTCGGCCAATACTAAAGCTCGAGAGCTAATTCCACCGGCACGAGGCTCCCCTATATCCCACAATGCTAGGCGGTAACTACTCAGATCTCGTTTGCCGCTATAGCTGACGAGGTGCTTTTCTACCGGCTCAGGCAGGTGAGTTACACTTTTACCTTTAGGTACTTCTTAAAACCCCTTTTTTAATTTTGATACCATAACTTTTTAGTTTAAATTAAAAATTTAGATAAATCGACCCCTGTTTGTCGAGCCCCCTTTTCCATTTTTCCCTTATCTTTAGGCCTTCGGCCCCTTCCCTTCCCCTAGTCCTTTACTGACTAAATTAGTTCTTTTTGTAAGGGCTTGTGTGTGTGTGTTTGTGGCTTTAGCCTTAATAATTTATTTTAATAGTTTTGTAAAGAGAGTGTCTGTAGTGTGTTTGTGTGTGTCAGGCTCTCCTTTTTACTATGTCAAAAGACAAGGTCTCAGGCTTCAAGAAGTGTGACTCGTGCTGTCAGAAAATGTCTCTGACAGACAGTCACACTTCTTGTGTGTATTGCCTGGGGCCTTTGCACCTGCAGGACTCTTGTGCTATTTGTCATGGGTTTAGCCCTAGAGTCCTGCAGGAACTCAAGAATAAACTTATCTTGCGGGGCTTATTAAAGCCTGAAGGCCCCCCGACTCAGTCTGTGTCGGGGAAGCCTTCAAAAACTTCCAAACAGTCGGCTCCTGTTCCAGAGTCGACTGCTGAGAAGACTAAGTCGGCTTCGACATCAGCTCCGGCTGGAGCCGATGTTTCTAAGCCTCATACTGTTACCTCGGCTCTGGCTGGAGCCGAGGCTGATAAAACTCCTTCGGCTCCGATACCTTTATCGGAGCCACAGTCTAGAAAGAGGTCCAGATCCCCCTCTATCGGATCCGTGCATTCGGTGCCAGGATCCCCTCTTCTTTCGGAACGAAGTCACAAAACTCATTCCTCACGGTCTTCCAGATTATCCGACCATGATTTGCAAAGGGTAGTGAGTAGACTTCTCAAGTCCGAGGCACTGGTCCAAATGCTGCATAGCCCGACTCACCAGTCAGTGGCTATTTCCATTCCCCAATACATTCCTCCTCCTTTAAGTTCGGAGCCAGGGCTTGTCGGAGCCATGACTGTCGGTGCGTCGGATCCGATACCTTCCATTTCGGCTCCGTCGTCTGCTCCGATCTCCTCCTTGGAGGGATCTCGGCGCCGAGCTTCCCTCGTCGGCTCCGAGGGGGCGAGTGGCATCGGACCCTTGTCCGACCTCGCTCTCCCTCTCGGGGCTTCGGCGTGGTGAGTTCGGCTCCGACATCAGCTTCGGAGCCGTCCCTGTCGGTGCCGGGGGAGGTCCTTGTCTCTTCGGAGCGGGGGCCTCGGGCCTTGCCTGACAGGGGTGCCTTCGAGGTCATGCGGAGCGTGCTAGAACCAGGTTCTGCCCCACAGTCAGCTCCTTCAGCCCCTCCATCTACAGTGCCTGCGGTGATTTCTACTCACCCCCTTGTCTCAGACCGCAGAGAGCCAACTCCTCAAGTTTCCCCATTGGGAATTTCCTCCTCTTCCGAGGCCTCTCCTGACCCTGCAGGAGATCCCCCAAGGAAGAGGCAGTGCAAGAGGAAGCACATTGACTCCTGAGTCTATCACCTCTGACACTGACTTAGAGGAACTGAAGGTTCCCTCGATCCCCCTCTGAGGATGTCTCCTTTGCTGACATCCTTGAGATCCTGAAACAGAGGGGGAACTGGCCAGCCCTCAACCCTTCGGAGGATGAGTCAGTGTATCTTGAGGCGTTTGGCTCTCGCCCTTCTACCTCCTGGGTGTCCCCTCCCTTTGACCCCTTATGGAAGTGGTGGCAAGGAAGGCTTGGACGGCTCCTGACGCAGTGGAACCCACCGGGAGGAGACCATCCAAATTTATTACTGCCCCCAGAGACAAAGATTTTTTATCCAAAGGTGTCCCTGTTGATGCCATGGTGGTGGCTGCGGCCACAAAGGAGGAGTTAGCTGATCCTTCGGTTCCTGTCCATCCTCCTAATAAGGAATCTAGGACCATGGACAGGTACGGCAAGCGGATGTTCTCATCAGCGACCTTTTCAATGCGGTCGCTGAACTACTTATGCCACTTCACTCGTCTCCAGAGAGATTTACTCAAGGATATGGGTGAACTGATAAAGGATCCCACAGCTGAGGGGTTCAAAGACACAATGAACTCCCAGTTGGCAACCCTAAATTCCATCGTTAACTCCTCCATGTGGCTGGTCTCATATGCAGCAGATGGGGCGAGTAGAGCCGCAGGCACAGGTGTTGCCTTACGACGTCACGCCTGGATGCGGCTATGCAACTGCATGGACCCTTTCAAGGCGTCCTTCACCAATTCTCCCTTTGATGGATCATCCTTGTTTGGTCCACAGGTGAAGGATACATTGACCAGGTGCAAGGTAGAAGGTAAGACTCTCTCTGCTGTAGGAGTCCGTTTTTCTACCCCTTCTAGACCCTATCCCAAAGGTCAAAGGGGAGGAAAGATGTGGTTCCAAACAATCCCAGGGAGTCTCATCTGACGACAAGGCTGATTCCCTCTAGAGGCAGAGGGGGAATAATAATAGACGCCCTAGAGGCAGAGGAGGTCCGCAAAACCAGGGTAGCAGAGAAATGTTCTCTGACAAACCCTTTCAGCATCCCTGAGGGGCTGCCCGGCTGTCCACCTTCGGAGGCAGTCGGGGGGAAGGTTATCACTGTACCCAAAAGCCTGGCTTTCCCTTACTCAAGACAAATGGGTACAGTCGATCATATCCGAGGGTTACAAAATTCCCTTTATTCACATCCCAACCCAACCCAAAAGATCCCTTTCAGATGTTCCACCCGGTCTAAGGGAACAAGCAGCGTTAGAAATAAAAGCTGCTATCAAAAAGAGCTATCCAATCAGTCCCGGCAGACCAGCAAGGATCCGGAATCTACTCCAAATTCTTTTTGGTACCAAAGAAAACAGGGGACTGGAGACCCATACTGGATCTCAGCTACTTAAACAAGTTTGTCAGGAAAACAAAATTCCGGATGGTCACGCTACAGTCCATTCTACCCTTCTTGGGTCAGGACAATTGGATGTGCTCGATAGATCTTCAGGACGCGTACTACCACATCAAAATGAACAGACGCTCCAGGAGATATCTCCACTTCAGGCTGGGAGCCAGTCACTACCAGTTCAGGGCCCTGCCCTTTGGTCTCACTACAGCCCCCCGTGTGTTCACCAAATGCATGGCAGTGGTCGCGGCTCACTTGAGACGTCAAGGATTCAAGGTGTTTCCATATTTGGACGACTGGCTCCTTACCGCCACCACCAGACATCAGCTTCTTCTATCCAGGGACTTCACCATCCAATCTTGCCAAGCTCTAGGCATTTCGATAAATTTCGAAAAATCTGCTTTGTCGCCTTGTCAATCTATTATCTTTATAGGCGCCACCTTAGACACACTCAATCTTTCAGCCAGACTCACAGAGCAGAGGGTGTCAGACATTCGAACCAAGTTTCCTTCTCTTACAATGCAAAAAGTCAAAGCCAGACTGGTTTTGAAGGTACTAGGACTCATGGCAGCAGCTATTCCCCTTCTCCCCTTAGCTCGCTTTCACATGAGGATCCTCTAATGGATGCTGTTTACTCAATGGTCCTTTCAACAGCTCCCGATGTCCCATACCATATTGATAACTCAATCATGCAAGAATCAACTGTCTTAGTGGATCACATCACCTCAACTTCTCCGAGGAAGACCCTTCACTCTCCCCCCCCCCCCAGTCGCCACGTTGACAACAGACGCCTCCCTGATCGGGTGGGGGGGGGCATTATCAGGGCAGGACAGTCCAGGGCACGTGGCAACCTTTCGAGTGCCACTTGCACATAAACGTCTTAGAGATGAGAGCAGTGCTTTTAGCGTTGCAAGTCCTTCACGACTCTCTTCCCACTGGGACTATTGCAATTCAAACGGACAACATGTCCGTAGTGTGGTACATCAACAAACAAGGCGGAACCAGATCATACCCTTTATGTCGAGAGGCACTCAGACTTTGGCAATGGGCGATCTCTTCTCAGCGTTTTCTGATAGCAACGCACATTCCCGGGAAATCCAACGTTATTAAAGAAATCAGTTCTAGAAGAAGTATTCCTAAGATGGGGCCAGCCTTACTGCGATCTTTTTGCTACTCCCCAAAACAGCAAGTGTCACGACTTCTTCACTCTCTTCCCGTTACCAGGCCATCCCACCAGAGACGCTCTAGTCCACGATTGGCCCTGGGGACTTCTATATGCCTTTCCCCCCTTTCCACTGATATCTCAACTAATTCAGAAAGCCATCGCCTTGAGAGTGACAATGATCCTCATTGCCCCTTACTGGCCTCGACAGATATGGTTTCCCTTTCTTCATCGTTACCTTTTGGAGCAGCCTTGGCATCTGGGCCCAGTACCAGATCTGATAACCCACCAATCGGGTCAGCTGCACCAATCTCTGCCTTCTCTAAACCTCACAGCGTGGTTTCTCCGATTCCAACCTTAGCCAGGCTTCCCTCAATATCCCGCTCGGTCCGAGATATCTTGATAGCCTCTCATAAATCTTCTACCCGGAAGATTTATAGTAGCAAATGGAAACGCTTTTCCCTTTGGGCAACATCAAAAAACATAGATCCCTTTACTGCACCTATCCAGTCTATTTTAGACTTTCTAGCAGAACCCTTTCATTTAGGATCTTCTGCATCAACCATTAGAGTTCAATTGGCTGCCATATCAAATTTTCATGTTGGTGTTTCAGAGTCTAGCATCATGGCTCACAAACTCTGTAAAGCCTTTTTAAGGGGTGTATTTCTTCTCAAACCTCCAATCAAAGTTCCCCCGCCTCAATGGGATTTGAACTTGGTTCTGGCATCCTTAATTCTTCCCCCCTTCGAGCCGGCGGCTTCATGTTCTCTGAAGTTGCTTTCTTGGAAGACACTTTTTCTGGTAGCTATAACTTCAGCAAGAAGGGTATCCGAACTCCATGCTCTGTGCAGTCGTCCTCCTTACTTATATTTTCACAAAGACAGGGTATCCCTCCGTACTAATCCATCCTTTTTGCCTAAAATTTCTTCTCAAATAAACCTAAACCAAATTATTGATCTTCCCGTCTTTTTCCCTAACTATTCAAACAGGTCGGAACAAAAGCTACATTTTTTGGATGTTCATCGCCAACTTAGATATTACTTAGACAGGACTAAACAATTCAGGAAATCTGATCAATTGTTTCTGTCATATGCGGAAGGCAAATTGGGCCTTCCAGTTACTAAAGTATCCCTCTCTAGATGGCTCACCTCTACAATTACCTTCATCTATGAGATCACACGTCAAAAACTACCCTCAAGACCTAGAGCTCATTCAACTAGGGCATTAGCTACATCCGTAGCTTTTCAGGATAGGCTGCCGATAGATTCAATTTGTGCAGCAGCCACCTGGGCTTCTCCTCACACATTCATTTCACATTACAAATTGGACATGGTTTCCAGAAGCCGTGCCAATTTTGGTTCCACTGTTCTCAAGAGTCTGTTCCGATAGGCCACCCGGGATAAGGTGCTAGGGATGCGGTCCCATCCAGCAAGAATGAAGGCGAGATTGACAACTTAACATTAAGAAGTTATGTACCTACCATAATGTTCCATGTTAGTTGTCTTCTTCTCGCCTTCTTTCTTGCGTCCCACCCTCCTTCCCCCAAGCCTGGACAGACCGACTGGAATTCATTTTGTGTTTTTCTTCTGAAAGTTATCATTCCCACACGTTCTTCCACCTCTTCTATCCTTACTGAGGTCTGCCTTTCCTTTACGCAGATTGTTTTGAGGTGGGTTTCCCTACTCCATTCTATGGAGACTAGGATTGCTTGGTATAGCTATCAAACGAGATCTGAGTAGTTACCGCCTTGCATTGTGGGATATAGGGGAGCCTCGAGCCGGTGGAATTAGCTCTCGAGCTTTAGTATTGGCCGAGTCGGAGCCGAGGATCGGCTCCGAACCCATCCAGCAAGAAAGAAGGCGAGAAGAAGACAACTAACATGGAACGTTATGGTAGGTACATAACTTCTTATTATGGATCTTATTAACAAGGACATAGATAATCTCCAAACTCTGGACCCAACGCACTTCAGGTTTGTTAAAGTTAGTGCATGCCTGTTAATGGTTGACTTCTTCGAGAAAGTCACCAAGGCCCTGGACAAGGGAAAGACAGTGTGTACCCCCTATCTTGACCTAGCCAAGGCATTTGACACTATTCCCCACTCAGATATTATAGAGAAACTTTCCCAATTTAGAATTAACTCCTACATTACTAGAAGGGTAGCCAACTGGCTCAAAGACAGGAGATATACTGTCAAAGTGGGTGACTTCACCTCTAACAAAAGACCAATCACTAGTGGCGTACAACAGAGTTCTGTGCTAGACCCCTTACTGCTTGGAATTTATTTCTCAGAAGTCCAGGCAAACTTGGACAGCTTGTGGCTAACCCAAGTTTGCTGACAATTGCAAATTGGAAGTAATCATTTAGTCTCCCAATGATGTTAATATACTACAGGCAGTGTTAACACAGACAAATGATTGAAGCCAAAGCCATGGATTAAAGCTAAATGCAAAAATGAATTATTATTCCCTTTGGGAAAGCTGATATCTCTGCTAATTACATTATAGACAGCACCCAGTGGTATGTGATCTAGGTACTCAGGTTAATAGCAATCTGAACTTTGGGCATCTTGTGTCTACATTAGTAAGGAAATCCTTCTGTGTGGCACATCTTATAAGTAAAGGCATTGCATTTAGATCTAAGGATGTTATAATTCCATTATACTCAGCCCTCATCAGACCAATAATTGAGTACAATACTCCCTTTTGCATGTACCTCACCGGACACCTGCAATAATTGGAGAGACCACAGAGGTTTCTCACCAAGAAATTACAGGGTACACAAAACAAGTCTTACACAGAATGACTGAAAGCCCTGTCACTGTATTCTGTCTCTTACAGATTGCTAAGGGGTGGCCTGTGCCTGGCTTACAGGGCAGTCTCTGACCCAGCCCTGATGGAAGTGCTGCAGGTTTGTAAGTCAAACTGCAGGAGGGTCAGTCACTCCAGGGGTCTTAACCTAGCCTCTGATATGAATAGGTCATGCTGGAGAGATAGATACAATCTTCCAGTTCATGTGAAACAGCTCCCCTTCCTGACCCTCTTCAAACGCAATCTAGATGCAGACACATGTGGGATCACTAAGACATGGTTTAAAGCAGCTGACAGCACACCAACAGTGCAATGTTATAATGCCTTCCACACATTTAGGCCAGCTACTTCACAGGCAGGGATGAAAGGTGGTGGTGTCTGTATTTACATCAAAAATAAATATTCTTCAAGGCTAGTCAAACAGGACAATGCACCTGAGCTGCTCCATGCTCACACCACCACTGGTAAAAATCTAATACCACTTCCTTACAAGTCTAGGTCCCCTTCTATGACCCAGGAAACCCATGCCATGTATTTAAACGTATTAGAAACACTAACCATCCAACCCAATACCATATTCATGGGTGACTTTAATTACCCCACTGTTAACTGGGAATCCTATATGACACCAAAAGTACATGCACAGAGATTCCTGGATTTTGTAAACACAAACTCCCTGGACCAGATAGTGAAACCATACTGGATCTAGTCCTCACTAATATGGGCAGCTGCTGCACACCCCCAACTGTAATGCTTTCCCTGGTAAGGTCAGACCACAAAATGGTCTCCTTTGAAGTAAAAATAAAACCTGGACCCCCAGCTAAACCTGGAATATTCAGGAATTATTCTAAGGCTAACCTGCTGCTATTAAGTGAGAACCTGGCAAAATTTCAAACCCTCATAAACCCTGAGAACACTATTGCCTATGCAGAACTGTTCACAGAAACCCTGTACAGGTATGTTAATAGCTGCATAGAGGCAGCTGTACCCACCAGAAAGAAGTACAGAACTAACTCAAAAAAACAAGCCACCTTGGTGGAATCACAAAATCAATCAGCTGTATAACAGGAGGAAGAAAATCATGGCAAAATTTTAGGCGGCGCAGCACCCAGCAGGATAAAATCATTCTCATCAAACAAAACAAACAGCTGAGAGGACAAATAAAGTCTACTAAAGCCAAATTTGAGGTAAGTTTGGCCTCCCAGGCCAAGGACAGCCACAAAGCATTGTTTAGCTATGTCCGCAACCTCAAATGCAATACACAATTGTATGCAGAACTCATTGTAAATGGAGCCACCTACAGTGAGCCAGAAGATATAGCAAACCTCCTGGCTGATAAATTCAGCTCCAACTTTACCCCTCTCTTCCCCTCAACCTTCCCTCAGGAAATATCATCAAATATAACTCCCCCTACTATCACTAAGAAACAGGTCTTTAATGCTCTCTCTAAGACCAAGAACACTGCATCAGTGGGCCCAGACAATATCTAGGATGCCTTCTAAATAGCATGAAATATGACCTATCAGGACCTCTGGAATTACTGTTTAACTGTAGCCTCCAAATTGGCTTCATGCCTGATGAATGGAGAAAGGCAACAGTCATCCCTTTGCACAAAGAAGGGCCATCTACAGACCCTGGAAACTACAGACCCGTAAATCTCACTAGTCTTATATTTAAAGCCATGAAAAGAGTTATCATGGAGATGGTCAATAGAGATATAGTAAACCTCCAGACACTGGACCCAACCCAGTTTGTCAGGGGCAGGCCATTTCTACTCAACCCAGTGGACTTCCTTGAGAAGGTCACCAAAGCAATGGATAAGAGCAAAATCATTCACACTGCCTACCTTGACCTGGTCAACACATTTGACATAGTACCCCACTTGGGCATTGTTGACAAACTCAAGAGGTTAGGGACAAACCCGTATGTCACCCAGACAGAACCCAGGAAGTTAGAATTGGGGAGTCCACCTTTACAAAGAAGCCAGTCACAAGTGGAGTCCCTCAGGGATCAGTCCTTTGAGAGCTCCTTTTTGGAATTTACTTCTCAAAAGTCAAGGCCAATGTCCGTGGTCTCTGGCTGACTACATTTGCACATGATTGCAAATTAGGAGTTGTCATTGAATCTTACACTGACACAAATGTTCTCCAGGAGGGGCTGACACAGATAAAAAATGGTGTCAGAGCCATGGAGTAAAACTAAATGCCAAGAAATGCATAATAGTATCCTTTGGGAAGTCATCCATCCCTGGTAACTATCATATTGACAACACACCCCTTAGAGTTGACCCAATAGTCAGGGACGTAGGGATACACATAGATAGTAATCTAGCCTTTGACCATCACGTATCTACAGCGATGAGGAAATCATTCTGTGTTGCGTAACTTATAAACAAAGGTATGGCATCTAAGTCCAAATAAGTCATTGTTCTACTGTATTCGGCATTCATTAAACCTAGCATTGAGTACAATGCCCCCTTTGGTATGTACTTAACCAGGCATATCCAACAACTGGGACGTCCGCAGAGGTTCCTCACTAAATGAATACAGGGTGTAAGTAATATGACCTATGCAGACCGGCTGAAGGCCCTATCCCTGTATTCTGTCTCCAACAGGCTTTTGAGAGGAGATATATGCCTGGCATACAGGGCATTGTCAGACCCCACTCTGATGGACCTCCTCGTATCTACAAAACAAACAGCACCAGAATTACTGTTCAAAAGACTTAAACCTTGCCTGTGATATAAATAGGACCTGCTGGAGAGATAGGTATGTATGCATGGCTCGGCTTAAAAAGGCCATTATGGTCATTAGACTAGTAAACACCTATGAATCTATGAAGCTGTGGGTGACCGCAAATTCACTCCTGGCATGGTGCCCATGTCCCTGCTGGACAGAGGAAGTTGGAAGTAACCTTCTATGAACCCATGAATCTGTGAACTTTTGAATGCCTCTATTTTATCTATTTTCTTTTATAATCAAACATTCTTTCAAGTGTTCTTATGATTCTGCTGTTACTGTCTCCAGAACTGCTGTATCTGGGTCAGTCATGAGGATATTTGCTTGGTTATGTTCCCAAAATTTACCAGAAGATGTTATGTTTAAGATTTTAAATTATCCTATGGACAGGGAAGTTCTATATGGCCCTTCTTTTGCTGAGGTTCTTCAGAGATTTGATGAGAGTGGAAAGATGATTCAAGGGGTGACCCAAATTTTCTAACTTTCTTTTTAAAGCAAATAAAAAATTCCTTCCATCTTTTTTTTCAGAAAGCAATTTAATTAGCAAGGTGCCAGCAAACTTGATTTTAAAAAGCAATGGCAAGGAAGCTCCCAAAAGAAAAGGAAAGCCTCTCAAAATCAAGTACAGTTGTATAAGTCAATATGACTAATTGCTTCTTCAGGTCAACCCCCCCTCAGCAATCTCTCCCTCTCTCTGAGTCTACCTTTTCTTCAGTGGCACCAGATTATTTCAAATAAATGGGTATGAAAGTCATTCAGAAGGGTACAGCTGGCAGTGAGACTCCTATCTTCCTTTTCAAGGGATTCTTCCTTGTCAGTAAACCAGATACCCCTGTTTTCTCCATTTCTGGAGCAAATGATATGTGAGGCTGTCATAGAACTAGAACCTTCTAGCCAGATGGGCAAAGGGCTTTATTCAAAGATTTTTCTGGTGCTAAAGAAAGAGGGAACTTGGAGACCAGTGCTAGACCTCTCTTTTCTCAATCTTTTTCTCAAGGTCCCAAAGTTCAAAATATTATTCCTTTAGACCCTGTTACCTTTTATGCCTTACTTTCATAGTAAAGCTAGACTTAAAAGTCACCTACCACCAAATTCCTGTTGACAAACATTTTGCGAGATTTTGTTTGTTTGGCTTGCACTATCAGTTTTCTCTTTTAGCCCTTGAACTAGCTACTGCTCCATGTGTATTTACAAAATATCTGGCTCCAGTAGCTGCTTATTGCAGACTTTAAGGCATCCCCATTTTCTATATTTGGATGATTGTCTTTGTGAAGATAGGTAAAGGCTGCCAGCTTAGCCAGATAGAATTCTGTAGATAATTCTGTCACTTGTAAATCATAATGTAAGCCACAGGCTTGTTCTCTTAAATGTGAAAAAAACTACATTGGATATTGAACTGCAAAAATGTAACAACAGTGCTCTCTGCTCTAAGAAAGCTAAGTCAAGCATTTTATGACTGTCTTTGATGCCAAAATTTGGTGCCGATATGTCTAGAGGGAGGCATCCTGCCTATTGTTTTAAGACCAGAGTTAATGGCTAGAGTTTGCATGTATAAATGTCCTTTATGTCTCTGCTTTCTGACCAAGTGTAAAGAATGTAAATGTAGTTTCTGCTAGCCTGGGAACACCAGAGAAGTGTGAAGAATGATGTCATGTGAAACAGCTCTGTGTTATCAATTTAATGAGAGAGAATCAGAGATCTCAGAGCATTTTGTCTTGAGAACATCCAACATCACTGGCACTGCTTTGCTCTATATGTAATTTGTTTAGAATTGTGTTTTCTCTTAGATATAGCTAGGAAATAGGAATATTAGACTACTTTGTTTTTCTGTGATGTCAGAACTTTTGCTACTGTATTATTTTAAGTATTTCTCTGTGATCTCTGCACTCTTGATTAGCACTGTGTAGTAAGAAATATTGTCTTGCATTTTTATTATTTATTATTAAATATTTTTAACCCTTTCAACTGTGGCTGTTTTGTGTAGAGATAATTTAAGCTGTAAGAGTAAATTGCATGTATATAGTGATGCTGTACCAAGTCACTCCAAATATGTTGCACTTACCATTTGGATAGTAATATTGCACAGTAGTAATTGGATACCCTTTCAAGGGCCTTTGAGTAGCTGAGAAATATTAGCTGGGTGGTGGCAGTGATTTCTACTGTATTGTCTGGGTAAAAGAGGCACAGCTGTATCTAAGAGAAAACACAATTCTAAACAAATTGAAAGTGCTCTTGCCAGGAATGGCTGTAGATGGAAATATCATCTAGGTAAGCAAGGGCAAACCCTCCTGCTACTGCTAGGATATGATCTACTAGTCTCTGGAAAGTTGCTGGGGCATTCTTCATCCCAAATGGCATCTTTGTGATCTCATACAAGCCAAAAGGAGTCACAAAAGCTGACTTCTCTCTAGCACTGGGAGTCAAGGGTACCTGCCAGTAACCCTTGGTAAGATCAATGGTTGTAAGATACTTAGCCCCACCCAGCTGCTCTAGGCCCTCATCTGCCCTAGGCATAGGGCAAGCCTCTGAGTGACTATTTAATTTTATGTAGTCCACACAACCTGGTGCTGCCATCTTTCTTTGGCACCAGCACCATTGGGGAGGCCCAGGGACTGTTGGACTATTGAATCACCCCTAGTTCCAACATTTCTTGTATCTCCTCCGTCAGAGTGTCAAGCACCCTATAAGGGGCCTGCCTAATAGGCCTTTGGGGGTTCTGTATCTACCTGGTGCTGCACCAGGTGGGTGCACCCTGGTTTCCCAATGAACATGTCCCCAAACTCCTGTAACACTGCTCTGATTTCTTGAACTTGGGTAGGAGATAGCTGCTGGAACATTGCTACCCCTTCCACTGAGGTGTCAGTCCGAGCCTCACTGAGGAGATCAGTCACCAGATCTTCCTCAGTCTCCTCCTGCAATCCACTGCAAATGCATAGCACAAGGGCCTCCCTATCATGGTAAGATTTCATCATGTTAACATGGTACAACTTGTGCCCCTGCCTCCTGCTAAGCAGTTCCACCATGTAGTTAACATCACTTACCTTTCTTACCACCTTGTAGGGTCCCTCCCAAGCTGCTTGCAGCTTGTTGTGTCTGACAGGAATGAGAACCATTACCTGCTGCCCTATAGCATACTCTCTAGCTCAAGTATTCCTGTCATACCATACCTTTTTCTGTTGTTGGGTTTCTGCCAGGTTCTCCTGGGCCAAGCCCATGAGTTCCCTGAACCTTGTCCTGAGGTTTAGGACATATGCCATAACACACTCCTTGTGAGGTTCACACTCACCTTCCCACTCATCTTGAATTAAATCTAGAGGTCCCCTCACACTATACCCATACAGCAACTCAAAGGGTAAAAAATTTGTAGATTCCTGGGGAACCTCTCTGTAAGCAAACAACAGATGGAGCAAATATTTGTCCCACTCCCTCTTAAACTGGTCTGCAAATGCTGGTAGCATGGACTTGATTGTAGAGTTTAACCTCTCAACAAGACCATTAGTCTGGGGATGGTAGGGGGTGGTCTTTAGGTGCTTCACCCCACAGTACTTCCACAGGCAAGCCAGTAGGTCTGACATGAAATTGGCACCTCTGTCTGTCAGTATTTCTTTTAGGAAACCTACCCTGCTGAAAATCTCTAACAAAGCATTTGCTACCTTTTCTACCTCAATGGAGGACAGAGACACTGCCTCAGAGTATCGTGTAGCATAATCTACTACCACTAGGATATACTTTTTCCCTGTAGAACTTGGGGTACTCAGTGGCCCCACAATATCCATAGCTACCCTCTGAAATGGCTCTTCAATCACAGGCAAAGGCATCAAGGGAACTCTCACCTAGCCTCCTGCCTTGCCTACCTTTTGGCACTGCTCACAGGTCCTGCAGTACCCTGTTACATCTCTGGAAATTCCAGGCCAATAGAAGTTCTGCATAATATGTCTCTTTGTACATTTTATGCCCATATGACCTGCAAAGGGAATATCATGAGCTACGGCTAGAAGCACCAGATGGTAGGCTCTAGGCATTACCAACTGCTGTACCCTCTCACCTTCTACTCTTCCCTCAGGGATCCACTGTCTATACAGTAACCCTTTGTCCCAGTATACAGATTCCTCCTTCCCTTGAGAATCAGGTGCCTTCCAAGCTACCTGCCTCAGGCCTTGCAATGTAGGGTCTGAGCGCTGAGCCTGTCTCAACTATGTCTTTGTAACCCTTCCCAGCTCCCCTTCCACAGGAAGTCTGGGATCCTCTGACAGTGGTGCCTCACTGTCATACTACTACTCACCTCTACCTTTGCAGTCACTCTGTCCAAGGGAACATCAGTACCCACAAGCAGCTGTGGCTCACCTTCAGTCTCACTGCTGCATCGTAGCTGCCTCCCTGAAGTAACCACCTCACCAGTCATGGCTGCAAATATGCGGTCTGTCTGGGCCTTCCCCAGGCTACCAGACCCACATGCTTGTCTCGAAGCCTGACTGCATGTAACTGCATTAACACATAGTACTGCCTCACCCAAATCCTTCCCTATCAAGACATCTGCAGGATGGTAGTTCGGTACCCCTGTTGTCTCAAGACAACCTACTATTGGCATTTTGTCTTTCCCACTTACTGGCTGTCTCACCATTTGTTCCTCACCTTGCCTCCATGGACATCTGTATGCCATATGGCCCCACTGGTTGCATTCAAAACATTTAACCCTAGGTCCTGGACATGTACCTGGACTAGCAGCTTCCCCTGCTACTGGCAGATTTTTGTTGGGGAAGTCTTTGCTGCCCACCATGGGTTCTTTTAGACCCATGAGCCCTACTGGGGGTCCCTTTCCTGTGCAGGGATGCCCTGCTTGTTAGGTGTAGGTCTCCCTTCTTCCCCAACTCATCTGAAGTAGCACATTGTCTCTCAGCTAACCAGATCCTCTTGTCCTCAGGCAAAGTGCTAAGGGCTTGTTCCATCACCAAAAGGTCTGCCATTCCTTCAGAAGTGGTGACCTGACATCCACTCACCCACCTATGAAAATAAGCGCTCAATTCAGCAACATATTCACACACACTTTCATCTGCCTTGCGTCTATGCTCACAAAACTTTTTCCTATAAGTTTCAGGTGTTAGCTTAAAACATTCTAACAAGTGATTTTTAACAGCAGTATAATCAAAATATTCACAATCAGCAAGTTTAGACAACACAGTTACAGCTTTACCATGGAGTAAGGGGGTCAGGAACCGTACCCTGAGCCTTTGGTCAACATCATATGTTTACATACCCTCTCAAACATATGAATGAAACTATCAAAATGATTCCCCTCTTTAAACGTTGGAAGAAATTTACTGATCGTTTGTGCTTCTGGGGTCCAGTTACTCCCTTCCCCATTACCTCCATGACTCTGGCGAAGAGTGAGCATTTCCTTCTCATGCCACCTCTCCTTTTCCTCAGCTTCCAGGCATAGCAGTTTCTCATTCTCCTCAGCCTGCAGACGTCTGAGTCTCTCAGCTGCTTCTATTTGCAAACGCCTAGCCTCCAACTCAAGTCTCTTTAGCTCCAGATGGATTTTTAAGTCCTATGCAGAAAGATTGAGCTGTCCATTCTCTGAGGGTGGTACATCTCCACTGCCAGTCTGATCATCTTCCTGGTTGCTGTTTTCTGATTCAGCTCTGACCAAGGCTGCAGTCAGGTCTGCCTTAGTCAGGTTTCTATTCACCAGTCCCCTAGCCTGGCACATCTCAGCCAGATGGCTCCTTGTCAGATTTCTGTACTCCTCTGCAGACCTGCTGCCTGCTCTCTCTGACTAAGTTAACAGAAGAAATCAAACAATTGTGATCTGAACTCTGAGTATTCACTGCGTGGTTGATTTAGAGTACAAAACACCTTCAGTGATCACTGTACATAAGCTACAGGAATTCACTCTACCCACACCACTATAAGCCAATTAGTATTTGCCAACCAATTAATATGTGGTGTGGATATCCCACCACTGCCAAACAATTAATATGTGATGCCCATGCCCTGGCCCAGCAATCAAGGAGCCTCAATCCTCACCAATAACACCAGTGAGGGGCGTCCATATAGAGGAGGGATAATAAATGCACACACACAGTAAAGTACAATTTCCCTTAAGAGCACACAGAGATCACAGTCAGTCTGGGGCTGGTTTCTCCCTTTCTCTCCAGGTCCCCAGTAAGACTCCCCACTGGCACAGCTATATGGTCCAAATCTCAGCCTAGTGGGCAAGCTAAACCCTCCAGCACCTTCTTTATCCAACCAGTGCTTCATGTCCCTGCCCACGTAGCTGACACACACACTTTGAAATAACAGTTTATACAATCGCACAGACACTCCTGGGGAAGGCTGGCACAGGTTCTCCAGCTGTGCCCCTTTTACCTAGACTGTACGGTAGAAATCACTGCCACCACCCAGCTAATATTTATCAGCTACTCAAAGGCCTTTAAAAGAGTGTCCAATTATTACTGTGCAATATTATTATCCAAATGGTAGGTGCAACCTAACAGTCATGACTTATTTGGAGTGACTTGGTACATTATCACTATACACATGCAGTGTACTCTTAGAGCTTAAATTATCTCTATACAAAACAGCCACAGTTGAAAGGTTTAAAAATATTTAATAATAAATAATTAAAACACAAGACAATACTTCTTATTACACAGTGCTAGTCAAACGTTCAGAGATCACAGAGAAATACTTAAAATAATACAGTAGCAAACGTTCTGACATCCCAGGAAAACAAAGTAGTCTAATCTTCCTATTTCCTAGCTATATCTAAGAGAAAACACAA
The DNA here is from genome assembly GCF_019279795.1 of Protopterus annectens. Taxonomy (NCBI): domain Eukaryota; kingdom Metazoa; phylum Chordata; order Ceratodontiformes; family Protopteridae; genus Protopterus; species Protopterus annectens. Next base: position 1,714,880,932 of record NC_056731.1, on the reverse strand, counting down.
TTTTAAATAACTTACATATAGAGCAAAGCAGTGCTGGTGATGTTGGATGTTCTCAAGACAAAATGCTCTGAGCTCTCTGATTTTCTCTCTTTAAATTGATAACACAGAACTGCTTTACATGACATAATTCTTCACACTTCTCTGGTGTTCCCAGGCTAGCAGAAACTACATTTACATTCTTTACACCTGATCAGAAACCAGAGCAATAATGGACATTTATACATGCAAATTCTAGCCATTAACTCTGGTCTTAAAACAATAGGCAGGATGCCTCTGTTTAGACATATCAGCTCCGAATTTTGACATCAAAAGCAGTCATAAAATGCTTGCCTTAGCTTTCTTACAGCAGAGTGCACTGTTGTTACATTTTTGCAGTTCAATATCCTATGCAGTCTTTTCATATTTAAGAGAGCAAGCCTTGTACAGAATTCTATCTGGCTAGGCTGGCAGCCTTTACCTATCTTCACAGTCTTATGTTTGTAGACTCTTTTTCCAGTTCTACAGAGTACTTGATAAGTGTTAAGAAATTTCTACTCACTCTGGGGTTTCAAGTGAATTTAACAAAAAAATCTTTCCTCATCCCTTCTCACAGAATAGTTTTCCTGGGATGTCTGTTCGATATTGCCCATGGAGCCTTTCTTCGTTCAAATACAGTAGAGATATACCTAAAGATCTTCATGGATTTTTCCAACCAATCTCTGCTATCAAGAAATGTCTCAAGATTTTGAGATACATGGCTTATATGATTTATATTATTCCCTTTCCAGACTTCACATGAGGAAAATTTAGTAGTACCTCAGGTCATTCTGGATCAAACATAAACACTCTTCATGTTTTCAGATGCCAGTAAGCTGGGAGGTTCTCTGGTGGGATGACCAGTTCTCTCAAAATCCAGGTCTCTCCTTCTTCCTTCTGTTTCATGTTCACTCTGTCATAACAGATACTTCAGACTTGGGGAGCAGTATCAAAATGAGTGAAAATGCAAGGTCTGTGGAACAAACAGGACAGACAAAAACACATAAATGTCAAAAGATGATGGCAGTGATGTGTGCTTTGAAAGCCTTGAATCATTACTGGTCATCAGGAGCTCTGCAAGTTAATACAGACAGCACTAGAGTAATGCAGTATATAAACAGTGGGGTACCAAATCTCCCCATCCCCCATCCTTGCAGACTTGCTGTAATAGCCACTTCTGACCTGATACATTCCATCAGCAAAATATTACAGCAGACAAGCTAAGCAGAACCAGGACAGACCCTCACAAATGGAAACTGCACCCAGGGTACTTCCAAGGTACTTCCAAGAATTGGTCCAGCTGTGACAAACACCTCATGCAGATCAATTTGCCTCCTTTTAAAACAGTTAAAGAAATTCTGTCCAGGATTCCTTGCAAACAGGCCTGAAAGACAGTTGCTTTCTCATGCTCATGAATGGGAATGCTCTTCTGTGCTTCTCCACCCCTTCACTTGATTTTTCAGGGTTCATCCAAACAGTGTTGCTTAATTAATTAGCTAATTATAATGAATTAGCTAATTAATTAAAAAATGCGGTAATTCTAATGCTAATTAATTAGAATAAATAACCATCTAGTTCTAATTCTGCTTAATTTGGTATATTGAACTAATTCTAAATAAAATGTCTTAATTAGAAGCTTAATTAGATATAGTTTACAATCAAAATAAAATTAAATAAGTTTCTGTTATGTTTACCAGTGATTGAAATGAAGTAATCTAACAGTGTTTTAATTTACTGTCTTACCATAGCAGCAACCCATTCCAGTTTCAGTTCCGATTCACACTTTACCTAATTACCTACACAGCATGTAACTTCCGTCTTCTGTTACAACTTTTTTCACTGATTTTAAACTAAATGTATAAACGATAATAAAATGCAGATTTCTGGAGCATGTAAGGCCTGCAAGAAAAGAATTAACAGCAACTGGAAGCCAACAAGGCTTCCAGTCGATGGTAATTCTTTTCTTGCAGGACTTCTAATTTTGTAAGTCATTCAAAGCTATGTAATCCTGGCAAATACAGCACTTATGAGGCAGAAAGAAACATGAAAAGAAGAACCTGTAACAGGATCTAGACGGTCTTTGTTCTCTATTTTCATCCATCGTCACAAAGCATTTTGAGTGACAGAGTCGATGATGCTATCATCAAATTTGTCATGTTAGATATGCTTCCTTTGAGTCTGGTCAAAAAGAAGTATTTTGTTTTCTAATGAGTGTTGTACAACCATCATGTTTACCATGCAAGTTCAAGATCAGTGCAGACAGGTGATAAAAAAAATTGAGAAGATGACAAATGATTCTCAGTATTTGCTGTGCCCAAGCTGATATATGGTCCAGTTGCTGTATGCATGGCTACTTTGGAGTAAACCTGTCATTTATACACAGTCAGAAGATGGAAACCCGACTGGTGGGTGTGAAGAGGTTTACGGACTCACATATAGTAGAAAACATTTCTGTAATTTAACAGTCTGTTATGAAACCATTCACACGTCGGAATAGTCACAATTAATGCCATCAACATGGTGAAGGCATTCTTGAAGCCTGTTAATGTGTTAGATGCAGATGAAGAGGAGGAAAGTGATAAAGATGAAGCAGGAGAAGAGGTGGAACATGTTCCAGTTGATTGGCAACAACTTGAAGAAGAGGCTAGCAGTTCATTACCTGTGCTGTACGCATGCATGGCACATACTTTGCAGTTGGTGGGTCGCTCTGGACTTGCTGAAGCCTCACCAAAGATTAACAATGTCCTGGCCAAATGTGATAGTTTCGTGTTAACTCTTCATAAGTCATGCTGAGCTACAGAGTTGTTGGAGGCAGAAGCATTTATCTGAATTCCATCCTTGAACAGTACACGATGGAACAGTAAACTGTCAATGATTTCGGCAATTGTTATGATCAAATCACAACACGAAGGAACCCTTCAGTGAGTTTGCGATATTCTGTCATCCAGAATTACTGTCGCACCAACTGACTTTGCTGTACTACAAGAAATGGAATAGCTCTTGAATTCATTTGATTTGGCTACTGTTCACATGCAATCTGAAGTTGTTGTGACAAGTAGTCGGATTCTCCAGACAATTAATGGCTTGAGGAAACACATAAAGAAGATTGAACTACAGCATTGTACATCAGTCAAGTCTGGTCTCTTGGCATTGTTGAGCAACAGATGTGATTATCTGTTTCGTCAGGCCTGATCAAAACAGCTGTGGATGCGAGATTCAAACTGAGGTGGACAACTGATCCAGGTGACAGCAACGCAGCATGACAGGCATTATTGACTGAGATGCACTTACTAAGTCAATTATATAAACATTGACTACCTGCAGAAGAAGAAATCACACGTGCATCAGTACCACACAACAAAGCTGGACATTCTGTTTTTGTACTTGATGCAAAACAGCAACACTGCAACAAACAGCGCTGAGTCAGAATTGGGATTGTATTTGTCATCACCTTGCAGCAGCTTGGAGCTGCTAGTCTACTGACACTGGGTGCCAAGATTCATTTCCAACCTTATACAAGTTATGTACCTGCTACTTCAGCAAACATTGAAAGGGTTTTAAATGCTGCTGGCTACATTGTTTCAGCTAGACAAAGTAGACTTAGTGATGCATCACTGGAGTTGTTTATCATTGCCAAGTGCAACAGAGGCCAATTGATGAACATTACTATTTGATGATGTTACTATTTTATGGTTCTAAATATGTTTTACTGGGTTTACCTTCATTAGGTCATGTGTCCGTTGTCTGACGTGCATTAGATCGAAAGGGCAACAGCAAAAAAATGCAACACCGACTCACAGAGGTTTGAATGGCTATAATGCGAATGCACTATGCCATTCGGACACATGGACAATTGTCGAAAATTGTTTTATGGACATTTGTCCTCTGAAGTGTTCCATAATTTGCTCTGTCGAGTTGCGCAAATGCATGATCGCACATACCATTCTCGACAAAATGAAGGTAAACTGTTTTACTGTGCAGTTTATTATTTAGGTAAATGTGCTTAGAGATGCTGTTTAACTTTTATGATTTGACATTGACTACATTATTTTCAAGTTGAACACTTGGATTGACAAGTTGCAAGTTAAGAGAGTTGGCAATAAGTTGCTAATTAAAAATCTAATTACCCTAATTAGTTTCAACATTTGCTAATTCTAATTAATTAGATCTCAGACAGCTAATTCTAATTAAAAAAATGAGCTTCTAATTCTAATTAATTAGCAACTAAGCTAATTATAAACAATACTGCTTCCAAAGATCCAGAAGGACTTCCCAGAAATTGTGGTAGTGACCCCCCCTTTTGGCCCAGGTAGCAGTCATTCTCCCTTCTTTTGAAACTGGACAAGGGCAATTAAATTACCACAAGCTTCTCCACAAAGTGGGTTTACTCACGCAAGACAGAAATTGTTTGACAAACCACCTGAAAACTCTTCAGTTGTTTGCCTGGATGAGAGAATGTTAATACCTTTTAGGCAGCTTTTTTCTGAGCATGCGCAGCAGGCACTGAAGGATGATAAAAAATATGTTACATGTGTAAGTGGAAAAGATTTTCTAGTAGGTGTCACTCCAAGAACCAGGACTCTTAATGCCCACTTGTTTTTGGTTCTTAATTATTTGGGTGAGTTATTATCTTAGAACCTTTCTTACTCCTCTGTCAATGTAAATCTGTTAGTAATTTCTGTTTGACTGCCTTTGGATATCTCTCTTTCTGCTTTTCCTTAAGTCAAACAGTTTTTGAAAGGAAATTTACTATGAAACTATGAACATATCCATCCACCTAGAATACAGGTGGCACTTCCTTGGGATCTTAATTTTGTGCTTGAAAAGGTAACTTTTCTTCTATTTGAACACGTTTGTCAGTTTAATTTGAAATTGTTGCTCTGACTCTTGGAATAAGGATATCTGAGTTACAATCTGTTACGGTGAGCTAGCCCTGCCTCGATTTTCAGAAGGACATGGTTTCTTTGAGAACAAATCCTTTTAAGCTTAGTGTTCTCAGAGTTTACCTTGAGCCAGTACATTAACCTCCCCATATACTTTCTGTAACCTAAAAACAAAGACGAAACCCTTCATACTCTGTATGTTCAGAGGCAGCGCAGATACTGCTTGGACAAAATTTAATCCTTTAGGAAAGCTGATCAGCTGTTTGTCTCATATGAAAGTAAGAAAAAGAGCAACCAGTGTCAAAGCAATTTCAAGATTGTTGTCTTATGCTATTTCCTTTTCTTCTCTTATTCTATATCCTTTTCGTATGCTTACCATAACAGTTCACTTCCAAGCATTGTGGCCTACTCTGCCAGGGATTTGGCTTCTTCTATGGCTGTCTGTAAAGGAGTAGACTCAAAGTATTCTAGAAACAGCAAATTGTTCATATGTACATACTTTTAAAATGTTCCTTTTGCAGGTCCAGAACAGGCTTTGCTAAGAGCATTCTCCTGGGATTCCTGGATTCTTTATGCCCTTTCCTCATCACTATTTGTTTCTAAGCTATGGCAACCTCCCTGAATAGCTTTGGCTAGTACAAGTAATCTAATGATGAGCATAATGCAGTTGTATAAGTAAATGCCCCATAATCGTAGTATATCACTGTTGCAGTACCTTCCTCCATACCCCCTTTTTTGTTTATTATGCATTGCCAGCATATGAGTGTTTATATTTTTGTGTATATAGTTACCCTTCTCCTCCTTTCCTAGCATTTCTTACTTTTGGGGCTATTGACTCACTTCTTGGGTTAAGAAAGCTCTAAGCTGTTCTGTGCTCTAACTGTCAGCCTAAATGTAGCTCTTCTCAAACTTCTAACAGTTAGGGCACATTGAAGGTGCTCATAAACTTTGAAAAGCTGGACAGTTGGTCATATCCTTGGCTGGATATAACCTGAATAGCTTAGTGTACTGCAACAATGATCTATTTGAACATCTACTTTTATGATACATTTGCTCACACAACTGTACTTTTCTTTCACACTAGGGATGCCAAGCAATGGAATAAGTCACTACAAGCAGTAAGAATATTGAGTTCATTTAACCACTTTAAAAGGCAAGAGAGTTGTCTATATAGGAATTTTGCCTACACGGAAAGATCTACTGGAATGAGGCTCAGTCATGACTTCTTATGAGCAGCTGAGATATTTAGTAACATTGTAGCACTGTAACACTCTCCTTTCCCCCACATTGTATTTTGTACTTTCATGTATTCATGTCTGAGTATTGACAAAGCTTTCATTTGTATATGTGTATAGAAAAGCAGGAAGGCACAGTGTATTGTACAGTTTCATATGATTCAGAAATTAATTGAAAATTGTTATTGTTTCTGTTTTCTTTCAGTTTTTAAAGCCCTTCCATTGACTGGTGATATCAAGGAGATAAGTTTGCCCCAAAATGAGGTAATAACGGATGCTTCTGTTGCACCCAAACCAACCACTGCTGAGAAAGGTATTTGTTATTACAATAAGAGCATACTTTATCTGTGACTATTGCCACACTATAAATGCTATTAAACTTCATTGTATATAATAATTATATGGCATTTATGAAACAGCACACAGAATGTGCTGTTCCTGAACTTCCGAATTGGTGAAGCATGTTACTTCATAGCAAATTTAGCAGAATTCATTACAGTAAATCTGCAGACATTCTATAAACATAAAGCTTCAGATGATGTGAAATATGTAATTAAAATCTGTGTACCAAACTCATTTGGGACCAAATTTTTCATGTTTATGAGTTGTGCGTGTGTGTGTGTGTGTGTGTGTGTGTGTGTGTGTGTGTGTGTGTGTGTGTGTGTGTGTGTGTGTCTGTCTGTCTACTAGTAGTGATGGGGTGAGGATAAAGCATATCAGTTCGGCACGAAAATGGATTCATAATAAACCATACTATCCAGCAGAAAAATATGCATATGGGCAAAAAAAAAATACTCCTTGTATACATTACAAATGCAAATTAACCTACTGTTCTAACGAGAAAAACAGGATTTCTCAATTGCAGGGATGTGCCATTTTGTGATTCATTGTCATACAAAATCACACAAAGGCAATGTCATTAAGTCGGAATTTGCATGATTATAAATCGCTCAATTGAGTAGTTTTTTGGTGCACATTTGAGCACCCCACTAACTTGTGCTACAAAGTAGTGCAGGCCATTGCATACCACCCACAGACACACAAAGGTATAAGCCCTGCACAGACATACTGGCACTCGTGCAGCTGTACAGAAACTCACAGATTCATACACATACACAGACATGTATGCACACACTCAGTAACTGCACATTCTGCAAACTTGATCGCTCCATTCATACCAGCTGCAGGTCACATCAGGCAACAGTCATCCATCTGACAAACATACACACTCCCACATAAATACATGATCCCAACAAGAAATCATGAATAGATTCTCAAAGAACCACTCATGTACTATCCCTGTACATACATACATGCATACAAACACACACATACACACACAGCTGGCCTTGGCAATTTCATGACTCAATTGGGACCATATTGGTGGAGCCCTCAGCTAACATCTCCATCTGTTGCACCAACTCCACCTCTACCCACTGGCCTGCATGATTATTTCAGATTCGGTATCAAGAATATATGCTATTACTGTGTATTAAAAAATAATATATTGATCTATTAGCTTACATTTTTTCATAAAACATTTTAAAGCACAAATAGGTTAATGGACTCCTGGATTAATCCAGGATTAAACATCTCCTGCTGTTCCTCTCTTTGGGTCTGCTTAACTCACTCAAGCCTATGTTATGGGACTCTGTGGCCTTGTGTACAGATAATTTGTTTATCATATGGGTGTACCCTGTCATACCAGTAAACATATTCACAAAATCCTGTAGTACTATAAGGATATCCTGAACCTAGATTGGAGACAGCTGTTGTGAAAGGGCCCTCTAGGGGTCTTTTGGAAATATGGGAGTAGGGGTATAGAGACATGCAGCATATTAATGTCTGATAGTAACTATGTACATGCCTTCCCAGTATTGTGTGTGATCACAAATAAAATCAGGGATATTATTTTCCCCATGCTTTCACACATGCAAATATGAATGCTAAGACTGACCTTGAGAAGTCATGTCTATCACAAGATGTGCACGCATACAGACATGCACACATACTGCATATTTTCCTACAAGCAAATTGTAGAAGCACCAATTGACCTAAGGTATATTTTTCTGTTGTGGAGGAAACTAGAACATCTAGATAAAACACAAATAGAAGCAAGGCAGACATGCATATTCTACACAGAAGGAACCACAGCCAAGAACATGACCACAGAACCAAGTGCTTTGAGATGGCAATCCTGTTCACTGCAGCACTATAGCAATTATCAGTTGCTTTTACACTCAGCCTGCCAAGACCCTTGAAAACAGCCACTTATTATACACATGGGTAGTGCCTGACTGTGAAATAAAACAAAATAAATTATGGCTAACTAGTTATTCTTGGATGCACTGCAATCAACCCCATATACATACATTCATAAGTCAGTGCAACAGATAATTTACACTAATTTTATCAAGTACAATGTATGCTGTGACATTGCTCCTGCAAACCCAGCTGTGATAAAATAAGAGGCTTAAGTCACTTTTATGCACATACACTCTCTTGTACCCATCAGTTACAGCCACTTTATTGACTGTGAGCATCCATCTCATCTATCTGGTTATGATTTAAAAAAATGCAACAGCACAAGTATTTCAAATTGCTTTTCACAAATGACTGAGTACATTTACATTTCATACAAACACACTGTAGTCAAACACAGTAGAGTAGTCCAGCTTGCTTCACACAAATACACAGTCATGCAAAGCTAGAATGGTGACTGTTTAACATTGAATGTCTTACTTCAAAAACTTTTTATATTACTATCCCTTGTCTTCATTTATAAATTTCCTGTTTTTTTTCTTGCATTTTCTTCCATCTATCATACTTTTTATTTCTGTACTACTTAGATACTATTGTTAGTAATCTCCTCCCGCTACGACACTGTTGTAGCTTTTTTACCATTGTTGGTTTTTCTGTTTCTTTTTTTCTCTTGTTTCCCCATTCCCTATCCAAAAAAAAACTTTTCTTCTCTGTCTTAGTATATTGTTAATGGTGAATGTTAAGTTGTCTATCTCGCCTTCATTCTTGCTGGATGGGTTCGGAGCCGACCTCGGCTCCGACTCGGCCACTCTAAAAGCTCGAGAGTTGGTTCCACCGGCTCGAGGCTCCCCTTATATCCCACAATGCTAGGCGAGAGTTACCTCAGATCTTGTTTGCCGCTACAGCTTCGAGGTTGGTTGCTTCTACCGGTTCCTGGTGAGTGTTAGCTTTTTATACAAAAAGTTACTCTTTTTTTCCCCTTTTAACTTTTATTCTTCCTAAATTAGTGTAGGATATAGAACTTTATCCCCGACCCTATTTTTCCCCGTTTTCTTATTAAAAGAACCGTTGGTTCTTCCCTTGGGCCTTTGGCCTTCCCTTCCTAGGGTGTGTTTGTGTAGTTACTTTAACTTTTTTGTGCTTAATTGTTAGTATTTTACTAAAATTGTTATTATTTTTAGTATTAATAAATTTTTCTGACAGGGTATAACTGTGTGTTTGGGTGTGTGTTAGTGTACACCTGTCAGTTAGGAAAATGTCAAAGGAAGCAAAGGTCTCTGGATTCAAGAAGTGTGATGCGTGCTGTCAGAAAATGTCTCTGACAGACGCTCACACTTCTTGTGTCTATTGTCTGGGGCCTTTGCACCTGCAGGACTCCTGTGCTGTGTGCCATGGCTTCAGCCCCAGGGTCCTGCAGGAGAGAAAAAACAAGTTGATTCTGAGAGGCTTGTTAAAACCAGAGGATTCCCTGTCAGTTCCAACAGGGAAGCCCTCTAAGGCATCGAGGTCTTCGGCTCCGGCTTCTGAGCCGAGACCTCAGGTTGTTCAACCTTTGCCTTTATCGGCTCCGGCTGGAGCCGATAAGACTCAGTCCACAGTTTCTGTGGCTTCCTCGGCTCCAGCCGGAGCCGAGGTTATCGAGGTACCCGTGTCGGCTCCGACAAGATCTTCGGAGCCGACAACCAGAAAGAGGTCTAGGTCACCTTCTCTTGGCTCCGTTCATTCGGCTCCAGGATCTCCCCTGCTGTCTGAACGGAGCCAAAGGTCTCATTCCTCTAGGTCATCGAGGCTTTCCGATCATGACCTTCAGAGGGTGGTGAGTCGACTACTTAAGTCCGAGGCACTAGCCCAGATGCTTCAGAGCCCGACTCATCAGTCGGTGCCTGCCCCGTCCATCAACTCTTTCCTCCTTGACTCTTTTGAGTTCGGAGCCGGGTCGTGTCGGAACCGAGACTGTGGTCACTTCGGAGCCGAGACAATTGTCTTCGGCTCCGTTTTCTTCCGTGGAGGAATCTCGGCGCCGGACCTCCCTCGTCGGCTCCGAGGGGGTGAGTGGCATCGGACCCTTGTCCGACCCCCCTCTCCCTCTCGGTGCTTCGGCGCTGGTGAGTTCGGCTCCGACATCGGCCTCGGAGCCATCACTGCCGGTGCCGAGGGGGGTCCTTAGCTCCTCGGAGCGGGGACCTCTGGCTCTGCCTGACAGGGGTGCATTCGAGGTCATGCGGAGTGTGTTAGAGCCTGGCTCTACTCCACAGTCGGCTCCGTCAGCCCCTCCCTCTATGCTGCCTCAGGGTAAGTCGACTCACTCCCTCATCCCGGACCGCAGAGAGCCAGCTCCTCAGGAGCACCCTTTGGGATTTCATCCTCTTCCGAGGCCTCTCCTGATTTGGCAGAAGAGCCCCCCCGGAAGAGGAAGTGCAAGAGGAAGCACATTGACTCACCTGAGTCTATCACGTCGGACACAGATCTGGATGATTCTGAGGGTTCCCCGTTCCCCTTCTGAAGATGTCTCATTTGCAGACATTCTGGAGATCCTTAAACAGAGGGGAAATTGGCCAGCCCTCAACCCTTCGGAGGACGAATCTGTGTATCTTGAGGCGTTTGGCTCTCGTCCTTCCACCTCCTGGGTGTCCCCTTCGACCCCCTCATGCAGGTGGTTGCTAAGAAGGCATGGACGGCTCCTGATTCAGTGGACCCCACTCCCAGGAGACCCTCCAAATTCATCACAGCTCCATCAGACAAGCAATTTTTATCAAAAGGAGTTTCTGTGGATGCTATGGTGGTAGCTGCCGCCACAAAGAAGGAACTGGCTGATCCTTCAGTGCCTGTCCATCCACCTAACAAGGAATCTAGGTCCATGGATAGGTACGGGAAGTGGATGTTCTCCTCAGCGACATTTACCATGCGTTCGCTGAATTACCTGTGCCATTTCACTCGTCTTCAAAGGGACTTGATCAAGGAAGCGAGTGAAATGTTGAAGGACCCTACAGCTGCGGGTTTCCAAGAGAAAATGAACACGCAGCTGGCTATCCTTAATTCCATTTCCAACTCCTCCATGCCCCTCCTCTCTTATGCGGCCGATGGAGCGAGCAGAGCCACAGGAACAGGGGTAGCCTTACGTAGGCACGCCTGGATGCGGCTATGTAACTTTGCGGAACCTTTCAAGACGTCTTTCACGAACTCCCCTTTTGATGGATCATCTCTTTTTGGTCCTCAAGTGAAAGAAACCCTGACTAGGTGCGAGACTGATGGCAAGACCCTTTCTGCCGTCGGAGTCCGTTTTTCGACTCCTTCTAGGCCTTACCCCAAAGGCCAGAAGGGTGGAAAGATGTGGTTCCGTAAACAATCTCAAGGGACTTCGCCTGACGCACAGAGTCGTTTTCCTACCAGAGGCAGAGGTGGGAATAACAATGGTAGACATCGCCCTAGGGGCAGGGGGGGTCCGCAGAACCAGGGCAATCGGGAGGCTTTTCCTGACAAGCCCTTTCAGCATCCCTGAGGTGTTGCCCGACTGCCCATCTTCGGAGGCAGTCGGGGGAAGATTGTCACTGTACCCAGAAGCCTGGCTATCCCTGACTCAAGACAAATGGGTACAGTCCATCATTTCCGAAGGCTATTCTATCCCCTTTCTTCGTTTTCCAAATCAGTCAAAAAAATCCCTTCCAGATGTTCCACCCGCTCAAAGGGATATAGCAGCTTTGGAAATTTCAAAACTGCTTGCAAAAAGAGCAATTCAGCCAGTGTCAGCAGACCAACAAGGATCCGGAATCTACTCAAGGTTCTTTTTAGTTCCAAAGAAAACAGGGGACTGGAGACCAATTTTGGATCTCAGTATCTTGAACAGATCAGTCAAGAAAACAAAATTTCGGATGGTCACGCTGCAATGCATTCTTCTTCTATTGGGAAAAGGAAACTGGATGTGCTCTATAGACCTTCAGGATGCGTACTATCACATAAAAATGAACAGACGCTCCAGAAGATTCCTCCGCTTCAGGCTGGGAACCAGTCATTTTCAATTCAGGGCCCTGCCCTTTGGTCTCACCACTGCCCCCCGGGTGTTTACCAAATGCATGGCAGTGGTAGCTTCTCACCTGAGACGACAAGGATTCCAGGTGTTTCCATATTTGGACGACTGGCTTCTCACAGCTCCCACCAAGCATCTCCTTCTGATGGCCAGAGATTATACTTTTCGCGTTTGTCAAAAACTGGGTATTTCAATAAATTGCGAAAAGTCTGTTTTGTCGCCTTGTCGTACTATTACCTACATAGGCGCAAATTTAGATACTATAAACATGTCTGCAACGCTAACGAACCAAAGGATATCAGACATTCACAAATTGGTGTCACTTCTTCTCAACAACAACAGAGCCAAAGCCAGGTTAGTTCTAAAGGTGTTGGGAATCATGGCAGCGGCCATACCTCTCCTCCCATTGGCCAGATACCACATGCGGATCCTTCAGTGGATGCTTTTTTCTCAATGGTCATACCAGGAACTTCCAATGTCTCACACCATTATGATCACGCAAGCGTGCAAAAAGCATCTCATGTGGTGGATGTCTTCCCCCCAGCTTCTGTCGGGAAGACCATTTGTTCCACCTCCTCCGGTTGCTACTCTGACAACGGATGCCTCCCTGATCGGGTGGGGGGGGGCATTATCAGGGCAGGACAGTCCAGGGCACATGGCAACCAAACGAATGCCACTTGCACATCAATGTTCTGGAGATGAGAGCAGTGCTTTTAGCGTTGCAAGCCCTTCAAGACTCTCTTCCCTTGGGAACGATTGCAATCCAGACAGACAATATGTCTGTAGTGTGGTACATCAACAAACAAGGCGGAACCAGATCATATCCCCTGTGTCGAGAAGCACTCAGACTGTGGCAATGGGCGATTTCTTCTCAGCGTTTTCTGATAGCAACGCACATCCCCGGGAAGTCCAATCACATTGCGGACAAGTTGAGCAGAGCTATACACATGCCTCACGAGTGGTCTCTGAAAGACTCTGTAGTGAGAGAGATATTTCTCAAGTGGGGTCAGCCTTGCTGCGATCTTTTTGCTACTCCCCAAAACAGCAAGTGCAGAGAATACTTCACTCTATTCCCTTTACCAGGCCAACCCAGCAGAGACGCTCTAGTCCAAGTTTGGCCCAGGGGACTTCTGTATGCATTTCCTCCTTTCCCTCTGATCTCTCAAGTAATACAGAAAGCTATCGCTCAGAAGGCCTCATTGATCCTCATTGCTCCTTACTGGCCTCGACAAGTGTGGTTCCCCTTTCTACATCGTTTTCTCTTGAGCGACCGTGGCATCTGGACCTAGTTCCAGATCTTTTGATCCACCAGTCGGGTCAGTTTCATCGCTCCCTCCCCTCTCTGAACCTCACTGCTTGGTTCCTCCAGTTCCAACCGTAGCCAGGCTTCCTCAATTATCTCACTCGGTTAGAGATATATTGATAGCTTCCCATAAATCTTCCACTCGAAGATTTATTTGAGTAAGTGGAAACGCTTCTCATATTGGGCACAAGGAAAGGACATAGATCCTTTCACCGCTTCCATCCAACTAGTCCTTGATTTTCTAGCTGAACTCTTCCATGCAGGTTCATCTCCATCTACCCTTAAGGTTCAATTGGCAGCTATTTCTAATTTTCATGTGGGCATTTCTGAATCTGCCCTAATGTCCCACAAACTTTGCAAAGCCTTTTTGAAAGGAGTTTTTCTTCTCAGACCTCCTATAAGAAATCCTCCTTCTCCTTGGGACCTAAATTTAGTTCTTGCTTCTTTGATTCTTTCCCCTTTCGAACCTGCAGCTTCATGTTCCTTGAAATTATTATCATGGAAAACTCTCTTTCTGGTGGCTATCACATCAGCTAGAAGAATTTCAGAACTTCAAGCTCTCAGTTGTCGTTCTCCTTATCTTTTGTTCCATAAGGACAGAGTTTCCTTACGAACTAACCCGTCCTTTTTACCTAAGGTGGTTTCAACATCAAATCTAAACCAAAGCATTGACCTCCCTGGAGTATTCAAATAGGTCTGAACAAAAATTACACTGCCTGGATGTTCATCGTCAATTAAGGTACTACTTGGACAGGACGAAACAATTCAGAAAATCTGATTAGCTGTTTGTCTCCTATGCGGAAAGCAGAAAGGGACTTCCAGTTTCAAAGGTATCATTGTCCAGATGGCTAACATCTCTGATTACCCTTGTTTATGAGATTAGACACCAAAACTGCCTAATAAACCTAAAGCCCATTCCACCAGAGCTTTGGCTACTTCTTTAGCCTTCCAAGACAGACTGCCTATTGACACCATTTGTGCAGCTGCCACGTGGGCTACTCCTCACACTTTTATTTCCCATTATAAGTTGGATTTAGCTTCTAGGCATAGAGCTAATTTTGGTTCCACTGTTCTCAGGAGTCTGTTCCGTTAGGCCACCCGGGACAAGGTGCTAGGGACGGTCCCATCCAGCAAGAATGAAGGCGAGATAGACAACTTAACATATAGAAGTTATGTTCTTACCATAACGCTCCATGTTAGTTGTCTTCTTCTCGCCTTCTTCTTGCCCCACCCTCCTTCCCCTGGCCTGGACAGACCTAGAGGAGTTGTGATCGTGACCTCTCTTTCTACCACCTCTTTCTTAGTCATATGCTATTGTGCATATTTCTTATTTCAGGATGTAGGTCACCCTTTTCTTCCTGCTGATAGAGGTGGATTCTATTTACAGTTATACTGTTATTGATATAAGCTGGGTTAGCTTACAAACGAGATCTGAGGTAACTCTCGCCTAGCATTGTGGGATATAAGGGGAGCCTCGAGCCGGTGGAACCAACTCTCGAGCTTTTAGAGTGGCCGAGTCGGAGCCGAGGTCGGCTCCGAACCCATCCAGCAAGAAGAAGGCGAGAAGAAGACAACTAACATGGAACGTTATGGTAAGAACATAACTTCTATTTTTGTTTGGCTATGGCAGTAAATCAGCAGGTTTTAAAAAATGTACAAAGTGGGCCCAAGCTTCCAATTTCCAGTGCTCACACACTTTGTGTCTGTTGTTAAGGCACTTTCCATTTACAAGAGGATTGCTCAATATGTCATGGCTTTAATCTTCATGTGTTAGAATGCAGAAATAAGCTGATCCTAAAAGGTCTTCTTCCTTCTTTTGGAGAAGCTATATCAGACGGTTCTTCTTCCTTTAAAATAAATACTACTAAAGTTACAAAATCCTCTTCTCCAAAACCATCTTCCTCCTCTGCTTTGGACTCCTGAAGGAAGAGGTCTTATAAAAACCCGGTCCCAACCTTGGATCTGAAAAAGACAAAAGTTCAACATTCTGCTAAGGAAAAATTATCGGATCCAATGCCTCCTCATTTGGATCCAATGAAGTCAAAGCTCTCGGATTCCACTTCATCTGATCCAATGCAATCTGAACCTGACTTTCAGATTGCCAAATTACTACCCAGAACAAGGTACTCTCTGTCACTGGATATAGTTCCTGACAGGATGCCTTCTCTATTCTTTGAAAGATCCAGGTCTGCATACATATACTTCACTCATTCCTATAGAAGCCTTACAGAAGAAGATGTGGAGACTGGTGAAGAAGATTCTGTTGACAAAGAGCCAGATTGGTGTTCCTTTGGCTCCTACCCCATCTGGTCAGGAGATCCATATATCTACTACTCCCTCTTTACAGATTCCTCCTCTGACTCCTGTAGCTTCACAGTTTTTGGTCCTGAGTCATCTGGATCCATCTGGCTGAGATCCGAGGATAACTTTATCCTCCGATCTGAGATCTCCTCTGAGGGATCCAGTCCCATCAGATCTGGAGAGCTTCTGGACTCATAGTCTGCTGGATCTGAGGTGTTTTATTTGACTCTGAAGCTTTTGAAACCATCTCTGCACCTCAGAGCCTTGGCAATGGATAGCACGGCTCTGGCTTCCATCTCGGAGGTTTTGCCCTTGGAGCAGGGGAGGCCTACAATTCAGAAGCTTATTTTCTTGGATCCAAGGTCCTCTCTCTCTCTCTCTCTCTCTCTGTCTCTGAGCTTCTGTGCCTTTGAGGCTGCAAAGAGAGTATTTTCTGTCTCAACAGTTTTGATGGATCTGTCCCCCTCAGATCCTAAATCGTCTGCCATGATGTCTCAGCACTCAGAACTTCACTATCTCCTTCCACAGGGACAGACAGTACCAAAACCCCAGGCTCCCACCCAGGGAATTGTTAATATCCTCTTCTGATACCTCCCTAGAGCACTCCACTGAGGAGGTCCCTAAAAAAAGAATGTGTAAGAGGAAACACTTAGACTCCCCAGAGGAGCCCAACACTGAAGACACAGATTTCAATGAAGGAAAAGGGTCCCTACAATCACCTCCTGCAGATGTAATCCTTAAGCAGAGAGGTGGTTGGACATCCAGCAACCCTACATTTGAGGAATCTGTTCTCCTGATGGCTTTTGGTACTGGACCCTCTACCTCCTGCGTGACTCCGCCCACTGATGTGCTCATTGACTTGATCTCATGGTGGGCATGGAAGGATCCTGACACCAAAGAGCCTATTCCTTGAAGACCAGATAGGATAATGGCACAACCTGTGGATAAGCAGTTTTGGGGGATGGGAGTTCACATTGATGCCATGATCATTGCGGTGGCCACCAAAAGGGAACTAGATGAGGAAAGGTCCACCGTACATCTCCCCAACAGGGAGTTGCAGGTGATGGACAGATTTGGGAAGTGTCTTTACTTCAACAACCTTTGCTTTGAGTTCTCTGAACTATTTGGCACAATTTACTAGGCTGCAAAAGGATTTGATCAAGGAGTTATCATATACTGTCTCTGGTGCTGTTTCTGATGAAGTTCAGGCGTCTTCCAGGCTGATGACCCTACAGCCCATATCCAGTTCATCCATTAGGTTGATCTCACATTTAGCGGAAGGAACCTCAAGGTCATCGGGTTCAGGTGTTTCCATAAGGAGACACATCTGGATATGCCTCTGTGAGTTTGTGGAGCCTTTCAAGTCTTCTTTCATCAATGCTTCTTTTGATGGAATGTCTTTATTCAGCCCCAACGTAAAATGCACTCTGTCCAGGTGTCGAAAAGATGGAAAGACCCTGTCTGCCATGGGCATGCATTTTTTGACTCCTCAAAGAATCTTTTCCAGGAATCAATGAGGTGGTTGAAAATGTGGTTTAAGAAATGTTGGGGTCCTTTTCAAGATACATGTGTAGGAGGTTCCCCAGAGGCAGAGGAGGGAATTCTAATGGGCGAAGATACCCCTGTGGCAAAGGTGACCTGCAGAACCAGGGTTCCAGAGAATCATTCTTTGACAAACCCTACCAGCACTTCTGAAAGTAGGCCCGATTGTCTCCCTCTGGAGACAGTCAGGGATGATTATCCCCTGCACCAGAGAGCCTGGCTAGATATAATAAAAGACACTTGGGTGCATAAGATTATTTCCAGAGGCTATGTAATACCCTTTTCCCTTTCTCTCCCTATCTCAAGAAAAATCCCCAATGTTCTACCCAGTCAGAAGGAACAAGCAGCAATTCAAATACAAAAGCTGCTAGAAAAAAATAGTCATCCAAGAGGTCCCACCAGACCAGGTAGAATCCAGAACTTACTCAAGGTTCTTTTTTGGTGCCAAGGAAAACAGGGGACTGGAGACCAATTCTGGATCTCTCCAAACTAAACAAGACAGTTCGAAGAACCAAGTTTTGGATGGTCACTGTTCCAAGGATGACTGGATGTGCTCTATAGACTTTAAGGATTCATCATCTTCTTCTTCTTTCGGCTGCTCCCGTTAGAGGTCGCCACAGTGGATCATCTGTTTCCATTTCTTCCTGTCCTCTGCATCTTGCTCTGTCACACCAACCACCTGCATGTCCTCTCTCACCACATCCATAAACCTTATCTTAGGCCTTCCTCTTTTCCTGTTACCTGGCAGCTTCATCCTTAGCATCTTTTTCCCAATATACTCTGCATCCCTCCTCAGCACATGTCCAAACCAACGTAATCTTTCCTCTCTGGCTTTGTCTCCAAACCTTCCAACCTGGGCTGACCCTCTAATATACTTATTCCTAATCCTGTCCACCCTTGTCACACCCATTGCAAATCTTAACATCTTTAACTCTGCCATGTCCAGCTCTGACTCCTGCCTTTTTGTCAATGCCACTGTCTCCAACCCATATAACATAGCTAGTCTCACTACCCTCTTGTAGACCTTCCCTTTCACGCTTACTGGTACTCGTCTGTCACAAATCACTCCTGTCACTCTTCTCCACCTACTCCATCCTGCCTGTACTCTCTTCTTCACCTCTCTTCCACATTCACCATTACTCTGAACTGTTGATCCCAAGTATTTAACCTCATCCACCTTCGCCACCTCTACTCCCTGCATCCTCACCATTCCTCTATCCTCCCTCTCATTCACACACATATATTCTGTCTCAGTCCTGCTGACCTTCATTCCTCTTCTCTCTAGAGCATATCTCCACCTCTCCAGGGTCTTCTCTACCTGTTCCCTACTTTTACTACAGATCACAATGTCATCAGCAAACATCATAGTCCATGGGGACTCCTGTCTGATCTCGTCTGTCAACCTTTCCATCACCATTGCAAATAAGAAAGGGCTCAGAGCTGATCCTTGATGTAATCCTACCTCCACCTTAAACGCATCCGTCAATCCTGCTGCAGACCTCACTGCTGTCACACTACCCTTGTACATATCCTGTACCACTCTTACATACTTCTCTGACACTTACGACTTCCTCATATAATACTACAACTCCTCTCTAGGCACCCTGTCATATGCTTTCTCTAAGTCCACAAAGACACAATGCAACTCCTTCTGTCCTTCTCTGTACTTCTCCATCAACACTCTCAGAGCAAACATTGCATCTGTAGTGCTCTTTCCTGGCATGAAACCATACTGCTGATCACTAATCATCACCTCCCTTCTTAACCTAGCTTCCACTACTCTTTCCCATAACTTCATGCTGTGACTGATCAATTTAATCCCTCTGTAGTTACTACAGCTCTGCACACCACTCTTATTCTTAAAAATCGGTACCAAAACACAAAAACCCAGCCACTGGGGATGCACAAGCCAGTGCATTTCTTTGTGCCGGTCTCAAGCTCGGATAAATGGGGAGGGTTGCGTCAGGAAGGGCATCTGGCATAAAATTTTGCCAAATCATACATGCGGACTTTAAGGATTCATACTGTCACATAAAGATGAACAGATGATCCAGAAGATACTTACGGTGCTGGCTGGGAGCCAGTCATTATCAGTTCAGTGTATTGCCACTTGGACTCACCACAACCCCCAGGGTATTTTCTAGTGCGTGGTGGTAGTAGCAGCTCACCTGAGACTGCAAGGATTTCTAGTGTTTCCATATCTAGACAACTGGCTCATTACCGCTCCGACCAGGCATCAACTCCTACATGCAAGAGACAAGGTTCTCCAGACTCACTGTCTACTGGGGATAACCATAAACTATGACAAATCTCTTCTGCAACCAACTCAGAGTTTAGAGTTTATAGGAGCAGTTCTCAGTACAAAAACAACTATTGCTTCCCTTCGTTTACTGAGAGTTCAGGCTATAAAATTCCAAGTCAGAAAGATAATCTGCAGCACCTCAATTTCAGCTCAACTGGTACTTCAGGCTCTGGGATTGATGGCAGCAGCAATAACGTTAGTACCATTGCCAGGTTTTATATGAGAATTCTTCAATGAATGGTAGCTGCTCAATGGTCAGTTCTTTATCAGCCTGTGTCTTACAAGATAAGAATTACTCACATGTGGAAGAGAGATCTTAGATGGTGGATTCATTCAGACCAGGTTATGCAAGGCTGTCTGTTCATTCCCCCTCAGCCCAAGGCCATAGTGCTCATGGACACTTCCCAGCTAGGGTGGGGGTGCATTATCTGGAGAAGACAGTCCAAGGCATCTGGTCCCCTGAGGAGGCCAATTTGTATATAAAGGTCATAGAAATGAGAACAGTGCTGTTAGTGTTGCAGGCATTTCAGAATGCTGTCCCTTGAGGACAATTGCAGTACATTTGGACAACATGTCAGTTGTCTGGTACATCAGCAAACAGGGAGGAACCAAATCCTACCCATTTTGTTGAGAAGTGCTCAGAGTATGATAGTGGATAATCTCTTCCATAAAGTTCCATCTGTGTGTCCATTTCATTCTTCCTCAACTCCCCTCCCACCAAACCCTATCCTACAGCTATTTCCATCTGGGTGTCTGTAGCAGGAATATGTTTTAGTAAAGAAAAAAAAAATAAGAGAAATATTTTGGCCACCTATGCTTAAAGCTGGCCATGGCTGTGAGGCCCTGTTAGGCCAAATAGGTACAATTGGCTTAAGACTGGCCTTGTACATACTGGAGTTTAAGGTAATAGAATGGGAAGAGGCAAAGAAGATATTTGTGACTGCAGGCTAGAAACCACATTCCCTATCAGGGATTGATGTCATAGTACAGGCAAAGATAAGTGGATAGGTGAATCCTGAGTAAAAGACATGCTGTGGTAGCATTTTTAGTTGAATCTAGAACAGAATCTGATGTTAAAAAAGGGATAATTAGTAGGGCATATAAAATATTGCATGATAACTGTAAGACTCAATTAGAGGAGAAAAGATTGGGAAAAGAAGTTGAATAAGCAATTCACAAGGAAACAATGGGAGGACGTATGTATGGCTCCCAAATATGCAGCAACATCTAGAAGATTCAGAATTTTGCTTGGAAGTTTTTGTATACATGTTTCTATACCTTAAGCAGACTCCAGAGACTTTTCCTGAGATAGATACTAAATGTTGGAAGTGTGGTGAGGTATAAAGAGCTAAATGGGAACATATGTTTTGGGAGTGTAATGAGCTGGCAGACTTAAAAAATACCCCACAGAGTACTCTGTCAAAAGTATTGGATGAGCAAATGGAAATAACTGAAGAAATTATTTTTTGAGCTAGGATATAAGATATGAATTTCCTGAGACAAGTAAGGCCTTGTTAAGTTTAATTCTGGTGGCTGCCAAAAATCAATTAGTAGAAAATGGAAATCAAAGTCTAAACCAACTGTATTTGAAATATTGAATATTATAACAAGAGATAAAATAACTAATTGTTAGATCTTTAGAAAAGGGTAGGATCAAATTACATAGAAAAAATGGGAACTGTAGGAACAATACATGCAGAATAATGTTTTTGGAGGAGTGAGGTTTAAGGGAAGACATAAATTGAGCAATTTATGTAATGTTGAATTGATGATAGTTATACACAAGAATATATGTGACGTATAATGTTTGTAACTGGGAACAGATTAATATGTTTTGTTTTCTTTTATATAAATGTATGTTTACTTGTGTCTTAAGTAATAATTCATTAAAGGTGTGAAAAAAAGATTGGCATTGCAAATGCACACACACACACACACACACACACACACACACACACACACACACACACACACACACACACACACAAACTCACTCACTCACTCACTCACTCACTCACTCACTCACTCACTCACTCACTCTTCCCGTGAGCAGAATCCTCCATTGAAGTGTATGGTTACATACCACTTTACAGCAATGTACATGTATACATTTTCTGCACTGTTTGCCATGGTAACTTGTATAGTACAGGGTGTACGGGGGACAAGAGTCCTTAATGAGCTTCATGCTGTTTATGGGCCTCGTTAGCATAACTGTACTCCCAACTGCCACATTTAAATGCAGTACCAAAACTTTTATTGCTTAGTAGTAAGAAACTGTGCTTCTTTGCAGCTTAGGGTCTGTGAATCAGGATAAACTTGCCTTGTATGCAGACCACACTGCATAGCTCTGTATACTAGACAGCTCATCTCTGAATCCCACCCTAAGTGTCTTCAACTAAACTTTTTATTTTTTATTTATTTATTTTTTTCATAAAGAAACTTTATTAACATTGCATACTTTAAAGGAAAAGTCCACCCTTTCCTACAGTTTAACTCAAGCCTTAAGTTGTTTTTCTCACTATTATATGGTTCCTATATTGTTTAAGTGCCAGAAACCTGCCTGTACATCATACAACTTTTATTTTCTCACCTTTGAATCAAAGGAAGGGAAAGCCCACCCACTTTTTTAAGCATAACTTCTTACATACTTTGGTGGAAGAATTTATCTTCTCCTACATGACATAGCATAGACACAGGGAAATACATAGATTTAATGATCTGAAGTAGTTAACTTCATTTGCTCTGCTACCTGTGGGTATCGGATCTGACTCGGATCCGAGCTGGCAGCTTTCCAAGCTAATAGATCCGAGCTCCAAGCTCCTCCCCCTACCCATAATGCCCTGCCATCTCCCTCTAACCCTTAGATCTCGTTTGCCACGGCTTCCATAAGCTTCTCTAGAACGAGCTCCGAGCAATAGTACTGTAAGTCAGTTTTAAAAACTTCAATTTCTGTCAGATTTTTCATTTTCTTGGTGTGTGTGAACTCCCCCTATATTTGTAGTCTTTTTTGGGTAGTTCTCTTGAATTTTTAGTTAAGTTAGTTTATTCCCCTCCCCCCTCTGTGTGTGTGAAGGTGTGTGCTTGTGGGCCTACTTTCCTTTCTTCTTTTACAATGGCTGAAGGCCCTAAAGCCATTTTCTCAAAATGTACCGAGTGTGGCCATAAGTTGCCTCCAGCGGATGGTCACACTCGGTGTGTCCTTTGCCTGGGGGTTGACCACCTTTCTTCGGGCTGTACTATCTGTGCAGCCTTCAACCCCAGGGCTTTGAAAGATAGGAGGTCGAAGCTCATTCTGGCGGGTCTTTTGCCCCCAGACTCTGCTTCCTCCACCTCGGTGGCGCCGGTCGCGGCTGCCCCACATATCGCTCCTGATCCCCTGACCGGGACTCTCCCTCCCACTTTGGCCCAGGAGGAAAGGGACAGCAGGAAAAAAGACAGAAAAGATAGAGAAAGAGAGAAGGAGAGGCACCGGAGCCATAAAAGGCAGTCCGAATCCTCCCCTTCGGCACCACCGTCTAAACAGCTCACCTCTCCCCTTAAGGTCTCCAGGCTTTCCCCCTCTCGGCTCCGTTCTCCACGGAGCGGGAGGAGGAGATCCGGTCGCCTTCGAGGTCATCCAGGCGGCCTTCCCGGCCGGCTTCGAAGGCCTCATCTAGATCTACCAGAAGCTTGTCAAACGCTGATATGGACCGGATGATGTGTCGATTTCTTCAGGCCCAGATGCAGATGGGAGTGCTCTTGCCCCCCCCCCCCGCTGGAGGGGAGCTTGACACCCTTTTTCACCCCCATCGCTCCTTCCCCGACCTGCTTTTGGGGCTCGGAGCTATCGGATCCGACTAGCTTCGGAGCCGGGGTAGGGTCGGTGCCGACAGTGCTTCCTACTTCGGCGCCGACTGTACCCTCGAGTTTGTTGGATCCATTTTCGGATCCGAGCTCTCGAGGCCGTGAGCTGAACGTCGGATCCGAGAGGGCCAGTGGACCTTTGGCTCCGTCAAGGTCGGGGCACACTACCCTTTCGGATCCGGTCGGGTCACCTTCAGCGCTGATCCGCACGTCGGATCTGAGGGGAATGTTTTCGGATCCAAGGGAAAGCAGTTCCCCCTCGGCATTCGACGTTGTGGAGAGGGTCCTCTCGAGGGATTCGAGGCCCCAGGCTCTTGCTTCGGATCCACCCACCATTCCCACTCAGACGGGCCTGTCCTCCATCATCTGGCCCCAGGGACAGCCTGCGCCTATGTCCCAGATTGTTCCCATAGGGGAACAGGACATTGTTGGTGAGGCCTCTTCGGACAGCCCCCCACCGAGGAGGTCCCTCACAAACGGAAGTGCAAGAGGAGGCACTTGGACTCACCCGAGTCCCTCACAGAGGACACTGACTTGGAGGAAGGGGAAGGTTCCCCAAGGTCACCCCCCAAAGACGTCTCCTTTGGAGACATCATGGAAATGTTACGCATTAGAGGGGGGTGGTCTGCCCAAAAACCTTCCTCAGATGAGTCTGTGTTTCTGGGGGCATTTGACGCAGGCCCATCTACCTCTTGGGTGTCCCCTCCCACCGATCCCCTGGTAGACCTCATTACTACCAGGGCATGGAAGGAGCCGGACACTGTTGAACCAATTCCTAAGAGACCGGACAGGATCCTCAGCCCTCACACGGGCAGGACAGTTTGGAGCAAGGGTGCCCCAGTGGATGCCATGGTGGTGGCGGCTGCCACTAAAAAGGATTTAGCACAGGAGAGTTCCTCGGTGCATCCTCCGTTTGGGAAAGCGGATGTTTTCTTCAGCGACTTTCTCTGTAAGGTCACTGAATTATATGGCACATGTGATTAGGCTGCAGCGAGACCTGATTAAAGAGTACGCTGCGTCACCCCCAGAGTCCATGTCGGCCGAGGACAAGCGGACCTTCTCGGCTCGAATGGCCACTCTCAAGTCAATCACCAACACGTCTATGCGGCTCCTCTCCCATGCTACGGAGAGAGCGGCTAGAGCTAGCAGAACAGGCATCGTCTTACGTAGACAGGCCTGGCTCCGTCTCTGCGACTTTGCGAAACCCTTCAAGGTGTCCTTCGCGAACGCCCTCTTCGACGGTTCCACACTCTTTGGCAAAACCGTCGGCTATACGCTTTTCTAGAGAGAGAAAGATGGGAAGATGTTGTCTGCCGTCAGGATCTGCTTCTCGGCTCCTCAGAGGTCCTACTCCAGGAACCAAAGAGGACAAAAGAAGATGTGGTTCCGAAAAGCTCAACAATCCCATTTCGCTCCGGATACCTCGTCCTTCAGAGACAGAGGAGAACAGGGAGGACGCCAGCCCAGGGACAGAGGGGGCCCGAAAAATTTTGGGTCGAGAGAACCTTTTTCGGATCGACCCGCGCAACAGCCCAGAGGGGTTGCCCGACTGCTCCTCTCTGGAGGCAGTCGGGGGGGGGGGCGCTTCTCGGAACACCTAGCAAAATGAGAGTCCATCACAGCAGATCGCTGAGTGCTCCAAATCATATCCAGAGGATATTCAATACCCTTCCTATCTCACCCTCCCCGAGCAACAAAACTCCCCGATGTCCCACCCGATCAGAGGGAGGCAGCAGCATCAGAAATCTTAGGGCTGCTAAGAAAAAGAGCCATCCAGCACGTCTCCGGATCAGGCTTTTACTCCAGGTTCTTTCTGGTGCCAAAAAAGACGGGGGGCTTATGACCCATCCTTGACCTGTCAATGCTGAACCTGTCAATTGCCAAGGAAAAATTCCGGATGGTCACTATTCAATCCATTCTCCCACTTCTGCAGGTGAACGACTGGATGTGCTCAATAGACCTCAAGGATGCGTACTACCACATTTTGATGGACAGACCATCCAGAAGGTTCCTCCGCTTTTGGCTGGGAGCCAGCCATTATCAGTTCATGGTTCTACCCTTCGGTCTCACCACAGCCCCCAGGGTGTTCACCAAGGTCATGGCAGTTGTAGGGGCCCACATAAGGCTTCAGGGAATACAGGTCTTTCCGTACCTGGACAACTGGCTCCTAACCGCCCCCACCAGGCATCAACTCTGCTCAGGCAGGGACTACTCGATAAACCTCCAGAAATCCTCCCTTCAACCCACTCAAATTTTGGAATTCATAGGGGCCAGGATAGACACTACTCAATCCAGAGTCTTTCTGACTACGGACAGGCTTCGCAATCTGAGCCTTCACATTCTAGATCTCTTACAATCGTCAGCTCCACCAGCGGAACTAGTCCTGAGGGCCCTGGGATCTATGGCAGCGGCCATCAATCTATCCCCCTTCGCTCGCCTCAAGATGAGGATCCTTCAGTGGACGTTAAAGTGCAATGGTCCATCCTCTGTCAACCCCTGACCACACCTATTCCTCTCACCAAGATTTGCAGGGAATCGCTTCTTTGGTGGCTCCACTCCAGAGACCTTTGAGAAGGCCACCCCTTTGTTATACCCCCTCCCCAAGTCACGGTGACCACGGATGCTTCTCTCCTCAAGTGGGGGGGGGCATTGCATGGGCAGATCCGTCCAAGGCACATGGACTTTCACAGAGACCACACTGCATATCAGCGTCCTGGAGATGAGGGCAGTGCTTCTAGCG
The DNA here is from genome assembly GCF_019279795.1 of Protopterus annectens. Lineage (NCBI taxonomy): Eukaryota > Metazoa > Chordata > Ceratodontiformes > Protopteridae > Protopterus > Protopterus annectens. Next base: position 1,714,854,482 of record NC_056731.1, on the reverse strand, counting down.
TTGCAAGCTCTCCATCCCCTTCTCCCTCCAGGAACTATTGCACTTCAAACAGACAACATGGCGGTAGTCTGGTACATAAACAAACAGGGGGGAACCAGATCCTATCCACTTTGCAGGGAGGCAATAAGAGTATGGGAGTGGGCAATATCCACCAACCGCTTTCTCATAGCAACGCACATACCGGGTCGGTCAAACATCTTAGCGGACAGATTGAGTCGGACAATCCTCTCACCTTACGAGTGGTCTCTGAACCCTGCTGTAGCAAAACAAATCTTTCTCCAATGGGGTCAACCTTGGTGCGATCTCTTCGCCTCGCCTTCGAACACAAAGTGCAGTGAGTTCTTCGCTCTGATCCCCCCACCAGGGGAAACCCCCAGAGACGCTCTAGTTCATGCTTGGCCATCAGGTCTTCTGTATGCTTATCCTCCTCTTCCCTTGATGACAAAATTCTTGCAGAAAGCTCGTCGGTTGGGGAGCAGAATTATCCTCATAGCCCCATTCTGGCCTCGCCAAACCTGGTTCCCTTACCTGTGGTCTCATCAAGTACATCCTCCTTGGATTTTGGATCCTAAACCGGATCTAATCTCTCACCCTTTAGGATTGAAGACCCCCAATCTGGACTACCTGAAACTCTCAGCTTGGTTGATCCAGTTCCCTTGATGGCTAGGACTCCTGGTATATTATCTTCGGTTAAGGCCATCCTGGTGGGCACCCATAAACCATCCACCAGAAAGACCTACAACAGTAAATGGAAACGTTTTCGATCTGAGTGGAGCACAGGAACTTAGATCCCTTTACAGCTCCGATTCCAGCAGTCCTAGACTTTCTTTCACATACCTTTGATCAATGAGCTAGTGCTTCTACTATTAAAGTTCAGTTGGCAGCTATCTCCCACTACCATGTTGGTAACAGCTCAGGGCCGCTAGCATCCTCCAAAATATGCAAGGCTTTCTTGAAAGGAACTTTTTTGTTAAGACCTCCCGTTAAATATCCAGTCCCCCCATGGGATCTTACCCTAGTTCTTCAAGCTCTGACTGGGCCCCCCTTTGAGCCCGCTGCTTCAGTCGATTTGAAATATGTATCATGGAAAACGGCTTTTCTGATTGCCATTACTTCTGCGAGAAGAATATCGGAGCTTCATGCTCTTTGCAGTAAACCTCCTTATATCATTTTTCATAAAGACAGGGTTTCCCTCAGGACTAATCCCTCCTTTCTTCCCAAGGTGGCTTCGGAAGTCAACATCAACCAGACCATCAATCTGCCTGTATTCTTTCCAAATTTTCAGAATAAAGGAGAATACAGACTTCATTGTCTGGATGTTCACAGACAGTTACGCTTTTACTTAAACAGAGCAGCAGATCTTCGAAAATCTGATCAACTTTTTGTTTCCTTTGCAAAATCTTGTCTGGGCAAGCCAGTTACTAAAGTAACCTTAGCTAGATGGATTTCACAGTGCATTCTCCTAGCTTACAAAAGCTCTGGTCGTCCTGAGCCCCTGAGAGTACGAGCCCATTCTACCCGATCCATGGCCTCTTCTGCTGCCTTCTGGTCAAAGGTTTCTTTGGATGACATTTGCTCGGCAGCTACTTGGGCTTCCTCTCATACCTTTGTTACACACTACAAATTGGATTTGATCTCCAGAGGACGTGCATCGTTTGGCTCAGCAGTGCTCCGGAATATCCTTTCATAAGGGCCTCCCAAGTTCTCGGTAGCTGGGGACTCTGTCCCACAGGTTACAGAGCAAATGAAGTTAACTACTTCAGATAAAGAAGTTATGTACTCACCATAACGTTCCATCTGAGTAGGTAACTTCATTTGTCTGCAACCGACCCGCCCTCCATCCGCCGCACCCTTAATTCGTTATCTAAGAGTCAGGATATGGTTTCTTTTCATTGACATCATTGAAACAGATTGAAACCACTCCTAGGTTATGGAATTCCTTATTGTCATTTGTCAAACTCGATCTGAGGGTTAGAGGGAGATGGCAGGGCATTATGGGTAGGGGGAGGAGCTTGGAGCTCAGATCTATTAGCTTGGAAAGCTGCCGACTCGGATCTGAGTTGGATCCGATACCCACAGGTTGCAGACAAATGAAGTTACCTACTCAGATGGAACGTTATGGTGAGTACATAACTTCTTTTTATCTTTCATTCCTTCCTCAACTGTTGGGTTCAGGTCCAATCCTTAGATCCAACTCGGCCGCTACTTCCTGCTAGTGGTACACTGAAACTGTCAAGCTCCTCCCTTTACCCATAATGCCCTAATCACCTAACATATCTGAGATCTCATTTGCTGCCTAATCGTATGGATATGGTCATTGCTTACTCTCGAGTGAGCAGATTATTTTCAGGTAGTTAAAGTTATTATTTACTATAATCTTTCCTGCGTTCCCTCTCTTTTATTATCTTTATATTTCTGCAATATTTTCTGCATAGAAAATTTCTATATACTTATTTTCCGAGTGACCTTAAATACCATTGTTGGTATTTACTTTGTACTTATCAGTTCTTCTGTTATTACCATTGCTGGTATTTCTTTTTAGTTTCCTCTGTTATTTAAAAAAAAAAAGACTTTCTCTTCTTTATTTTTTATTACCTGCCTTATAATTATGTCCAAGAAACCTTTTGGTTTCAAAAAGTGTGTGGCCTGTAGCCATAAGATTCCAATTTTGGATGCACATTCTAAGTGTGTCTACTGTTTAGGCCCAGTTCACCTTGATTCAGATTGTGACATATGTAAGGCATTCAATACAAGGACCTTTGATAGAAAGAACAAGTTAATTTTAAGAGGTTTGCTACCCTCTAAATCTGCTTCAACAACCTCTGGTGCTCAAATCCCCCCAAAAAGTTTACAAGAAGGGAGAGTCTCTTCCTCAAGAATTAAGAAAATGATCTCTGGATCTGACTACTTCTTCAGCTCCTGTACCTGAACCTCCCAGTAAAATTACTAGTGTAGCAGAACCGACCACTTTGGATCCAAAACCTAGATCAGAGAACTTTTCTCTGATCTGATCACCTCAACTGGTACTGGATCCTATCTCTTCTTGGCTCCCTTTCCCTTTTTCTGGAGCATTCACTGAGTTGACACTCTAGACCATCTTCTACAGCATCATCTCTGCATAATCATCTAGGATTCTGACAGAAGACAATGTGGACAGGATGATGAGGAAATTCCTCACAATGCAGATTCAAATGGGAGTTCTGGCTCTGACCCCATCTGGTCTGGAAACCCTTGTCATTATTACTCCTCCCCATGTTATTGGCTCCTTCTCTGATCCAAACTTTGGTTTCAAAGCCATTGGATCTGAAAATCCTGTAGTCGTCTGCTTCGGATCCGAAGATACGGGTTTCTTTGTCTCCGGTGGCATCTCTGAGTGGCCCAGTAAAAAGAACTTTGCAGCCAGATCTGGAGTGTTGAAGTCAACTCTGAAGCTGCTGGAGCTGTCTCTGCCACTCAGAACTTCGGCACTAGACAGCTTGGCTCCACCTCCATCCTTGAGTAGTTTGCCTTCAGGACAGAGGGAGCCGATGATCTGTAAGCATGCCTTATTGGAGCTGTCCATTTCTTTTTCTCCAAGGCATTCTGTGTTCAAGGTAGTGGAGAGAGCTTTCTCTGTTCCAAGAGTTCAGACTTCTGTTCACTCTTCGGCTATAACTACCCAAATGCATTCAGCTCTGTGTCTAGAGCATCAGTCAGCTGTGCCCAAACCAGTCTCCGGAACACCCAGCAGGGTATAGTAATCTCTTCTGACACTTTTCAGGAGCATCCCACGAAGAAGCTCCCAGGAAGAGAAAGTGTAAAAGGAGGCACTCAGACTCTCCAGAAGAGTCTGTCACAGACAGAAGATACTGACTTTGATAACGGGGAAGGGTCTCCCAAATCACCACCTGATGACATCTCATTTGGAGACATCTTAGAATTCATAAAAAATAGGGGTGATTTGGAATTCCTGGAGGCCTTTTGAGCTGGCCTGTCTACCTCCTGGGTAACTCCGCCCATTAATGAGCTCCTTGACTTCATAGGTTCATAGGTTCATAGGTTCATACTAGGCTATCTGCCCGAGGGCATTTATAAGCCTAGCCCATTGTTTTGTGGCTTACGCCACCCCTTTAGTATGGGGAACTATACCCATTATTTTGCTGTGCCTCTGTCGAGCAGTGACACTGAGGTAATTCCTGGGGTATATCTGCGATCTCCCATCCATTGGTCAAGATTTCTCTTGAACAAGGCCAGCGAGGTGCTCTGCCTCACATGTACCGGGATTTTGTTCCACAGCATAGGGAGTCTTTGGGTGATGAATCTATCTCTCCAGCACGTCCTATTAATAGCCGTGTCGAGGTTTAAGTCTCCCGCCCTTGTGGCTCTGATGGATGTAGATTTTTTGAAGTGAAGCATATTCATCAAATCTGGGTTTGACATGGCCTTGTATGTTAGGCAAAGGTCACCTCTGAGCAATGTAGCGACTGAATAGAGCTGGAGTTCTTTCAGTCGGGCAGCATAGGACAGATTTTTGAGACCCTTTATCCTTTTGGTGAGGAACTTTTGTGGCCTCTCCAGCTGCTGCAAGTGTCGGGTCAGATACATTCCGAATGGGGCATTGTACTCAATCATTGGTCTGATGAGTGATGAGTAAAGGGAGACTATGACCTCCCTTGATCTAGATGAGAATCCCTTCATGATAAGGTGGGCAATGTAGAAGGACTTCCTAACTACTTTAGCTACATGGGTGTCGAATGACAGACTACTATCAACCTGGGTCCCCAGGTCCCTGATAACTTCTTCTGTGCTCAGTGGATTGCCACCTATTTGGTAGCTAGGGGTAACCTTGTTTTTCCCGAAGGGTATGACTATGCATTTTTGGCATTTAACTTTAGGCCGTGGCTCTGGCACCAGTTATCCGTTTCTGTGAGACCCTTCTGAAGGATATCTGTGTCAGATGTGTTTTCTACTATGGCCCAGTTTGCAGTCATCTGCAAACTTTGTCAGCCATAACCCTCCTGTGTTTGCTTGTACTTCGGAAAAGTAGATGCCAAACAAGAGTGGGCCCAGGACTGAGCCCTGTGGGACACCACTTGTGACAGGCTTTGAGTCTGACATGGCGCCAGCAACTCTGACCCTGTGGGTTCTGTCACTCAGCCAGTTTGCAACCCATCTTGTGATGTATGGGTTAACATTTAAGCTGATGAGTTTTTCAATGATACCCGAGTGGGGTATTGTATCGAAGGCCTTAGCCAGATCGAGGTAGGCTGTATGGACTGCCTTTCCCTCAACAATGGCTTTGGTGACTGTTTCGAAAAAGTCAACCAAGTTTAAAAGGCATGATCTGCCTTTGACAAAGCCAAACTGGGTTGGATCCAAAGTCTGCAAATTCCCTATGTCTTTATTTATGAGGTCCATTATGATCCTCTCCATGGCTTTGCAGATAAGGCTTGTCAAGCTAATGGGCGGGTGATTTCCAGGGGCCGTGGAGGCACCGTCTTTGTGAAGTGGGACCACAGTTGCAGTGCGCCACTCCCTGGGTACGTATCCAGAGGTAAGACTTTGATTAAACAGCTGTCCTAGCTGTGGGTTTAATTCCTCATTGAGTTTGTGGAGCACACAGCCGGGGACACCATCGGGTCCCATGGATGCTGTGTTTTTGCTTTGGAGAGAGCAGTTCTCACTTGGGCGCTGGAGATGTTTGGGGGCTGCACTCATTTGGTATAGATATCTCTCCTTTTGGGGAGGTGAGAAGTTTGCACTGAACCTGTCAGCCAGTATGTTGGCAATGTCTGTAGGATCAGTAATCTTCACATCATTTTGAACTAGTTCTGAGCATATCTGGGAGTTTCCTCCTAGGTTTCTAACATAGCTAAAGAAGGCCTTATGATTGTCTTTTGAGTCTTTAGCTATTTTTCTCTCGAAATTTGCTTTGGATGATTTTATGAGAGCTCTTAGTTTTTACTTATAGTGATCAAGGGTGTCTTACCTTTTAAGGATTTTGCTCTATCTTGTAGTAGCTTCCTCCTTTTGTTGTAGAGTTTGTTTATGGCTGGGGTCCACCAGACTGGACGCTTGCCTTTGGTACAAAGAGTCTTTGTTTTGCTTGGGATTGCCTTATCCATGCAGTCCTGCAGGTGCTGGTAGAAGGCGTTTGTAAGTGATTCAGCGGCTTGAGTATTGTTTTCCCCGGCTCGGGGCCTGAAAGGAGACCACACTAGTCTTTAGAGGTGTGAAGTCGGCTTTTGAGAAGTTCTTTACTGTGGTCTTTTTATTTGAGGGGGGGGTGGGATGAGGACCTCCAGCGAGATTAGTTTGTGATCTGATCTCACCAGTGAGGGGTATACTTCCGGTGTTGAACATTGTGCTCCCATGTTCGTGATGATGAGATCAAGTATGTTATCTCCTCTTGTGGGGATGGTGACTAGTTGTTCCATGGCATTTGAGTTTATGAATTCCAGGAACTTTTGGGCTAGGGTGTTTGGGCTTGAGTAGTGTTCCCAGTCTATATTAGGGTAATTGAAGTCACCTAGTATGATGGTGTTTGGTGATACATTTATCCCTCTAGTGTTTTCAGGAAGGCCATGTGAGTTTCCTGAGTTTGTGAGGGTGGCCTGTAACATGCTACAATTTGCAGAGCAGTCTTGCCTATGGTTAATTGCACCTGGATGGTCTCCGATGCATCGTGCGTTGCCACCAGTCTTGAGGTGTGGGTGTCCTTGATGAATATGGATACCCCCCCCTCCTTTCTTGGTATTGTCCGGATTTTGGGGCGGAACGCATGATATGAGGTAAAACCTGATAGCGCTGGGGTGCTCTCAGGAGCCTTGAACCAGGTTTCTGTCACAGCACAGACATCGATGTTCTCCATACTGAGGAGGGCCTCGAGTGCGTGCATTTTGAGATTTAGACTTCTGGCATTGAGCAGCATTACCCTTAGTTTTTTTCCTTTTTTGTGTTCTAGGGTGGTAGGTTTAGAATTTGAGCCTTGCCTAAAAAAGGCACTATGGGGGTGGCAAGAGCCTTTGCCAATATCCGGAATCCCAGGGGTGACAGGTGCAAGCCGTCCCTTGCGAAGCAGCGTGGCTTGTCCAGCATGACTTGGTCTCTCAAAGGGCATGGAAGGAACTTGACACCATTGAGCCTATCCCTAAGAGAACATATAGGATCTTGGCACCACTGAAGGGTAGAACTTATTGGAGCAAGGGAGTACCAGTTGATGCCATGGTCGTAGTGGCGGCCACTAAGAAGGCACTAGCAGAGCAGAGTTCCTGTGTCCACCCCCATAACAGGGAGTCTAAGGCACTGGACAGATTTGGGAAGTATGTCTTTGCTTCAGTGACTTTTGCTCGTAGATCGCTGAACTACTTGGCACATTTTACGAGACTTCAGAGGAATTTGATTAAGGAACTTTCCAAATCCCTCACTGGGACAGTATCTTCCAAGGCAGAGAGCACTATTGCCTCGCAGTTAGCTATCCTTTAATCCATTTCTAATTTGCCCATGAGGCTCATCTCCCACACAGCTGAAGGTACCTCACGGGTTCATGCATTTCCATCAGAAGACATGCCTGGATGCTCTTGTGTGACTTTACAAAACCCATCAAATCCTCCTTCGTCAATGATCCTTATGACAGAAGTTCTTTATTTGGCCCCAAAATAAAAGACACACTCTCTAGATGTGAGTAGGAGGGAAAAACCCTCTCTGCTGTGGGTGTATTTTTTTGACCCCTCAGCAGACCTTTTCTAGGAACCAATGAGGTAGATGGAAAATGTGTTTCAAAAAATCCCAGGTTCCCTTCCAAAATCCACGTGGAGACAGTTTCCCCAGGGACAGAGGGGTGAACTCTAATGGATGACGCTGTCCCAATGGCAGAGGTGGTCCGCATAACCAGGGATCTAATGATACCTTCTCGGACAGGTTCTATTAGCAGTCCTGAAAGGAGGCCTGACTGTCTATCTCTGGAAGCAGTCGTGGGTCAATTATACCTGTACCAGAGGGCCTGGCTAGAAATTACAAAAGATTCATGGGTGCGGATAATATCCAGAGGTTATATAATACCATTTTCCCATCCACCCCCACTTGTACTAAACAGAAAACCCAATGTTCTATCCAATTAGAGGGAAATAGCAGCAATAGAAATAAACAAGCTGCTAGAAAAAGAGTCATCCAGGAGGTCTCCCAAGACCAGAAGAGTCTGGAAATTGTTCAGGAATTTTTTTTCGTGCCAAAAAAAAACAGGGGACTGGAGACCAATTTTGGATCTCAGCAGTCTAAATCAGTCAGTTCAGTACACAAAGTTACGGATGGTCAGGGTTCAACCATCTTGCCTTTAATGCACAAGGACGACTGGATGTGCTCGATAGATTTTTCAGGATGTGTACTGTCACATAAACTGAGCAGATAGTCCAAGAGATATCTATGCTTCCATATGGGAGCCAGTCATTACCAATTCAAAGCTCTGCCCTTTGGTCTCACCACAGCCCCCAGGGAGTTTACCAAGTGTATGGCAGTAGTAGCTGCTCATTTGAGATGGTAGGGATTCCAAGTGTTTCCATATTTGGAAGACTGGCTCATAACTGCAACAACCAGGCATCATCTGAGTCAAGCTTAAAACTACGTACTTCAGTTATGCTCTCACCTGGGAATTTCAGTCTGTTACAACAAATCTCATTTCGAGCCAACACAAATATTGGAATTTGTTGGTGCTTTGCTCAGTACAGTCACTCTCACAGCTTCTCTCCCTCTGTCCAGAGTTCAGTCTGTACAGTTCCAGGTCAAAAAGATCATTCAAAGCTCTTCTCTTTCAGCTTGACTGATCCTCCAGGCTTTGGGATCCATGTCAGCACCAGTTATTCTGGTACCACTGGTAAGGTGCAATATGAGGATTCTTCAGTGGACTGTTGCAATTCAATGGTCTATTCTTCATCAACCATTATGCGGTTAGGTCAAGATAATGCAAACTTGCAAAAATTACTTTCTAAGGTAGAGACATTCCAGTCAAGTTCACGAAGGTTATCCCTTTGTTCTTCCACAACACAAAGCCATAGTAACCATGGATGCCTCCTAGATTGGGTGGGAGTGCACTTCTTGGGAAAGATAGTCCAAGGCACATGGTTCCCCGAAGAGGTCAACATGCATAGCAATGTTCTGGAAATGAGAGCTATCCTCCTAGCATTGCAGGCCTTTCAAGACACTCTTTCCACCAGGACTAGTGCGATCTAGATGGACAATATGTCAGTTGTCTGGTACATCAGCAAGCAATGGGGAACCAAATATTACCCTCTTTATTGAGAAGCTATGAGAATATGGCAGTGGGTGATCTCAGCCAATCATTTCTGATAGCAATGCTCATTCTGGGTAAGTCCAATGTGACTGCAGACAAGTTAAGTAGGTCTATTCTTATGCCTCACTAGTGGTCTCCCAACATGAAAGAGGCAGAGAGGAATTTCCATTGATGGGACCAACCATGTTGCAACCTCTTTGCATCTCCCTCAACAGCAAATGCAGCAGATTCTTTGCCCCGATCCGCCCTCTGAAGGAGTCTCAGAGGGATGCTGTACGTCACGATTGGCTATCCTGTCTCCTTTACACCCATCCCTCATTACCCCTAATCCCTGTTGAAGAATACAGTTATCCTCATTGCCCCTTACTGGCCTCATCTGATCTGGTTCCCCTTCCTTTGGCCTCATCTTCTTCATCCTACCTGGTTCCTGGATCCAACTTTGGACATACTGTCTCACAGACAGACATGACTCATCTGGACATTCCAGGCTTCAAATTGACCGCATGCTTTCTCCCATTCTACTGATTGCTAGGCAGCCCAGGCTCGCTTCCCCCATCCATCACATTCATTTAGCGTCCTACAAAGCTTCCACCAGGAAACTTGTTAAAAGCAAATGGAAATGATTTGTTGTTTGGGCACATAAAAAGAATTTAGGCTCCTTTTCAGTAATGATTCCTAACGTTCTTGACTTTTTAGCTACAATTTTCAATGAAGGTGCTAGCTCCTCTACTGTAAGAGTACAATTAACTGTCATTTCTAATTTTTATATAGAAGTAAATTATTTCTCCAAACTTTGCAAAGCCGTTCTCAGAGGAACTTTCCTACCTAGACCTCCATTAAAAGACCCTGCTCCTCCATGGGATTTAAACATTGACCTGATGTTCTCAATTTTCATTCTGTCCTCAACCTATGGGTTAGGATCCGATCCCCCGGATCTGACTTGGCTGTTACAATAGCTCGTGGTAACCAAAAAACTCTTAAGCTTCTCCCTTACCCATAATGCACCCTCCCTAAAAACCTGAGATCTTGTTTGCTGCTGTTCACGTTAGAAATGGTGACCAGTTGCTTTCGAGCAGGATAAGTAAAATTAAAAATTTTTCCTGTAAATCTTGCTAACTAGTGCTATAAAGTTCTCCATTTTCTCTTTAGGAGCTTAGCCTCCATCTCTTTCTTAGTGACTACTTTATATTTCAATTAGTGTTACTTTTATCCTTTCCTTTTCTTTTCATATGAAAATGCCTTTGAATACTATTGTTAGTATTCTCCCTTTTACACTTCATGTAGTCTTTTCGTACCATGGTTGGTATTTCCCCCTTTTCCTTTCTCTTGAGTCACTAAAAAAAAAAAAGCTTTTATTGTTAAATTTTTTTTCTCTCTGTTGTTGGTTCTGTTGTGATAGAATGGCAGAGAAAGAAAAGACCGGGCTTAAAAAGTGTGGGAAATGTAGCAGAAAAATGCCATATTTGGACTCCCATACACTTTCTCTTTATTGTTTGGGACCCCCCCCCCATCTCCAGGAAAATTGTCCTTTCTGCCATGCGTTCAATCATAGGGGTCTGGTTGAATGGAAAAACAAATTAGTTCTCAAAGGTTTACTGCCTTTGGCTTTCAGTGAGGCACTATCTCTAGCTACTTCCCTGGAGAAACAAAAAAGGGCAAGTCAGAATCATTAAGCCCTTCTTGTTCTTCTTAAGGCTTCTAAAAAAAGTGAAGAAGAGGCCTATTTCTGTTCCGATTTCTCCACTGGATCTGACAGTTAAGAGACCCAAACTTTTGGATCTGACTACTACTTCAGACCCGAAGATTAAAATATGGCAACATATGGATCCATCTACCTCTTCAGATCCAACTTCAATTAAGACAAAGGATTCCTCAGATCCTGCACTCTTGGATCCGACACCGAAATCAACAGATTTGACTACAAGTCTACCTGGTTTACCTTGGACCCAACTTTCACCATCATTGGATCTGGTTCCATTCAGAGTTCCTTCTCCCTTTCTTGAATGGCCAGAATCACCCCCATTATGTCCACTCATTCTTCTAGGAGTTTGAATGAAGATGCCATGGAGAGATTGGTGAGAAAATTTCTCTGGGCACAGGGTATGTCAGGGGTTTCCTCGGCAGCTACGTCTATGGGTCAAGAGTTCCAGGCATCTACTACCCCTCCTTTACTTCCTCCTCTAACTTCATGTAAAGCTTCAGAGGTCTTGGATCTGAGCTACCCAGCTCCATCTATATTGGATCGGAAGATACCCCTATCCTCAGATCCGATGTCTGCTCTGAGATCTTTGGTTCAGTCAGAACAGGAGACCTCTCAGAGCTGTTGCTGCCTTGTCGGCTTCGAGGTGTTGCAGTCAACTCAGAAGGTTTTAGAGCTGTCTCTGCACCTTGGGGCTATGGCTCAGATTAGCTCGGCTCTGGCTTCTGTGTTGGGAAGATTATCTTCAGAGCAGGGAGGGACTAGAATCCAGAGGCTTGCCCTCTTGGATCCAGAGTTCTGTCCCCCTCAGGGGAGATCAGCCTTTGAGGTTTTAAAGAGAGCCATGTCTTCTTCAACAGCTCAGATGGTTCCTACCCCCTCAGATCCTCAGCCCCCAACCTTGTCATCTCTGCTTACAGAGTCTCAACCCTTTTGCCCACAGGGACAGCGATTACCGAAACCCCAGGCTTCCCAGTAGGGTATTGCCTCTTCTTCTGTTACCTCCCCAGAGCATCCCACTGAGGAGGTCCGCAAGAAGAAGTTGTGCTAGAGGAAGCACTTGGATTCCCCAGAGGAATCCATCACTGACAACACAGACTTTGATGATGGTGAAGGGTCCCCAATGTCACCTCCTGATGATGTCTCCTTTGGAGACATCCTAGAGATTCTAAAACAAAGAGGTGACTGGAAGCCCAACAATCCTTCGTCTGAGGAGTCTGTGTACCTGGAGACTTTGGTACCTGCCCGCCTACCTCCTGGGTAACTGTGCCTGCCAATGAGCTCATTGAATTGATCTCTCAGCAGGCATGGAAGGCCACCAACACCATTGAACCGATTCCCTGGAGAGCCGACAAAATTATTACTGCTCCTGAAGACAAGCGATTTTGGACTACAGGTGTGCCTGAGGATGCCGTAGTTGTGGTGGCAGCCACAAAAAAGGAACTAGTTGAAGAAAGTTCCTCTATCCATTCCCCCAACAAGGAGTTTTGGGTGATGGATAGGTTTGAGAAGTGTCTTTGCTTCAGCAACCTTCTTCTTACAATCCATGAACTACCTGGCACATTTCACTAAGTCACAGAGGAATCTGATTAAAGAGCTTTCAGATACGCTCTCAGGATCCATTTCTGAAGAAGTACAGGCCTCTGTTACTTCTCAGTTGGCTACTCTGCAGTCGATTTCTAACTCTTCCATTAGGCTCATTTCTCATGCAGATGAAGGAATGAATAGAGCAGAGGGTTCAGGCATTTCCATAAGGAGAGACATCTGGATGTGCTTTTGTAACTTTGTGGAACCTTTCAAGTCTACTTTCATCAGTGCTCCTTTTGACAGCGCATCTTTATTTGACTGTAAGGTTAAAGACACATTGTCCAGGTGTGAGAAAGATGAGAAGACCCTATCTGCCATAGGTGTATGTTTCTACACTCCTCAGAGTTTCTTCTCCAGAAATCAGCAAAGTAGTTGAAAAATATGGTACAGAAAGTCCCAAGTGTCTTTTCAAGACACACTTGGAAGTACTTCCCCCAGGGGCATGGGGAGGAGCTCCAGTGGTAGACACTGCCCTTGCGGCAGATGAAGCCTGCAGAACCAAGGGTCTAGAGAACCTTTCTTTGGCAGATCCTTCCAGCACTCCTGAATGGAGGCCTGAGTCCTTTGGAGGCAGTTGGGGGTCAACTGTCCCTGGACCAGAGAGCCTGGCTAGAAATAACATCAGACACCTGGGTGCAGAGGATCATTTCCATAGGTTATATTACATACAATTTTCCCTTCCTCCTCCCATTTACAGGAAAATGCCCAATGTTCCATCCAGTCAGAGGGAACAGGCAGCTATTCAGGTACAAAAGCTGCTAGAAAAATGAGTCATCCAAGAGGTCCCACCAAACTAGAGAGACTCCAAAACGTAAGATTCTTTTTAGTGCCAAAGAAAACAGGGCACTGGAGACCAGTCTTGGATCTCAGCAGCTTGAACAAGTCATTTCAATGCAACAAGTTCCAGAAGGTCATAGTTCAGTCCATTCTTCCATTTTTGGAAACTGGATGTGCTCGATAGACCTTCAGGATGCATATTAACAAATAACATTGAACAAGCGATCCAGGAGGTACTTACACTTCCAGCTGGAAGCCAGTCATTATCAGTTCAAAGTGCTGTCCTTTGATTTTACCACAGTCCCCAGGGTGTTTACCAAGTGTATAGCAGTAGTAGCAACTCACTTGAGACTGTGTGGATTCTGTGTGTTTCTGTCTTTAGATGATTGGTTCATTTCCACCCTAACCAGGCATCAACTATTGGAGACAGAAGACTACATTCTCCCGACATGTTCACATCTTGTGATATCCATACACTATGAAAAATCCTGTCTAGAACCCACTCAAAAGTTGAAACTTTATAGGAGCAATTCTCAACACAAAAGAAACAATAGCCTCACTTCCCTTTCAAAGTGGAAACAGTCAGATAGCAAGTCACGAAAATAATCTGCAGCAACAAGATCTCAGCATGACTGGTTCTTCAGACTCTAAAGTCCATGGCAGCAGCAATAATGCTAGTCCCACTAGCCAGATTTATCATGAGAATTCTGCAGTGGCTGCTATCAGTGCAATGGTCTATCCTTCACCAACCAATGTCAGTTCAGATAAGGATCACCAATATGTGCAAAAAAATATCTCAGATGGTGGATTCAAGCCGATCAAATTCTACAAGGTCGGCCATTTATTCTCCCTCAGCCCAAGGCCACAGTAACTACAGACACTTCCCAACTAGGGTGGGGGAGGGCATTTTCTGGAGAAAACAGTACAAGGCAGTTGGTCCCCCACAGAGGCCAGCTTGCATATCAACATCCTAGAGATGGGATCAGTGCTCTTAGCATTGCAGGCTTTCCTGGATGCTGCCCCCATGGGGACGATTGCAGTTCAAACAGACAACATGACAGTAGTCTGATACATCAACAAACAAGGGGAACCAGATCCTACCTCTTGTGTCAAGAAGCTCTCAGAGTGTGGCAATGAGCAATCTTATCCAATGGCTTTCTCATAGCAACGCATATTCCAGGGAAGTCCAATGTCATGGCAGACAAATTGAACAGGTGCATTCTTCTACCTCACCAATGGTCCCTCAATGAAAATGTGACAGAAACACTATTCTGTCAGTGGGGTCATCCTTGCTGTGATCTTTTCACCTATCCCCTAAACAACAAGTGCAGCAGCTACTTCACCCTGATCCCCCTTGTGGGGAGTCACCGAGGGATGCTCTTCTTCACAATTGGCCCTTCAGTCTTCTTTATTGCTTTCCCCCGACTACATTAATCTCAAAAATTCTATAGAAAGTGGCCAGATTCGAAGAACAAAGTAATCCTCATTGCACCATATTATCCTCGACAGAGTTGGTTCCCCATCCTTTGGCCTCACTTGCCTCACCAACCGTGGATTCTGGATCCAACTCCAGACCTCCTGTCTCATCTGACAGGCATGATTCAGCCAGATATACCCAATCTCAGGATGACTGCCTGGTTTCTCCAATTCCATTAATAGCCAGACTACCTGTGCTCTCCTCTTCAGTTTGACACATACTCCTGTCTTCTCATAAGCCATCTACACGTAAGCTATACTCCAGTAAATGGAAAGGATTTGTTCACTGGACACTACAAAAATAACATTGATCCCATATCGGCTCCTATTCATGATATTCCTGATTTTTTTGCCCAACTTTTCGAAGAAGGGTTGGCTTCCTTGACTATCAAAGTCCAAATAGCAGTGATATCCAATTTTCATATTGGTTTCCAAGGTTCTTCAGTTGCTTCACATAAACTGTAGGAAGCTTTTCTGAGAGGAACTCTTCTTTTAAAGCCCCCTTATAAAGACCCTACTCCCCCTTGGGACCTAAATTTGTGCTACCGACTATTATACACCCCCTTTTAAACCAGCATCTGAGTGCAATCTAAAATTTCTTTCTTGGAAGACTATTTTCTGCAAGAATTTCAGAGATTCAAGCCTTGCCTTCCCAAATACCACATTAGATTTTTCATAGAGACAGAGTATCTCTGTGTAATAATCCATCGTTTTTACCAAAGGTGGTATCAGAGACAAATATCAGTCAATTTACCAGTATTTTTTCCAAAATTTGAGAACAAAGATTAATACTTGTTACATTTATTAGCTGTTCACAGACAATTGCATTTTTACCTTCATAGAACCAAAGATATCACGAAATCTGAACAATTATTTGTTTCCTTCTTAGGGTAAACCAGTCACCAAAGTAACCTTGTCCAGATAGCTCACTAGTTGTATTTCTTTCATTTATAACCGATTGGACATTTTACTGAAACCTTTATGAGCCCATTCAACTAGAGCAATGGCAACTTCATCTGTCTTCCAGTCTAGAGCATCTAGGGATGACATTTGTGCAGCAATGACTTGGGCTACTCCCCATACCTTTGTTATACATTATAAACTGGATCTGGTCTCCAGGGTTAGAGCTTCATTCAGTTCAATGGTGCTGAGGAATATCCTTCCTTGAGTCCACCCAGAATCTAAGGTAGCTGGGGACTCTGTCCCATAGGTTGAGGATAGAATGAAAATTGACAACATCAGATAAAGAAATTCTGCACCCACCATAACATTCCATCCGTGTTGTACATTTTCATTCTTCCTCAACTCCCAACCTACCAGCCCCAACCTTTGAACTCCTAAAAGAGTGAGTGTTCTTAGGTTGGCACTTCCCTTGTACTGATTTCCAGATATAGTGTCTCTGGATCCTTCTATTTTCTTTTACTTCTATTAGCAAACAAGATCTGAGGTACTTAGGAAGGGTGCATTATGGTTAAGAGAGAAGCTCGATAATTTTTTGGTTACCACAAGCTATTGAAATGGCCGGATCCAAACCCATATGTTGAGGAAGACTGAAAATGGACAACACAGATAGAACATTATGGTGCGTACATAACTTCTTTTTTGCTGTCTTTAATCCAACCCCCATTTTGAACCATCAGCTAAGTGTGAACTAAAATTCCTGAACTCGAAAACTGTCTTTTTGGTTGATATTACTTCTGTCAGAAGAGTATCGGAATTACAGGCTCTGTCGACTATACCTCCTTATTTAAGTTTTCATAAGTACAGAGTATCATTATGGATCAATCCTTCCTTTCTTCCTAAGGTGGTGTCAGAATCCAGTATTAATCAGGTTATCAACCTCTCAGTTTTCTTTGTAAATTTCTCAAGTAAAGGAGAATATATATACCTATTGGATGTTCATAGACAATTAGGTTTTTATCTTCACAGAACCAAAATTTTTAGGAAATCAGAGCAGTTTGTTTCTTTTTCGGAGTCAAAATTAGGCAAATCAGTTTTCAACATAACTTTAGCCATTAGTTGACTGATTGTATTACTTTTGCATATGAAAAAGTGGGTTTGCCTTTACTTTTTTTTTGTTGTTGTGTCTTTCGGCTTTTCCCGGTTAGGGGTCACCACAGCGGAACTCCGGTTCACTAATGATTGGCAGTAGATTTTTTTACGTGCCGAGTTACCAACCCTGACACACAACCTTCAACGAAGGTACGCCCATTCACGCATGTCTCCACACAGAAGACGCTTTAGCTGAGAATCGAACAGGACAACGTCTTACTGTGAGGCGGCAACGCTACCGCAGCACCACCACCACACTTTGGGTTTGCCTTTACTAAAACCACCAAAAGCCCATTCCAGTAGATTGATGGCAGCTTCTTCAGGCTTTTTATCTAGGTCTTCCTTGGATGATATTTGTGCAGCTGCAACTTGAACTAATCCTCATACCTTTATTGCTCAACCTCGAAGTGTTACATATTTTAAGACCAATAAGATAGGAACTTATAAATGCAACAGATGTGTACATTGTATTAATATTAATACTGAGAAGAGTTTTATTCATCCAGTTACTGGTAAAATATTCAATGTACATGCATATGGTAATTGTGATTCTAGGAATGTCATATATTTAGCTACTTGCCAGTCATGTAATGCATATTATGTTGGCAAAACTAATAGAAAGCTGAAAGACTGCATTAGTAGTCACTTTTCTGAAATAAATAGAAAACTTAATACAAATGCACTATATAGACATATTTACAGCACAGATGATACACATTATATTAAATTTATGATTTTATTTCAAGTAAATGAATCCCTACTTGGTGGTGATATTGTTCAACATACTGAATTAGAGGAATATAAATGGATTTTACTGCTTAAAGCTCATCTATTGCCAGGCTTAAATTAATTTGTATCTTTAAAACCTTACTTGAGAGAGTTACATCAGAGGGTGTAATTATATCATCTGATTTTATCGTATGACTTTTACTTATCTAAATGGTCTTAATTAATATTTTTAAAATGTTTATATGTTTGAAGAAGCTGTTAAGTGAAACTGCTAAGTCGCATAATAAAGTTATAATAAGTATTTGTTATTTTAGTTCTGGTGCTACGTGTTTTTGCAGTGAAAACTTTTTTTCTTTTTGTTACTTGTTTTGGTTTCACTGGATTTACTACTGGACTACTTTCATGTTTTGTTCTGAAGGATTTTGTTTGTATCTGGTGGACATGACCAGCACATCAACTACTGTTTTACCATCCATGAATGGGATGCCCATGAAGGGTTTAACCTCTGCTTTGGATTTGCTTAATATGTCGGAGAATCTATTATTTTCTGTGTTTGGAGACACTCATGAATTCCCTAATTCTAATGAAGATTCCACTTCACAATATAAGACAAAAGTAGAGCTGTTCAAACATGAGTTCCAGTTGCTAAAAAGATTACAATGGCAACTTTTAAGCTTTGAGAGTTACCTAAACTATAGAATCGTACCAAGAAGTTGAAGCTTATTAAAGATGCCCACATATGGGCTAAAATATCCGGATTTGCCAAAACGGTGGCAATCATTAAATTTAATCTCCTTATTGCAGTATATGTGATTAATGAATGACTTTTTTCAACCCTCAGAGGTTTCACTACAAAGGGAAATAGAACAACAATATCTTGAACTGGTGAATAAAATAGAACTTAACATTTAAGTTTACTTTGTGAAGCTATTGAAAGGTTAAAAATGTATGAAACTGAATTGATTGCCACTAAAAAAAGGAAACTACAGCGGGACTATGATGACTTTAAAACCGGACAGGCTTTTGTCTGGGCCAATAAGAAGAGGAATTCCCTTCCATATCAGAGTAATGCAGAAGAGCCCGTACAGAGAGCTGATAAGTTACCGGTCACACATCCTGTGATGCTTGTGGATTCTAACATTATTTTAGCTCTAGAACTGTTGGATTTTCCAGAACTACAACATTCACTGCTACCTTTCACACAGCAGCGCAAAAGGTAAAGAAGTTTCAACTTCAAGCATCAAGTATGGAAAAAACAACATCAGGGGTCCAACATAATGAATACTTAAGTCCAGTCTCCAGAATTTTTGTCAACTTCTTGAGGTATGAACTTAATGTTTTTAAACTATCCATCCATCCATCCATCCATCCATCTTCGACCCCTTTTTCCCATTTTTGCACATGGGGTTGGAACTATCAGTTCTCGAAAAAGGACGTATGTTCATACCTGCTAGTACTATTCATATTTCTCAAACTTTTGAAATTAGATATGTTGTGAGATCACTGAATTTAAATATTTCTTATAGAGTAGAAAATGACTATGATAATTCTGTTCTTAGAAGGAAGAGTACTTGTATGCCTAACTTTCATCCAGTAACACAAGCTTTTGAAAGGGTAGTTGAATATGACATATATTTATTGTATCTGCAACAACTGAAGCAACCCTTTCATAATTTGAATTATGAGGAATATAAAGCTATTCAATCTTTAATTAATAATGATCAAATTGTAATCAAGAATGCTGATAAAGGGGATGGGGTTGTTTTACTTGATACTGATTATTACATTCTCACTATGCAAGAAATGTTGAATACTAAAGATTATAAGAAAATTACTAGACTTGAGTGGAAAAATATCATAGAAAAGGTTAATAAAGAACTGCATGAGTTGTACCAGGCAGGTCATATAGATTTTGATTCGTTTGACTATCTTACTACTATTTCATCTGTTATACCCCTTATATACGGAATACCTAAGTTACATAAATCTCAAAGTAAGCCACCTTTGAGACCAATTGTCTCAGCAAGGGGATGGATTCACAGAATCCATCTCTAAATATGTTGTCTCTGAATTAAAAATACATATGTATTCAGCATATACTATTACTAAAGATACTTCACGTTTTCTTAAAGAATTGTATGCATGGACAAAAGATGAAAATATTAGTGATTACTTGTTAGTCACCATGGATATTGATTCATTATTTACATGCATTTCTAATGACATTGGCATTGATAGTATTAAATGTTTCCTAATAGAATATGCACATATGGATAATACTAAAGTTTTTGATCTGATGTTATCTAATTCATCATTCATCACCATAGTGTCTAGGATCTGATAGTGGATCTGAGCCAGCAACATACTACAGATGAATCCAAGGCTCTAGTTCCTGCCTCTCCCACAATGCCCTGCTGCCCTCTAACCACCAGATCTCATTTACCGTGTGTCCTGTGCAGACACATTTTCCTTGGCTATAGCTAGATAAGTGTTTTATACCTTTTCTTGTAATTTTTGAATAGATGTTAGTGTAGTTTGTTAGTGTAGTTTTTAGTGTGTTAACTCCCTTACCTTAACTTAGTTCTTTAGTGCTACTTAGTGTGAGTTGGATTCTGGTAGCCATCAGCCCTTCTCTATTAAAGTTTTTTGGTGTGCCTGTGCTTAGCTGAGTTGTTCATTATGGCTGATATGCCCTCAGGCTTTAAGAAATGCTCCTCGTGTGGTTGTAAGATGCCTAATTCTGACTTGCATGAGGAGTGCATGTATAGTTTGGCCACTCTGTACCTGGAGGTTGAATGCAACATTTGTGCCACATTTAACCCCAGGGCCTTGGTGGAGCACCGCAAAAAACTCTTGTTGAATGGTTTGGTCCAGAGGGGAGCCTTTGTTTCCCCCTCGAAGGCTTCCTCTTCAGATCCGAAGTGGAAGTCCCCTTCTTTTCAGCCTGCTCCTTCTAAGAAACCATGGCTGTCAGATCCTAAGTCTCCGAATCCGATCCCAGGCTGGTTTGTCTCAGATCTGACGTTTTAGGAGCCAAGAGCAACAGAACTGTCTTGTCAGATCCAGGGCCTCTCCGGATCAGAGGCCCTCAGATCTGACCAAGGTTAGGCCAGCCTCGGATCTGACCAGTTCATCGGATCCATCCGCTGTGTCAGCTAGGGCTTCAGGTCTGACAGGATTGTCAGATCTGATTTTAGTCTTGAAGGAGGTAGCTGCTACATCTACCTCTAAACAGGTGATGCGGTCAGGTCCAAGACTTTTGAGCTGTACACCCGAGCATCAAAGCAGGTCAGGGAGATCTCTCTCTAAGTCTACCCACTCCTCTTCCTCCTCTAGATCTTTGAGGAGTCTCTTACCCTCAGACATGGACAGGATGATGAGGAGCTTCCTCAGGGCCCAAATAGAGTTGGGGCTCCTGGCTTGCCCTGCCCATCTGGATAAGGGGGCTTCACCCCTCCTGGTTTCTCATTGTCCTCTTCCAACCCCAGTGTCTTTGGCATCTAGGGAGCTGGATGTCTGCGGTCAGATTGTGGCGAAGCTGAGTAGTTTTACCTTTCTTGACCCCGTTGGGGTCTCTGGCTTATTCTGTTTCCCTGCCCTTGGAGCAGGGTGAGACCCATACCGGAGTGGTCGACCCAGACTCCACGGGGGGGATCTGGTACCATCTTCTTGGACTGGTCCCTTACCTTTGGCACCTCTGCCTTCGATAGCTCTGAGCCGGTATCATCAGGGGGTCATGGTGTTGTTTCCAGACTTGTTCCTCCTCCCCAGGGGTCTTCTCCATTGGATGGAGGGGACAGGCCCGCTTCCAGCCCCTCAGCTTTCTGGGTGGTAGAGAGGACCTTCTCCAGGTCTGAAGTTTACTCTGCCGCACCTCCTGGTCCCTCCTGGCCTTTCCCTACTTCTGCTAGTGAGACCTCCCATCCTGTCCAGGGTCAGCCCTCCTGATCGAGCCTTTGGGGGGTTTCATCCCCTCTGGAGAGTCCCTGCCTCCCCGGAGCCCCCCTGTGAAAGAGGTACATCGTAAGAGAAAGTGCAAGAGGAGACACTTGGACTCACCCGCTGAATCCCTTTACTGAGGACATGGACCTCAATGAAGGAGACGGGTCCCCCAGATCTCCGCCCAACAGCGTCTCCTTTGGAGACATCCTTGAAATCTTGAAGCAAAAGGGTGGCTGGTCTCCCTAACCCCCATCTTTGGAGAAGTCCATGTTTCTGAAGGCCTTCAGGATGGGCCCGTCTATCTCCTCGGTGCCCCCCCCCCGCTGATGAGTTTGATTTGATCACCAGCAGGGTGGAAGGAGCCTGACATGGTGGAGACAGTTCCAAAAAGGACCAACACATTTCTTTGTCCTCCTGTGAACCATTATTTCTGGAGCAATGGTGTCCTAGTTGATGCCATCATGATTGCCACCATCACAAAAAGGAGCTAGCAGAGCAGAGCTCCATGATCCATCCCTCGAACAGGGAGCCTCGGGCTATAGACGATTTTGGGAAGCACTTATACCCCTCCGCTACTTTTGGGCTGACAGCAGTACATTTCTTGGCACACTTTACCCACCTCCAAAGGGATTTGGTCCAAGAGCTTTCCTCTTCCCTTGCAGAGATTTTGTCAGTGGAGGACCTAAGAAGGTCCCTCCCAAGCTTTCCACTCTGACTTCCATCACAAATTCCTCAATGAGGTTAATTTCCAATGCTGTAGAAGCTACCTCTGGGGCAGCACCGGCATTGCTTTGAGGTGTCATGCCAGGTTACATTTATGTGGGTTTGTGGAACCCTTTAAAGTGTCATTTACCAATGCCCCCTTCGATGGTTCTACTCTTTTTCGACCTTCCGTGAAGGACACTGTGACCCACAGCGAGCAGGAAGGGAAAACTTCATCTGTGGTGGGGATCAAGTTTTCTACTCCCCAGAGGTCCTTCTCTAAGACCCAGTGAGGAACTAGGAAGATGTGGTTCTGGTACAGCCTCCCTTCCAGGAAGCTCCTGAGGATTCCTCTTCCAAAGACAGGGGAGGAGTTTCAGTGCCACCCTCAAGGCGGGAGGAGGGCGTAAAATCAGGGTTCCAGGGAACCCTTCTCTGAGCAGCCCTATCAGTGCTCCTGAAGTGTTGCCTGGCTGCTCTGCCTTGGAGGCAGTCGGGGTTCACATTTCCCTACACCCACTAGCCTGGACATATATCACTTCTGATCAGT
Source organism: Protopterus annectens (assembly GCF_019279795.1). Lineage (NCBI taxonomy): Eukaryota > Metazoa > Chordata > Ceratodontiformes > Protopteridae > Protopterus > Protopterus annectens. The sequence continues at coordinate 1,714,831,703 of NC_056731.1, read as the reverse complement.
GGGTGTTAAATATTGTTTCCAGGGGCTATTTCATTCCCTTTTTGGAACCTCCTCCAGTAAGAAGTTACCTCCCTGACATTCCACCCAGTCAGAGGGAGTTGGCCTTCAAAGAAGTTCGAAAACGTCTTCTAAAAACGAGCCACACAAGAGGTCCCAGGAGGTCAACGAGGATCTGGTACTTATTCTTGCTTCTTTTCAGTGGCAAAAAAGATGGAGGACCTATGTCCTATTTTGGATCTCAGCAGGCTCAATCCTTCAGTCAAGAAGTCAAAGTTCCAGATGATCACTTCTCAGTCCATTCTGCCCCACTTACGCAAGGACAGGTCTATATTAGAATGCCGAAACCTCACATGTGCGAATCCTGAAAGGCTGACACATAAAGAGCTAACCGCAAGAACACTGAACGTCTATGAGCGCGAAATTCAAAATATCAAATTACCATAGTTGTCCACACTATGTTTAGTAAGGTAAAACGTCAGTAAGAGATTCCCTTATCCGGTATAGCTCACTAACATAAATGTGCAATAGTTACTGACCTTAGGGTTAGAGTGCGGATTAAGGTAAGTGCATATATAGTAATACATTCAACCTACACCTTAGGGTTAGAAGTAGGGTACTTGGGTGTTGTTTGTTTATATTCACAAACTTCCTGCATTGGCGGGATATTGCAAGTTAATTGAAATATATTTTGCAGTTTGAACAGTATTTTGCACATTTAACAGCACCTATCCTTTATTGGTGCACAATGTATGATGCTTGCACTATGTGTTCCGTAACTTTCTTAACTGAATAAGTCCAGTCTTGTTTATAGCTTTTGCTCCTTGATGGAGTTACGTCACAGAGAGCATTTGGCCAAATATGACAGTTCATTTTTCGGTTTGTCGCTCATTTAGCAGTTCGTCTTTAATGTACTTCGGGATGTATGTGTCGCCCAAAGTGCATTCGCTCTTATTGTGTTTCATTCAGCTAATATAAACCTCTCCAGGACACCTACTATCACATCAAGATAGACAGGTGTCCCAGGAGACATCTTCGCTTCCAGCTAGGGGCCAATCATTACCAGTTCTGAAGATTGACATTCAGTCTCACCACAGCCCCCCAGGTGTTTACCAAATGTATGGCAGTGGTAGTGGCTCACCTGTGTCTGCAGGGGTTTCAGGTTTTTCCGTACCTAGTCGATTGGCTCCTCACAGCACCTTTGAGAGATTGACTAATACAAGTGATTCATTACATTCTTCCCCTTTTCCATCAGTTGAGGATCATTCAGTCTTGCGAAATCCAATCTGATCCCAACACAACAGTTGGAATTCATAGGAGTTTAGTTAGACTCTGTTTCAGAGATTGCGACATTACCTCTGCTCAGAATTCAGTTGATCTGGGAAGAGGTCACGCAGATCTTAGACCTGTCAACCCCAGTTCACCGAGTTCTTAGAGCCCTCAAATTCATGGCCTCAGCCATTCATCTCATTCCTTTGGCTAGGAACCACATGCAAGTGTTAGTGGACATTAGCAGTTCTATGGTCGCCTCTGTTTCATCCCGTCGATGACCATAAAACTGACACCTGCATGCAGACATCACCTCCAGTGGTGGATTCAATCTCAGGATCTCACTTTAGGCAGGCACTTTTCTCTCCCTCTGCCCATGCCCACGTGACCATAGATGCCTTCCTGCTCAGGTGTGTGGGGGCATTTTCAGGGGAAGACCGTCCAAGGCACATGGTCCCCAGTAGAGACCAAGTTGCCTATAAATGTCATAGAGATGAGAGCTGTTCTTCTGTTGTTGCAAGCCTTTCAGGACTGCCTCCCTCAAGAGATGATTGCAATTCAGATAGACAATATGGTGGTGGTCTGGTATGTCAATAAACGGGGGGAACATGTTCTTACCCATTGTGCAGAGAGGCTATGAGAGTGTGGGAATGGGCGAAGTCCTATGGACGCTACTTTCTTGCAAAGCACATAGCTGGGGATTCCAACGTGTTGGCTGACAGAATCAGCAGATCGATCTTGAGTCGTCACAAGTGGTCCCTCAATCCTTTAGTTTCAGAGCAGATTTTTAACCATTGGGGGTCAACCGTGCTGTGACCTTCTTGCCTCCCCAGCCAACCACAAATGCAGCAGGTACTTTGCCCTGATCCCGCCTCTGTGGAGTCACAGATGGATGCTCTATACCACGATTGGCCTCCGGGTCTCCTATACACCTACCCTCTGGTTCCTTTGATTCCCAAGGTTCTGCAGAAAGTGCAATGCCTGAAGACATCCCTTATCCTCATTGCCCCTTTCTGGGCTCGTCAACCATGGTTCCCCTTCATCAGGTCTCATGTAAAGTATCTGCCATAGGTACTGGATCCTCATCACGATCTGATTTCCCATCCATTGGGAATTCCCCTCCTGAACCTTTGGACTCTTCGTCTAACCGCATAGTCTCTCCAGTTCCAGTGATTATTAAACAGTCCAGGCTAGTGTCGCCTATTAAACCTATCAATCTAGCCTCTCAGAAGCTTCCACTAGAAAGGATTATAGTAGTAAGTGGAAAAGGTTCTCTATCTGGGCCAAGAGCAGGAATCTGGATCCCTTTTCTGCTTCACTTTCTGACATACTTTTGTTCTTGTCCTCCGTTTTCCAAGTGGGAGCAAGTTTTTCTACCATCAAGCTTCAGTTGATGGCAATTTCTAACTTTTATGAGAACACTGAGTCTACTTTTTCATCCAGGCTTTGTAAAGCTTTTATAAAAGGATTCTTCCTGTTTTGGCCACCAATTAAGGATCCTTCGCCCCCTTGGGAGCTTACGCTGGTTTTGCAATCTCTGAATAGTAGTCCTTTTGAGCCTGCTAGTTCCTGCTATCTCAAGTTCCTGTCTTGGAAGACAGCCTTCCTGGTGGCTATTACCTCAGCTAGGAGGGTCTCAGAACTGCAAGCACTTACTATTATGCCACTTTTCATGATTTGTCACTAGGACAGTGTCTCTCTTAGGACCAACCCCTCCTTCTTGCCTAGTATTGCTTCTGAATCTACTCTGAACCAATCTATTCAGCTTCCAATGTTCTTCCTCAACTATTCTAACAAAAGCGGAGTACATTCTACATACCTTGGACGTACACTGACAGTTACGGTTTTACCTACATAGGACAAAATATTCTCGTAAGTCAGAACAGCTTTTTTGGCCTTTTCCCTTAATAGATGTGGTCTTCCAATTTCTAAGGTCACTATTTCTACATGGCTCACTAGCTGCATCTACACTGTCTACGACCATAGCTAGCTTGAGATTCCAGGGAAAATCAGGGCTCATTCTACAAGGTCTGTGCCAAATTCTTCAGCCTTTTTGGCCAGGCGTTCTATTGATGACATTTGTGCTGCTGCCAGTTGGCCTAATCCTCACGCATTTATTTTTCACTACAAGAGAGATTTGATTTCCGGGAGCAGGGCGTCATTTGGCTCCACAGTACTCTAGCATGTCCTTCCTTGAGGCCTTCCACTGTAAATGGTAGCTGGGGACTCTGACCCCATGGTGATGAATGATGACTTGGATAACATCAGATAAAGAGTTATGTACTTACCATAACTTGGCATCTGTATTATCCCATGTCATCATTCATCACATTTTCCCTCCCACCATCCCCCTACTTTGTGGATTATGGAGGAAGTTGGAGTGTTTTCCTTCCATCTTGCAGGAGTAGCCTTGAGGAACACTACAGCAAATTCAATCTGGGAGTTAGAGGGCAGCAGGGCATCATGAGAGGGGGAGGAGCTACAGCCTTGGCTCCGTCTATAGTATGTTTGCGGCTTGGGTCTGATATCAGATCCTAGACCCTATGATGATGAATGATGATATAGGATAACACAGTTGCCAAGTTATGGTAAGTACATAATTCTTTATTTATGTAATTTGTTGTACATTATATTAGATAATATTTTCATATTTCAAACACAATTATATCAACAAAATACAGGTGTTGCCATGGGTACACCTATAGCAAATACATATGCAAATGTTGCTATGTTTGAGAGGTACAAAATATTATATCTTATTAATTTTATAATAAGGTTGGTTGTACCATAGGTTTGTAGATTACCTGTTTTTTGTATGGACAGGTACCTTAGACGAATTTGGCATGTTTTCTGATTTAATAAATACATGTATTGAATTCCTAAAGTTTAAGAAAGAGACATCATTACATCAAACTAATTTTCTGGACACTACTTTGTATTAGTCACGTATGGGCAATTCTGAAACTAAACTATATAGAAAACCAGTTCAAACGAATACATATCTACATCGCACTAGTATACATCCTACTTTTATTTTTAGGCATGCTATAAATAATCAAATGAAACACATTGCTAGACTACACTCTGAAGATCATTATATGTCATCACAATTAGATAATACAGTTGATGATGTTATACATAGAGGTTATAATTGTAAAGAAATTACTAATATTAGAAACAATATCATTCAAGGATGTCATACTGATGCTTGACCTGTTTTTCTGTACAGTCTCATAATGAAAATATGGTTCAGCAAAGTAGTAATATTAATAAATTTAGAATATGTATGCTTACTTATAATTAAAATACGAAGGCTATAAAATCTGTTATTAGTAAATATTTGTCCATTATGTCTGCAGTACCAGAAAACAGGAACTGTATATGTGATAAACCAACCTTAATTCATAAAATATGTTCTAATTTAATTATGTTATAAAGAACAACTTCAGTGTGTTTCATATCTTAAGACCAATAAGATAGGAACTTATAAATGCAACAGATGCGTACATTGTATTAATATTAATACTGAGAAGAGTTTTATTCATCCATTTACTGGTGAAATATTCAATGTATGTGCATATGGTAATTGTGTTTCTAGGAATGTTATATATTTAGCTTTTTGCCAGTCATGTAATGCATATTATGTTGGAAAAACTAATAGAAGGCTGAAAGACCACATTAGTAGTCAATTTTCTGAAATGAACAGAAAACTTAATACAAATGCATTACATAGACATATTTTTAACAGAGACATGGTGGTGATATTGTTCAACATACTGAAGAGGAATATAAAAGGATTTTATGGCTTAAAGCTCATCTATTGCCAGGCTTAAATTAATTTGTATCTTTAAAAACCTTACTTGAGAGAATTACATCAGAGGGTTTAATTATATCATGTAATTTTTTCATATGACTTTTATTTATTTAAAATGGTCTTTAGTTAATGTTTTTAAATTTTTATATGCCTGAAGAAGCTGTTAAGAGAAACTGCTAAGTCGCATAATAAAGTTATAAATATTTGTTATTTTAATTCTGGTGCTACGTGATTTCCAATGAAAACTTTTTTTTCTCAAAAATAGTTTTTATTTTTCAAATACATTTGAATGAATTCCATAGTATTTGTGCATAACATCTTAAATAACTATGTACACTATTTACATTAGCCTGACACTATAACTTAATGTAGACAGTTACTTTATAAGTATGTACAGTCCATTGTCAGAGTGTCTGATCAATTATTGTATAGTGTCAATCAACAATAAGACTTTTCCCCAAGGCTTGTTGATAAATGGCTTTGGATAAATTCTTAGATTTTTAATTTTAATTTCCAATAATGCTGTGGTCTTCAGTACGCTGTAGAAGTCTTCCAACATTGGTATTGTGTTTGTATTCCCTGTTATACACTTCCTTGAAATTGTAAGTATAGTCCATACTAGATACATGTTTGACCTACTCAAATGAGGACCTTCGTTCACATTTAATAATACAAGAGCTTTAGTTAAATAAAATGATTCATTAAATAAAGTTTGTAGAAAGCTATTGATACCATTCCAAAATGGCTTAATTTTAACACAATCAAAGAAAATGTGATTCCAGTCTGCATTGTGTACTTGCTCACATCTCCAACATATTCCTTTTATGGAAGAACTAATTTTACTGATTCTGTCTGGGGTTAAGAATGCTCTGTGCAAGCATTTCCAGTTAAAAACTTTCCAGTTTTATGTAAAAGATGTATATTTTATCGATAATACGATATTTGTTTTAATATCTTCAGTTAACTGTATTGGGTGTCCTTTTGTTATATATTTCCAATATGAGGTTTTGGATGTTGTTTTATAATTTATCAATATTTTGTAAAATTTTGAAATACTGTTTCCCATGTCACTCATTATATATGATTTCCTATATGTATTTCGTAAATTTAGGTATTTCTTTAAAAGAAGAACTGTTAATCTATTTAAATTTTGCGAATATGATAGACTACTCTGTAAAGTTAGCCAGTCCTGTTGTGGAATTTTTTTATGCTGTATCTATTACTTGCATATATAAAACTTTTAGTTCTTTGATACATTGGAGCAAACAAACAAATCCTTTCTGTTCCCAGGAATTAATAATTTCTCTCTATATTTTATGTGGAAAGTTCTTTGCGACTTTAAATGGTGTTAAAAGATCAAACCAGATTTTTAAATCTATATTTGCATTAATAATTTTCCTAAATGAGTCAATGTAATAATTAATCATACGAGTTTTACTGGGTTTGGTTATGTTATATTGCATACTAATACATAATGTTAAGTTGTCATTCTCGCCTTCATTCTTGCTGGATGGGGTCGGACTCGGCCTATACTATAGCTCGAGAGCTATTTTTACCGGCTCGAGGCAGCCCTATATCCCACAATACCATGTGCTAACTCCCCAGATCTTGTTTGCCGCTTCGCTGCGAGGTAGTCTGTTTTTATCGGCTCTGGTCAGTAAGTGCTTTTTCAGATATATATTCAGTCTCAGTAGTTTTTTTTTTTTTCCCCAGTTAGTTACCCTTCTTTAGGTCCCTTCTAACTGCCTTACCCTTTTCGGTAGCCCTTTTTCCCTTTCTTTAGTTAGTTTTTTTATCTTGGGCCTACAGGCTTTTCCTTAGTTTTCCCCCACCCCTTTCAGTGTGTGTGTGGGTTTTTAGTCAGTTCTCCTTAACTTAAATAAGTGTATGTGTGTGTGGACTGACTGTGTTCCTTTTTATTTTTTGTCAGGATGTCAAAGGACCCTAAGGTTTCAGGATTCAAGAAGTGTGACTCGTGCTGTCAGAAAATGTCTATTGCTTGGGGCCTTTACACCTGCAGGACTCTTGTTCCGTTTGTCACGGATTTAGTTCAAGAGTCCTGCAGGAAAGGCGTAACAAGCTCATCCTAAGGGGCTTGTTGAAGCCTGATGACTCCCCGTCCAAGTCTGGCTCGGGGAAGTCGTCAAAAACCGCCAAACCCTCGGCTCCAGCTTCTGAGCCGAGGGCTGGCGTTATCGAGACAGCTCCGACCTCGTTTCCGGCTGGCTCCGAGGCAAACAAAGTGGTTTCCGCTCCGAAACCATCATCGGAGCCGACCCCAGCACGCAAGCGCTCTAGGTCCCCTTCGCTAGAGTCCGTCAGATCAGCTCCGAGGTCCCCTCTCCTATCGGAGCGGAGTCATAGGACTCATTCATCGAGGTCATCCAGGCTCTCCGACCACGACATCGAGAGGGTGGTCAGTAGACTCATAAAATCTCAGGCGCTGGCCCAAATGCTCCAGAGCCTATCTCACCAGACTGTGGCTCCTTCGATACAGCTATCCATTCCTCCTCTGACTCATCTCTCGAGCTCGGAGCCGGAGTTTGTCGGAACCATGACCTTGCCCACGTCGGAGCCGATACTTCCTCCTTCGGCTCCGGTGTTGTTGGCTCCGACCTCTTCATTGGTTCCATCCGTGGAAAGGTCCGGGCGCCGAGACTCCATTGTCGTCTCCGAGGGGGCGAGTGGCATCGGACCCTTGTCCGACCCCGCTCTCCCTCTCGGAGCTTCGGCTCTGGTTAGTTCGGCCCCGACATCATTCTCAGAGCCTTCTCTGTTGGTTCCGGGGGCGGTTCCGGTCTCTTCGGAGCCGGTGCTACCTTTGGTATCTGATAGGGGAGCCTTCGAGGTGATGAGGAGTGTGCTGGACCCAGTGTCCACTCCAAGGTTAAGTTCTGCGGCTCCTCCCTCTGTAGTGCCTGTTAAGGTCTCTGGCCATCCTCTTACACCTGACAGCAGAGATCCAAAATGTAGGGTACCCACCTTGGGTGTCTCCTCCTCTTCCGTGGGCTCCCCTGAAGTTTCAGGGGAACCCCCTAGGAAAAGAAAGTGCAAGAGGAAGCACATAGACTCCCCCGAGTCTGTCACGTCGGACACCAACTTGGATGAGTCGGAAGGTTCCCCCAGATCCCCCTCTGAGGATGTCTTCTTTTCAGACATCCTGGAAATCCTAAGACAGAGGGGAAATTGGTCCACTCTCAAACCTTCCGAGGACGAGTCGGTTTACCTTGACGCCTTTGGATCTTGCCCTTCCACCTCTTGGGTGTCTCCCCCTTTTGACCCACTAATGGAGGTAGTGGCTAGAAAGGCGTGGGCAGCTCCTGATTCAATGGAACCTACCCCTAGGAGGCCTTCTAAATTTATTTCTGCACCAGATGATAAATCCTTTCTCACCAAAGGTGTTTCAGTTGATGCTATGGTGGTAGCAGCAGCCACTAAGAAGGAATTGGCTGATCCTTCTGTATCTGTTCATCCTCCTAACAAAGAGTCCAGGACCATGGACAGGTACGGCAAGCGGATCTTTGCTTCAGCGACCTTTTCTATGCGATCGCTGAACTATTTATGTCATTTCACCCGCCTTCAGAGAGACTTGCTCAAAGAGCTGGGTGAAACGGTACAGGATCCTTCTGCTGCGGGGTTTAAGGACAAAATAAACTCTCAGCTGGCTACCCTGAACTCCATTGTTAACTCCTCCATGCGGCTTATCTCTTATGCAGCCGATGGAGCGAGTAGGGCTGGCACAGGCGCTATGCTGAGACGTCACGCTTGGATGCGACTCTGTAACTTTGCTGATCCCTTCAAGGCGTCCTTCACCAACACCCCCTTTGATGGTTCGGAATTGTTCGGACCTCAGGTGAAGAATACCCTCACCAGATGCGAGCAAGATGGTAAGATTCTCTCTGCCATGGGAGTCCGTTTTTCCACGCCTTCTAGACCTTATCCTAAGGGACAGAAGGGAGGAAAGATGTGGTTCCGCAAACCTCAGGGAGTCGCGCCTGCCACACATGGTGAATTTCTCCCTAGAGGCAGAGGGGGAAATAATAACAGACGCCGCCCCAGGGGCAGAGGGGGTCCTCAGAATCAGGGCTCTAGGGAATCTTTTCCTGACCAACCCTTTCAGCATCCCTGAGAAGCTGCCCGACTGTCCGCCTTCGGAGGCAGTTGGGGGAAGATTATCTCTGTACCCGGAAGCCTGGCAATCCCTCTCCCAAGACACATGGGTACAGAAGATCATATCCGAGGGTTACAAAATCCCTTTCACTTTCCCTCCGGTACAACCGCCAAAACTCCTACCAGACATACCACCCGCACAAAGGGGTCAGGCTCAGCTAGAAATAAAAAATCTGTTAGAAAAAAGAGTCATCCAGGCAGTCCCAGCAGATCAGCTAGGATCCGGAATCTACTCCAGATTCTTTTTGGTACCAAAAGAGGCAGGAGAATGGAGACCCATTTTGGACCTCAGCAGGTTAAACAACTCTGTACTAAAGACAAAATTTTGGATGGTAACACTGCAGTCCATTGTACCCTTTTTGGGCAGAGACAACTGGATGTGCTCGTTAGACCTCCAGGACGTGTACTACCATATAAAGATATACACGCACTCCAGGAGGTTTCTCCGCTTCTGGCTGGGAGTCAGTCATTTTCAATTCAGGGCCCTGCCCTTTGGTCTCACCACAGCCTCCCGGGTGTTCACCAAATGTTTGGCAGTGGTCACGGCTCACCTGAGACAGAAAGGATTCCAGGTGTTTCCATACTTAGACGACTGGCTCATTTCCGCTACCACCAAACAGGATCTCATAATGGCCAGGGATTACACTATTCAACTTTGCAACAGTCTGGGTATTTCTATAAATTTTGCAAAGTCCTCCTTGTCAATGTATAAACTTTATAGGCGCCATATTAAACACCACAGAAATGTCTGCAACATTACCACCTCAGAGAGTGACAGACATAAGTCGGAATATTCAGCCCCTGTTTCAGCCCAACAGAGTCCAAGTCAAGCTAGTATTGAAAGTGTTGGGCCTCATGGCGGTGGCGATTCTTCTACTTCCATTAGCCCACTTCCACATGAGGCTCCTTCAGTGGATGTTGTTTTCTCAGTGGTCCTTTCAACAGCTACCAATGACCCACAACATTTTGATAACCCCATCTTGCAAGAAACATCTCTCCTGGTGGATGGTTTCCCCTCAGCTTTTTCAGGGCAGACCCTTTGTTCTCCCCCCTCCAGTTGCCACTGTCACAACGGATGCCTCCCTGATCGGGTGGGGGGGGAATTATCAGGGCAGGACGGTCGAGGGCACTTGGCAACAGTCAGAATGCCACCTGCACATAAATGTCCTGGAGATGAGGGCGGTGCTTTTGACATTACAAGCCCTTCAGAGCTCTCTTCCCACGGGGACTATAGCAATTCAAATGGACAATATGTCTGTGGTGTGGTACATAAACAAGCAGGGCGGAACAAGGTCCTATCCCCTCTGTCGAGAAGCACTCAGACTTTGGCAATGGGCGATTTCATCTCAACGATTTCTGATAGCAACGCACATCCCCGGGAAGTCCAACGTCATAGCAGACAGATTGAGCAGAACTATCCTCATGCCTCACGAGTGGTCTCTAAATCAAGCGGTAGCAGACGGAATTTTTCGGAAGTGGGGCCAGCCTTGCTGCGACCTTTTCGCAACTCCCCAAAACAGCAAGTGCCTCGACTTCTTCACACTTTTTTCTCTGCCAGGCCAACCCCTCAGAGACGCTCTTGTTCACGTTTGGCCCCAGGGTCTTCTTTATGCCTTTCGTCCTTTTCCGTTGATCCCGCAATTAATTCAGAAAGCAACCGCATTGAGATCCACAATGATCCTCATTGCCCCGTTTTGGCCTCGACAAGTTTGGTTCCCGTTCCTGCACAAATACCTACTGGAACAGCCTTGGCATCTGGAACCCCTTCCGGATCTGTTGACCCACCTCACGGGCAAGCTGCATCAGTCTCTACATTCCATTAACCTCACAGCTTGTTTGCTCCACTTCCAGCCATAGCCAGGCTTCCCCTTATTTCTCCTCCAGTAAGTGATATCATTCTGGCCTCCCATAAGTCCAATACTAGGAAGACTTATGCGAGGTAAATGGAAGCGTTTTTCACACTGGGCACAAACTAGGTCCTTAGATCCTTTCCATGCACCCATTCATGAGATTCTGGACTTTCTGGCGGAGCTTTTTCATTCAGGGTCATCATCAGCCACTATCAGGGTACAATTAGCGGCCATTGCTAATTTTCATGTTGGACTCTCAGAAGCAAATATTATGTCCCACAAACTCTGTAAAGCCTTTCTCAAGGGCATCTTTTTGCTCAGACCTCCAGTCAAAGATCCACCCCCACAATGGGATTTGAATTTAGTTCTAACCTCACTAATTCTGCCCCCTTTTGAACCTGCAGCTTCTTGCTCCCTCAAACTTCTTTCTTGGAAAACACTGTTTTTAGTAGCTATAACATCTGCCAGAAGGGTATCGGAACTTCAAGCCTTGTCTGTCCGTCCTCCTTATTTGGTGTTTCATAAAGACAGGGTAACTCTCAGAACAAACCCTTCCTTCCTACCAAAAGTGTTATCGGAAGCAAATCTAAACCACTCCATTGATTTACCTGTCTTTTTCCCAGACTATACCAACAGGGCTGAACAAAAATTACATTCATTACATGTTCATCGCCAATTACGGTATTACCTAGACAGGACAAAACAATTCAGAAAGTCAGACCAGCTCTTTCTCTCTTATGCTGCAGGCAAGAAAGGGCTTCCGGTATCGAAGGTTACTCTTTCCAGATGGCTGACATCTATTATTACCTTGGTCTATGAGTTGAGACACAGGCAACTTCCCTCTAGGTCTAAGGCTCATTCAACCAGGGCACTATCAACTTCAACGGCGTTTCAAGCAAGGTTACCACTAGATACCATTTGTGCAGCAGCTACATGGGCGTCCAAACATACCTTTATTGCCCATTACAAGCTTGATTTAGCCTCCAGAAATAGAGCTGATTTTGGTTCCACTGTACTCAGGAGTCTGTTTCATTGAGCCACCCAGGACTAAGATGCTAGAGAGGCTGTCCCATCCAGCAAGAATGAAGGCGAGAATGACAACTTAACATTAAGAAGTTATGTCTTACCATAACGTTCCATGTTAGTTGTCTTCTTCTCGCCTTCTTTCTTGCGTCCCTCCCTCCTGCCCCCTAGCCTGGATAGACTCGAGGTTCTGAGTCCTTCCATTTCTGGAGATACAGTATGTTGCGTTTTTTTCCTTGTATCCTTAGTGTTACTAGCAGGTAATCTATTCTCGTAAAAGAGGATTATAATATTATTATTATAATATTATTATTTATACTATGTCTTAGCTTCCAAACGAGATCTGGGGAGTTAGCGCATGGTATTGTGGGATATAGGGCTGCCTCAAGCTGGTAAAAATAGCTCTCGAGCTATAGTATAAACCGAGTTGGAGCCGAGGATCGGCTCCGAACCCATCCAGCAAGAAAGAAGGCGAGAAGAAGACAACTAACATGGAACGTTATGGTAAGACATAACTTCTTAATATGTGCCATGGCAAATTGTTTTTATCTGTTATTTGAAATTTTTTTTGTAAATAAAATTCATTTTTTGATATTACAGTTAGTAATTCTTTCCAAATTGCATAGTAATTTGGACTTATCTGAGATTGTTTTAGATATTGATGCTTTTATGTATGTTTCTATATCAGGAAAGTTTAATCCTCCCTGTTTCCATGGTCTGATATGATGTATTAAAGCTATTGTGTTTCTTTTGGGAAAGCATAAACATTTTATTAGGCATGAATTTATTTCTTTTAAGTATATTCCTTTCTGGTAACAGTTGTATTGCCAATGCTATATATAGGATATTGGACAGTAAAAACATTTTTATTAACTGTAGTCTATCTTCAAATGTTAATATTATTTTTTTCCATTTTTTCCACAGAGATTTTAATAGTGTTGATGATAGTATTGTAGTTTTTGAGACTACTTCATTATTATCCTTGCATAACTCAATTCCTAGATATTTTAAGGTAGATTCTTGTTTCCCTATGATGTGATTCCTCCTTAGTCTGCAGTTCTTTTTTTTTATTTAAAAATAAAAATTTTGATTTTGATTTATTTAAATGGAGTCCTGACGTCATGTGAAATTTGTCAATTAATATATCTAATTCTTCTAATGCCTCTTTTTTCTTAAATAATGTTAGTAATATGTCATCAGCAAATAGCATTACTTTAGAACTGTATTATTCATAAACATCTATTCCTTTTATTTTTATATTGTTACAAATTGAATCTCCCAATATTTCAATAGCCAGAGCAAATAGAATCGGTGACATAGTTTCATAGTTTAATAGTATAGTACTAGGCTGTCTGCCCTGGGGCATTCGTAAGCCTAGCCATAGTGATGTGGCTTTTGCCACCCCATGAAATGGTACAAAAATGTACAGAATAAATCTAGAATACTGTGCCTCTGTCTAGTAGTGACACAGTGATGTACATCCTTGTTTAGTACCTTTTGTTATATGTATAGATTCAGAGGTAAAAGGACCTAACTTGACACATGCTAAATTATTTGTATATATATATATATATTCTTTAAGAGATGAACAAAGGATGCAGGAAATTCAAATAGCATTAGGATTTTGAGTAAACAGTACCAATTTATGGAATCAAAGGCTTTCTCTGTATCTAAGCCAATTATGAGTGTTTCTTTATTTTCTTTATTAACATAATCTATAAGAGAAATTGTCCTTTTAATATTGTCATGCGTGTGTCTATGATATATAAATCCAGTTTGATCATTATTTATTGTTTTGGATAGTGGTATTTTCATATTGTTATTTAATATTGTCATAAATATCTTATAGTAATTATTTAATAATGAGGGTTCCTGTCAGATAACTGAAGATGCATTTTGTCTTATGCGTCTTGGTTGAACTTGAAATGCTGAAAAGACAAAATGACAAAGCAGCATATAAGCGACTTCTTTCCCTGGGAAAGAAGTTGCTTGGCCGCTTCGTCACTTTGCCATTTTCGGCACTATAGTATGATCTCGGAGTTGGCATATTTAAGTAGGGGGGTGTGGGGCACAGCCCCCCATGTCAGGGGAAGAGCGATTTTTCCCCCTGGGAAAAAAACGCTGTTCTGGTTGTTCGATGTCTTGTGAATTTGAACTTTAGAGTTGGATATAACAACGTTTGATCATTTGATCGTTCGTTGTTATAATATAGACCCAATAATGAGATAGGTCTATATGAGGTACAGAGGTTTGGGGATTTGTTTTCCTTTAGGATTGGTGTGATTAAGGAATATTTCCAAGAGGGTGGTAGTAAAGCTTGTGACTGAATTTCTAACAGAGTTTTATGGAAGAGGGATATTATTTTTGAAGGAGAAAGTTTATATATTTCCATAATTATGCCATCTATACCTGGAGCTGTATTATTTTTACTCTCTTTTATTGTATCTGTAATTTCTTTGTAGGATATGGGTGCTTGCAAATCTAGTTTTAATTTTTCTGGTATTTTTTTATATTAGAACATTTTTCACCTAGATTTAATTGACCGATATGTATATTTTCTTTCTGGAAATGTTCCATATAGTGATTTCTATAAGCATCAAGAATGTCACCTATATCCGAGACATTTTTCCCTTTCTTTTCATGGAAGATATTTTTAATGTTATTAGCTTTTGATTTTACTGAAAGCGGTGGTGGTGCCGCGGTAGTGTTGTCGCCTTACAGTAAGACATTGTCCTGTTCGATTCTCAGCTAGAGCGTCTTCTGTATGGAGACATGCGTGAATGGGCGTACCTTCATTGAAGGTTGTGCGTCAGGGCCGGCAACTCTGCACATAAAAATCTACTGCCAATCATTAGCGGACTGGAGTTCCGCTGTGGTGACCCCAAACTGGGAAAAGCCGAAAGACACAACAACAACAACATTAGCTTTTGATTTTATTTTGATTCTTGTGTATAAATTATGTAGATATTTGGGAGAAGTGGCCACAGTATTAATTTTTAGTTTTTCTAAAGCAAACTAGTTTTCTGTGTTAGAATTTCATTGTATTTGTTGTTTAATACTTCTACTTTCTTTTTCATCTCCAAGTGATTTTGATTTCTTTCAGCTTTTACTAACAAATATTTGGATTATAGATCTAATAATTCAGAATCCCAGTCTCTGATTTTTTTTACACCAAGTTAGGCTTTTACCATATATGTAAGCTTTTAATGAGTCCCATATCATTATTTTATTTATCTCTATGGTGTAATTAATATCTAAAAAAGCTGTAATTCAGGTAATAACCAGGGTTTGAACTCTTTAATTTTAGTTATATATGCTGGAATTCTGGAGTTAATTATTAATGGTTTGTACCCATTTTGAAGTTTTAGTATCAATGAATTGTGGTCTGAAAAGGGACAGGGAGTGATTGAGAAATTAATGATTTTAGAGTGTAAGTTATGGGCAGCAAATATTTTACCTATTCTAGTTTGGGTACCAAATATGTGATCTTGATGGAAAAACAAAGATTTATCTTCTTTAAATCTGAAAGTAAATACAAGATGAAATGATTCATCCCACTTGTTTAAAGCTTTTGATACAGCAGATGTACGTAATGGTCTTTTATTTGTAGTTTCAGAAATATCAACT
The DNA here is from genome assembly GCF_019279795.1 of Protopterus annectens. NCBI lineage: Eukaryota > Metazoa > Chordata > Ceratodontiformes > Protopteridae > Protopterus > Protopterus annectens. The sequence continues at coordinate 1,714,815,953 of NC_056731.1, read as the reverse complement.
CTACAGTTAAAATCTCCTCCTAATATTAAGTTGCCTTTATAATTATTGGAAATGAAATCCAAGTGTTTTCTAACAGTTCCTGTTCCAATGCCTGGAAACAGTATAGATTGGCTAGGGTCCATATTCTGTTATTATATTTAACTATTACTAATGCCATAAGGCCTTCTTTATCTTCATACTTATAAATGATTTCTGGGTTAATCACATTTGTTTTCCATGAAATTGTTACTCCTTTTGTCTTTGTCTTATAACTGGATTGCGCCAATATCATATATTCCTTAGGATTCCATTTGCAATTGGCATTTATTTTGAAATGAGTTTCTTGAAGGAAGACAATTTGTGCTTTGTTCAGTTTTAAATATTTCAGTAGATTTGATCTCTTGCTAGGATTGTTTAAGCCATTGGTATTTAAAGATAATACATTTAAATCCATCTTATGTTATTTAGACTATGTATTTTTTGTTTTATTGTGACTATTAAACATTTTCTTCTGATAACTGTAAAGTATATGTTTGAGCTTTTAAAGGAAATTATCAGTTTTATACTTTGAGTGTTTACCAATAAAGTAATGTTTTGGTCAGGCATACTAAAAATGTTTTTGTGAAATAAATTTAAATTAATAAATGTTAACAAAACTAAGATCCGTACTAGCCATGGAATGAACATCATTCCTAATCTGATGGATAAACCTAAGTCCATCAGATTATCACTCATACAATCCAGAACATCTGAGCTCCATAAATTAAATTATCATATGGAGAATATTTGTAATAGGAATAAGCAATATTTATATTATTTTGAACAGATATAGTGCTAGTGTAGATTAGACAGAATTCTAACACAATGTAAATGTCTACTTTTTGTATAAGCAATTAATATTTACATGAAAGATAGATTGCAAGCAATTCAGTTATAGTAAAGTACTATGCATCATATATAAAACCTCAGTAAAAGATTATAGCACACAGTTATTTAACATATTCAACCTTATTGATGAAGTAATTCAAAACTTATTACTTAATATAAATAGAAGGTAATAATATTTATACCTAATGTTTATAATACAGTGTATTTTACTGGATATATCTGAAGTTATATTTCATTGTTTGCCAGCATTTAAGTAATCAGTTTGTTTTTTGCTAACTTATTTAAAGCATCAAGTTTATTTTATGTGAACATTGATGAAAGTTAGTGCATTTTACTTATCAGTGCATCCCTCTTCCCTCTGTTTCCTACATATAAGGATTTTCATATCTGTAATTTCTAATTATAAAATGAGTGAAATTATAGGTTAAAAACAACAAATTCACTTATTATGATTAATGACTACAAGTTCCCTTTCCATATTCATAAATTGCAATTCATAGGTTCATAGGTAGGTACTAGGCAATCGGCCCAAGAGCCTATGTAAGCCTAGCCAGCAATTTAATGGGATGTACTGAAAGTTTTTAGATTTAAATGGCAACATTCTATTTTGTATAATCAGCAAATGTTAAACTGAGTGATTACTGTCAATTTAATACTGTTTGTTCGGAATTTGATATTTACATTCTGTGACATTCCTAGTTCAGGCTTTTATTATTTCCCTTGAACAGCTTTGTCAGTTTGATATCCTGTATAAAACATTAGTTACCTTGGTAACAACTTAAGTATTATGTATGGCCAAGATGGGTTACAAAGCCACAATTCAAGTTAAAGCAATTACATGACTTCTTATGCATATTTACTTATGTAAGAAAATCATCATGCTTCCCCTTGATATTCAGTGTAGCATATGTCATTTATGACAAGTTAAGACAGTAGTGTTATTATACACAAGCCCATGTTATTAAATCCTGTCTTTAGTATCTAAATTCAGCAGACTGCTTCATCTTATATGACAATTATATATTTTATGTCTAGATTTACTAAAAATCATACATTACATAACTATTGTGTTTTTTTTGCTATTGCTTAGTTATTTGAGAGACCACAAGCTGTAATGCTTATTCTTATTATTCGCTTCTTCCAAACATATTTAGACAGTCCATACACTTTTAGTTATGAGACCCTTCTAGTTTCTTATTTGTTATAAGTATTTTTCCATCCTTACATACATACATATCAGTACTTCTAGCTTGAGCAACAATGCCCATCCAGTTTTGCCAGAATACCATTCACTGGTTCATGTGGTGTGTTTCCAAGCTGTTCTTAAAATATCCAAACCAATATTTGTCCTGTTCCATTTTACCAGCCTGCTCCATGCAGTGGCCACTCTCCCAGTAAACCACTCAACACACCTTCCATTCCCACAGATATTTCCACAAAGGAAATCTGATGACTCTCTAGCACGTCCCAGCAACCCCAAACACCCTTAGAATCAGCTATCCCTATATGCCCAACATGTCCAAGCAAGCTTACCTCCCAGATCACTGCAAAAGGTACTGCACAAGACAAGTGTTTTGGTCTTTTACAATAACTCAGACTTCCACTCTTATGTAAGTCCTTGATGTGTTTGGACCAAAATAAGTTTTAAATGTAAAATTGTGCTTATTATTTATTTATTTATTTTTTTATCAAGAATCAACTTAATGAGCTAAGCAAAGTGTTGGGAGACCATCAATATGTGTACATGTGGTTTAAAACAGCCCCTTTATTTTATATATATATATATATATATATATATATATATATATATATATATATATATATATATATATATATATATATATATGCTTTTTTTAAACCAAATACTTCATTGCCAAGAATCATCTCGGAGGCTTCTCTGAGCCATTAAGCATTATCATTACTCTGTCTCCGTTACCATAGCAAGCTGGGAGTGTCTGTTTCTGTTAGTGTGTCTGTGTACTGCATACCAGAGACTTGCGATGCACCTCACTTCACTGCAAGCCTAAATTCCCTGCCTTTCAGCGAGTCAGCAGCCAGGAAAAGAACGGAGAGCAAACATAAAAAAAAAACTTCCAACAAGCCACCACAACAAGAGATAACACATTCTTACAGCCTTCCCACGTCTCTCAGAAGATGTATAAACAAACTATTCTCTGCCAAAATATCCCAAATCACAGCTTTATCCACCCCCTTCCCCTGGATCCAGGCTAAAACACCAAATGTCTCTTCCTAATACACAAGCATCAGTAAAGCTCAATCGCAAGCTTCAACCCACAGCTTCCCGGAGATGAAAACAGCAACATACAGCATCTGCCAGACATAGCTGCATCCACACACACCATGTCAGGCTTAATCAAACAGCTCTTGAAGCAATGATACCTGCCATAATTAATGTAAATAGCATCCCATCTTGACCTACCTTTGTTTGTGAAGATTTATTGGACTGTTTGAACATTCTTAATAAATCATTAGTGTTTCTCAGTTGTTTAAGAAACCCTCATTTTTTTAATAAAAACAGATGACACGTGATATACTTTGAGAGATGTAGTTGTAAGAGTTATTTTTTTGAGACATCTATCTTGGAATCAGTTTTTTGTTACTTCTTTCTAGTGTCAGTCCAAGGATTTGTTTCATTTATTCTTTTAAGAGTAGGGGCCATCCATTCAATTTCTTCTGGGATAGACACTATGTTGTTGTTTTTGATGAATATAGTACCTTCTTCTAAGTCATTAAAGGTTCTCATCTAATTAGCAAAAAGTATTTTTATCTTGGCTGGGTGCTTTAATGTTGTTTTGTTTTAACAGAGTTTTTATTGGCCAGACTTTTTTCCTTTGTTCTAGTATTCTGGAAGAATAATCATTGTCAAACCTTATCAGGCTTTGATTGTATTTTAAGGGTGATTTTCTCCAAGTAGATTTTAATATTAGTTCCTTGTCCAGAAATGAACGAAATTTTATAACTGTGGTTCTAGGTGGAGTATTTGTTGAGTTAGAAGCAGGTTTCCTCAGTGCTCTATGCGCCCTTTCAATTCCAAATGAAAGTCCCTCTTTGAAGTCTAAAAATTCAGGAATCCAGGTTAAGAATGAAATAATGTCTTCTCCTTCAGTGTTTTCAGGCAGACCAAAGATCCTTATGTTGTTTCTCCTTTCCCTGTTTTCTAAGTCATCTATTTTGTTAAGCAGCCATGTATTCTGTTTAAGCAGAAATTCTTTTTGGAATTCTTCCTCTTTGAGTCTCCCTTCAATGTCATTTAGAGAAGTCTCTATATTTTTTATTTTTATAGGGTTCCTATCACGTTGTCAATCTTTTAAAAGTTCAAACGTCATATGATCGACACCATATGATCGAACTTTTAAAAGTTTGTACGTTTCAATGGAGATCCCCCTACAGTGTGGCAATGGAAGTTTTCCATTGTCTGCACTCTAGTGCGATCTCGGAGTTGGTATATTTGAAGAGTGGTGGTGGGGGGTGCAGGGTGGCTTGCCCCTTGCTTAAGCTTTCAGGTAGGTTTTTTCTGTTTTTTTTATTTTATTTTATTTTCGAACTTTTAAGAGTTTGAACATATGGTCTCGACCATATGATGTTTGAATGTTTAAAAGTTTGATTATCTGATATAGACCCATTTTTGTATAGAGTTGCTGTAGTGGTTACTTAAGAGTATCAGTTTGCTTTTGAGAATTTAATTTGAGGTTTTCTAGGTCATTTTTAAAGCCATCCATCTTCAAAGATACTTCCTGTAAGGTAGATGTCATCAATTGCAGTTATTTTTTCAAAGCAGCATCTGAATGAGAATTCCTTGAGTTGTTCATATTCAGTGACTCAATATATCTCCAAGTTACTTGACAGGAAAATGTTTGTATATCTCCACCAAAATTGATATTTATGTAGTTTAGTAGTTTATCTATAGATTTCTGATGTTTTAAACTTGAAAATAATAAAATGTTCCTATGTTATTATACTAGTTTATGGCACTCTCAAAATTCACTGCTCTCAGTTGGCAATCTAGACTCCGCCCCTGTTTCCAGTGAAAACTTGATGTGAGGTTGTCCTATCTCGCCTTCATTCTGTAGTTGTGGGTTCTGAACTGATCTGACGTTTACTAAAGCTCGAGGTCTCCAATTACCTCTTGGCTTACTCCCTATCCCATGATGCTCTAGGGCACTCCCCAGATCTCGTTTGCCGCTAAACAGATCGGGCATTCTTCAACTGGCTGTGGCTAAGTTTCTTTATAGTCTTGTTATACTTGTTAGATAACAACTATTTTTTTTCCTAAATATTTTCTTGTGTGCTATAATCTTAAAAGGTTTTTGACCTTATTCATCACAGTCTTAGACTGTGTCGGTTAATTATTTTATTTTACATTTGTTGACCGGGCTAGTCTAACTGGATATATGTCTATTTTCAGTAGAGGCCCAGGGAGATAAGCTGCAAGACATGAATAAAATACAATTACAAATTACAAACAACAAAAAGCAAAAAATTTGTAAGAAAAAAAATAGCAAAAATAGTAAAAATATAATAAAAATAACCAAGCAATGGTAACATGTGCAGTAAAGCATAGAGGTTAGCACAGGGTGTGAAAAGAGGACAAGAGTCATAAACAGTGCAAAAAGAAAGGTACAGGGACATAGTACAGGTAAAGACAACAGTAGAGAAAGGAAGTTAGTTGTGAAGTGATTTTACTAAGAATTTACTTGAAAAAATGTATGTAAGGAGAAGTGAAATGGTATACAATAGGGAGACATGAGAGAAGTATAGTGAGAAGGAAGATGTAACAGTGGATAGTAAGCACAAGATAGGCAAGGTCAAGTATAAAGAGATAGATGGCTAGTCTGGTTTGGTACAGGGGCATAGCCAGTATGATTTGAGGTAAAGTTTAAGTCTGTTTTTGAAGAGTGATAAGGAAATAAGTGAGGAGAGGTCATTAGGGAGAAGATTCCAGGATTTACCTACAGTATAAGAGAAGAGAGAATCCCCAGCCATGTTGTTCGATTTAGAGGTGTGTACAAGAAGTTTGTGTGAAGAGCGTAGAGACTTCAGATTTTTATAGGGGATGATAAGGCTAAATAAACTAGGAGTATTAGAAGGTTTGTAAAGAATGTTATAGGCAATGGTTAGTTGGTGAAATTTAATCAGGTGTTGTAGTTCTAACCATCCTAGCTGATTTAGATTTATACAATGGTGTGTTCTAAAAGGGTTTCCTGTTGCAAATCTTGCAATGTTATTATAGGATGATTCCAATTTGCTGAAGATAGTCTTGGATAGATTAGTAAAAATAGGAGAAGCGTAAAGTAGTGTTGAGATCAAATGAGTGTGAGCTATAGTAGTTTTGGCAGTAGGAGAAAGGAAGGGTTTAATCCTATAGAGAGTGCCGATTTTTTTGTTGACAGTCTTTATAGTATTGTTTATATGGATCTTTTTGGTTATATGGATATATATGATCCATGGTTATATGGATATTTTTGGAGGGCTCCGGGTCCTGTGCTTGTGGATATCTTGGAGTTATTTGGTTTAGTTGCTGCATTGATTTGGTTCGTGGTTTGTAGCTTATATCCATGGCGGAAGGAACGGAGCAGGCTAGTGAGCTCAGCACACCGGAAATACTGAAGGATAGCAGTGACGAGAGGCCGGTTACTCGAGCTGAGTTCAACCAGTTGCTGGTGTTGTTATCGCAGCTAACGAATACTATTCAAACTAAGGACAAAACTGTTGACGCAGAAATACCTTGCAACCAGTTGCAGCTAACGGAGATGCAAAAGAAGCACAACGCACCCGCTTGGTCTGTAACAGCGAACAGTGGGATTGCTGAGCCCTCTGGTAGCAGGAATCATAACAACACTCTAATAACAGGGGCAGGGAAGCAAGGTTGCATTCAAGGGACCACTCGCAATGGAACATCAGAGGTTTTTAATTTTGACAGTTGGGCTGGTCATCGTTTTCATTTCCAGCAAGGTACTGTAATTAATTCTACTCATGATAATGTTGAAAGTACCTTTGGTACTTTCAGGGACAAGTTCTACAATTTAAAAAGCAAACAGCTTGAAATTGATTATCTAAGGGAATGTGTACGAGTGAAACGCATCCCGAAAGGGTTGCGTTTATATAAATTCCCGAATAACATCCAACTGGAACAGTGTTTTATGAGAAGTTATGTGCAGTCTTTGATAATGCAGGTTTGGAAATGCTGAATTTAATGATTTTAGATTATGAAAGTAAAACGGAAGTTTTGTTAAAAGACTTGAATGTATTAAATGAAAAAATGACTGATGACAGTAATTTTATAAGTATAAAGAGAGATTATGAAAAAATGTTTGTGGAAGTTGATCAATTTTGTGAAAGAATTTTAAATCGAAAAATTAAGAAACTGGACAGGGATTTGCTGGAATATAGGGAGGGGAAGGCCTACCCGAATCCCATTAGGGGAAGGAGAGGACAGGTTGCTGTTCAGATGTGTAGTAGGGAAGAGGAGGAGGAGAGTAACCCGAATGTTATTGATTATAATAACATAACAGACCCACCCAGACGAAGTGAAAGATTAGCGGAGAGAAATAAGAAACACCCAGTCCAGGATTTTCAATACCCCCCCGGCAGACGGGGGAAGGGGTTCAGTCATCAACAGCGGGTATGGAACGAATCATTCAACCAAACATAGAATTAGAACTAACTACATTGGATGCAGATTTGCACTTGGAAAAACAGATAGTTTACAGAGAAAACAATTTTTCGATTTTTAATTACACTGAAATGATTCCTACGCCTACATATTTTAGTTTGTTTGCGAAAGGGCTCCATTATGTTCCTCTTAAAACAATTAACATTACTGAGTCATTAGTGGATTTGAAAATGTTTTTAAGACAAATGAATCTAAAGATATTTTTTAAAGGGAAAACCAAACCTGACTGTAATTTAAGTAGAACAAGCATTTTATCCCGCCGAACCACCCTATTCTGAATATATTTGGGGAATTAGTGGAGAAGGACTTGAGACACATGACATCAAACTCACGAAGTTCTCAGTTTAGTAATTTAGAAACTAAAGAATGGGACTTGATGCAAATGTTGAAAAAAGAACATTGCAGAATTATGAAACCAGACAAGGGGGGAGGGGTAGTGTTGATGTATGAAGTAGATTACGATGCCCACATTTATGAAATGTTACAAAAGGAAGATCAGTATGAAATATCATCTATAAATGAAATCAACATAGCCCACTCCAAAATTAAGTACTTATTATATGACCATCTGTTACAAGGTGTCATTAACGAGAGTCTTTACAACTTTTTATATGTGGACAGACCCAGGATCCCAGTTATTTTTGGGATTCCAAAAATGCATAAAGGGCTAGAGGAATTGAAGTTTAGACCAATAGTGGCAGGGTCGGGAAGTATAACAGAGCCACTTAATAAGTTTATTGATGAAAAACTGAAAGTTCTCATGTCCACAATTGAATGTATTTGTAAGGACTCTTGGGAATTCTTAAAGGACATTAAACAGGAATGGTTTGACACCCAGCTTTGGATGGTAACGGTAGACATAATAAAACTATTTCCCAGTATACCACACCAAATAGGTTTGGAATGGTTTGGTGAGGTTTTAACCAAAGAGACAGGCTTGGATAATAGGAACATTAATTTAATGATGGAATTCATGGAATTCATACTGGAAAACAATTTTATGTTGTTTAAAGGTGAATTCTATAGGCAAAGAAAAGGGATGGCGATGGGAACCCCTTGTACTATGGTTTATGCCAATTTAGTTTTGTATTACTGGGAGCAAAAATATGTATTGAATAGTTCCTGGAAGGGAAAGATAAAATTTTACAGACGATATTTGGATGATATCTGTTTATTATGGTCAGGTACAGAGGATGAATTAAAAAGGTTCATACAGTTTATCAATTCAAGTACAAGTTTTCTGAGTTTCACCCATGAGATTAATTTAAATGAATTACATTATTTAGATATTAAATTAACGAAAGATTATATTAACTCTTGCTTTCAATCCCAAATATTCAGGAAACCTACTTTTTCTAATGCTTACTTGCACTTCGAGAGTGGGCACCCTTTTTACCAAAAAAAGGGAATTATTAAGGGACAAGTAATCAGAGCCTCAAGGATGTCTAGTTTATTGGAAATTTTCAATAAAGAAACACTCATTCTTAAAGATTTATTTTTGGAAAAGGGGTACCCTGAACATTTGATAGATAACACAATTTATGAAGTTAGTAATAGTAGAGAAACGAAATACCCACCTTTATTAGGGTTAGGTAGAGCATTAATGCAGGTGGAACCACAAAGGAAGAGTTCCGAGGTTGGGAACAAGAATAATTTTATGTATACATTTTCCAATAAGGCACAAGAGCTGGAAGCTATTATTATTAAATACTGGCCGATTTTGGGAGTGAACGAAGAATTTAAAGAATTGTTTGTAGAGAATCCTCACTTTATAAGAAGGAGAGGGGTTAATTTAAAAGAATGGTTTGAAAGAAAGGAAAATGTTAACATGAACAAGAAGAGAAAGGGGACATTTAAATGTAATCATTGTAACCAATGCACTGCTATGCTAAATCAGGGTACTTTTTATCTTCCGCACAGAAAATTTGAGATAAGATCTGACAATTATTATAATTGTGCATCGAAAGGAGTAGTATACCTAGGGGTCTGTATATTCTGTTTATGTTTTTATGTTGGTAAAACAGAGAGACCCCTAAGAAGAAGGGTGTATGAGCATCTTTATGACATCTCGAGGAAGAAAGAAACAAATGCTTTTTTTAAGCATTCCCAGATATGCAAAGAAATGGAATTAAGGTTTATGGTATTAGAGCAAGTCACACCTGAATTAAGAGGGGGGAGTTGGGAAACATTACTTGAATACCGTGAACTTTATTGGCAGCTTAAACTAAATGCTACTAGGTTCCCAGGACTAAACGACAATATCAACATTGCCCCAGTGTTAAAATTAAGAAGGGCTAGACTTTAACACATTTAGGATGGGGTTCTATAGTTTATTCATAAAAGATTTAAATAATAAAAAATTTCTTAAAAAGTTTATTAAGAGATGTTTAGGTCTTAGTTTTTAATGTTAGGGATGTTGTATGTTACTTATGTATTTCGTTTACTATTTTTTACTGTTTGTAAAAAGAATGAAAGACATGGAGTTATTATTTATAGGAAATGTATGGAGCCATTGTTTTAATTAATCAATTAACTGATGAATTACTTGTTGACCAGCTGACATGGAACACTACTATTTAAAGGGACGATGTATAAAGATATTATTTAATCCTTGAAAAAGCCTGGTAGAGTACCGGGCGAAAGCGCTTGGTTGGATATTTTATGTTTTGAAATATTTATTAAACTTTTGCCTTGAAGATTTGCCTTTATTTTTGGAGGGCTCCGGGTCCTGTGCTTTTGGATATCTTGGAGTTATTTTGTTTATATGGATGTCGAAGTTCAGATTATTGTCAATGGTGACACCTAGAAGTTTGGTGGTAGAGTCTGGAGATATTATGGTACCATTGGTGGATGTCACAGATAAATGAAGAGGAGAGGACTTTTGAGTAGGAGTGAAGAGGAGGAGTTTGGTTTTCTTTGGGTTCAGAAGAAGGCAACGCTGAGTGAGCCATTGTTCAACTATGTTGAATACATTCTGGGTGAGAGAGTGAAGGTCTTAGGAGGATGTAGCTAAGCATGGTAGTGTGGAGTTGTCAACATATTGTATGCAAGTGGCTTGGGGATAGCTAGAAGAAGGTCATTTATAAATATGGAGAAGAGGAGAGGTCCAAGTATGGACCCCTGAGGGACACCTAAGGTAACGGGTAGATGGGTGGATAGTGTGTTATGCCATAGTACTGCTTGCTGTCGTTTGTCAAGGTAAGATTGGAACCATTTTATGGAAAGTGGGTCTAATGACAGAGATTTTAGTATGTTTATGAGAATCTGGTGGTTTACCATGTCAAATGCTTTAGACAGGTCGATAAATAGAGCAGAAGAAAGATTATTTAGGTTTCATTGATTGTTAATGTAATCAGTAAAGGAAAGGAGGGCAGTGGTAGTGCTGTGTGAGGGTCTGAAACCATGTTGACAGTTGGAAAGTAAATTGTTTTCAATTAAGTGGTGGAGTAATTGCCCGTGGATACATTTCTCCATAATCTTAGCTAATGGAGAGAGTAGGGCAATAGGGTGATAGTTTGATAGCTCAATGGAGTGTCCATCTTTATGCAGGGGGATAACATGGGAGACTTTCCATAAGGTGGGGATGTGACCTTCGCTTATAGTTATATTTATCAATATGGAAATAGGGTAGACAATAGCATTGGAGGATAACTGTAGAAATTCAGAAGGCAGTTGGTCTGCCAAAGGAGAGCATGGTTTCAGTTTATTCAAAAGGTTTTGAATAAGTTTGGTTGGGACTGGTTTGAACTGAAAAGGAGGGAGTGGGGTTGAGGTGTAAGAAAGTAGTGTGAAGGTATTAGGTGATAGTTGACTAGCTAGTGTTTGGATAGCATCTGTAAAGAAGGTATTGAAGGTATTAGCTGTATGGATAGGGTTTTCCTGGTCTGTATTTTGGGGGTTTGGTGTAGTGGATTGACCTGGGTGGAGTAACTGCTTAATGCTAGCCCAGAATTTTTGTGGGTTGTTGTGATTAGGTTGTTGAAATTGTAAGTAGTATTTTTTTTATCAGAAAGTATGGCCTTCTTAGTGTCATTTCTAAGTTGTCTAAAGGTTTGTTGGTCAACAGGGTTTTTAGGCATTCTCCATTTGGCCCAATATTTATTTCTGAGTTGAATTTTATGTTTGGTTTCATTGGATAGCCATGGGGCAGAATTGGCCTTAATTCTAATAGATCTGGTTGGAGCGTGGTGATTGAGAATGGAAAGGAAGGTAGAATTAAAGAAATTAACGGCTTCATCAAAAGGGAGGTGTTTTAAGGGAACCCAATTGCATGCTCTTAGTTCCATTTGAAATAAATCAGGGTCAAATTTATTTTTGGATTTAATACTTCTGATAGAGGTTAGAATGGGAGTGTTGGTTTTATGCCTGATGAAGTAGGTAAGTGAGTGGTCACTTATATCATCAGGGAGGGTTCCAGAATTATAGTAGTGAGTATGACTGTTTATAAGAATCCAGTCTAGTATGCTAGCTTTCTTGTTAGCTTTATTTATTCTGGTGGGTGAGGTAATGGTTTGAGAAAAACCATGTAGGTTAATGTGGGAGGTAGGTAATTGTGTTTGTCTATGTGGCTGTCGCTTTACCTCTAGGCCTACACCTCCATCCCTGTCTGGGTTATCTGCACTTTGTTAATTAAGTGTTTTTGATTAAATTGTTTATTATAGCAATAACCCACACCTGGGTGTGGGTAATGCTGGATTTACCCACGGTTGGTGTGGTTTGGTCACGAGGGCGAACCCCGAGTGGCCAAACAAAGCCAACCGTGGGTAAATCCAGCATTACCCACACCCAGAAGTGGTTATTGTATTATCTAATGACATTATTTAAGAAAAAATAATTACTTTTCTTAAATAATGGCATTGTATAATGCCTCTTTGCTGCCCTTCTGCAGCTGTCTGGTATTCTGCGGCAGTTCTGATGTACTGCGCATGCGTACGCCTACGCAGTACATCAGAGCTGTGGGCAAAAGCAACGGAGAAAGCAAGATCTCCATTGCTTTTTACAAACTGTTTCACTATGTTAAATGGGTTTAACATAGCGAGACAGCTTTAAAATAAGCAACGGAAATCTCTGTTGCTTATTTTAAAGCTGTCTCGCTATGTTAAACCCATTTAACATAGCGAGGCAGTTTTGAAAACGAAGAAAGCAAGATTTCCGTTGCTTTTTACAAACTGTTTTGCTATGTTAAATGGGTTTAACATAGCGAGACAGCTTTAAAGTAAGCAACGGAAATCTCCGTTGCTTATTTTAAAGCTGTCTAGCTATGTTAAACCCATTTAACATAGAGAGACAGTTTTGAAAAAAAGCAACGGAGAAAGCAAGATCTCCGTTGCTTTTTACAAACTGTTTTGCTATGTTAAATGGGTTTAACATAGTGAGACAGCTTTAAAAAAAAAATGGAGAATCTCCGTTGCTTTTTTTAAAAGCTGTATCGCTATGTTAAACTCGTTTAACATAGCGAGACAGTGTTGCTGTAAGAGTTATAGTAATGGAAAAAGTCTGGGCGACCGGACCTTTTCCCATTACTATAACTCGGATTTACAACATGTACGCTGACCAATCAGCGTGTACGTTTTTGAATATTAATGGGGGGTCGTTGTATAATGTGGAATTTTCTTTACTAATAGAACTTTAGACTGAGTTTCTGAGTTAGATCTTTTAACTTAGAGAGCAGCTCAGCCCATTTTAGTTAGAAAGCTCGTGCTATTAAAGCTGCAAAGTGTGCTGTGTGCTTAGTTGCTTGTTGGCTGATTTTAAGCTATAATGGTTATTTATTATTTGAAACTAGTTTGGATCCCTTTCCTTGAGTCAGCTCCTTTAATTTAGAGAGCGGCTCAGCCCATTTAAGATAGAGGGCTTTTTTTCCGGTGTGGTATGTTTTATACTATATAAAAAAAAAAGTTTAATAGTTAAATAGTTTTCTTGTTCCTAGTTAGATTGTTTAAACTTTTTACTGATATTGTTACAGTTGTATAATTTTTTTCTTGATGAATATGTCTAAGCAATCAAAAGACACTAAACCCTCTGGGTTCAAGAAATGTTCCAGGTGCTCCCAGAAAATGTCTTTGTTGGATGGTCATTCTGAATGTGTTTATTGGCTTGGAGCTGTACATTTACAGGAGTTATGCTCCATATGTTATTCTTTTAGTTCGAGGGTTCTCCTTGAAAGAAAAAATAAGCTCTTATTAAAAGGATTGTTCGACTTCTTTTTTGGAAGTCTTAGACGAAGGTCAGAGTACATTAAAGAAAACCTCTTCCCCCCTCTAGATCTGAGAAGTCTAGTAAAAGATCTTCATCAGATCAGTCTGGACCTTCAAACAAAATTTCAAAAATGTCTTCATCGGACCCAAAATTCATTGGGCCTGAAAAACCTTTGCACCTTTGCTCCTTCTGTTTTGGAACTGATGGAACTGCAGTCCCTGAGCCAGTCCCTTGTCCTGGAGCCGGTTTCTCAGACTGTACGATCACCTATATTATAGAGATTGAGGTCTCCTGCCTCCTCTTCTCAGTCCTCCAGGAGTTTGTCAGGAGTTTTTCAGAAGAAGATGTGGATTGTGTGGTGCGGAGGCTCTTGAGTGCACTGGAGCCGAGTGGACCTACCCCATCATTATTGATTCCTCCTCAGACCCTCCTCGGGGCTTCAGAGCCAGAATGCATGGAGCTGATAGTAGTGGAACTGTCGGAGCTGAGACCTGATCCAGGATCTACAGCTCCAACATCTGCTCCCACTTCCTCTGTACCGTCTGAGCTCGAGGAGTCTAGGAGCCGACGATCTCTGGTCGGGTCCGGGGAGGACAGTCGGATCAGACAGTTGTTGGATCTGAACTTGCCTCTTGGGGCCTCGGCATGGGTGAGCTCAGTTCCTACATCAGCTTCGGAGCCAACCCCCTTGGCACCAGGGAAGCCTTCTTGTTCTTCTGAGCCAGGAGCTTCCTCAAGTCATTGCTGGAGATTTTCGAGGTGATGAGGAGAGTGCTGTCCCCATGAGCAGCCCCACTTTCAGATCCAGTCATTCCTCTCGCAAAGGCAGCAGTGTCCATCTCAGCACAACCGATTTCACACAGACGTGGAGACCCAAGGCTTCAGGATGCCCCAGTGGGTAAACCCTTCTCTTCTGAAATCTCTCCAGAATGCCCTTCTGAAGTGGTCCCTTGCAAGAGATTATGCAAGAGGAAGCATTTGGACTCCCCAGAGGAGTTGATCACATCAGGCACAGACCTCGATGAGTCAGAAGGGTCCTCAAGGGCACCCTCTGAGGATGTCGCAGACAGGCCACTGGAAGCCCATCAGTCCTGATGAGGAGTCTGTATATCTGAAGACGTTTGGGTCTCACCCTTCCACCACTTGGATGTCTACTCCTTTCAATGAACTTATGAATTTAGTTTTTTGAAAGGCGTGGGAGTCTCCAGACTCAGTGGAGCCTGTTCCCCAGAGACCAGATAAATAAATGACATCCCCCGAGGATAAAACCTTCCTTAGAAAAGGTGTCCCAGTAGATGCTATGGTGGTGGCAGCAGCCACCAAGTAGGAGTTGTCAGAGATGTCCGCCTCTGTCCATTCCCTGAACAAAGAGTCACATATGATGGACAGATATGGAAAGCGCATGTTTTCCTCAGTGACCTTTACTCTCAGGTCCCTGAATTATCTTACACACTTCACCAGGTTACAGAGAGATCTCCTGAAGGAGCTTGGAGATACTCTCCAGGGTTCAGTAGCTGTGGGGGTAGCAGATAAAGTGTCCTTCCAGCTCTCCACCTTAAATTCAGTAGTTAACCCATCCATGAGACTCGTTTCTTATGCCGCCAATGGAGTGAGTAGGGCAGTGGCTTCAGGAATTTCCCTTAGGAGACATTCCTGGATACGCTTGTGTGACTTTGTGGAACCCTTCAAGTCATCCTTCATTAACGCCCCCTTCGACGTCTCATTCTTGTTTGGGTCTAAGGTCAAAGACACACTAACCAGGTGTGAATAGGAAGGAAAAACTCTCTCTGCCATTGGAGTCCATTTTTACACACCTTCTAGGCCTTATCTTAAAGATCAAAAGGGAGGAAAAATGTGGTTTTGAAAATCCCAGAGAGTTTTTCAAGACACATGTGGTGAGCCTTCCCCCAGGAGCAGAGGGGGAAGCAATAATGGAAGAGAACCAAGGCAACAGAGAATCCTTCTTTGGCAAGCCCTTTCAGCTCTCCTGAAAGGATACCCATCTGTCCTTCTGTGGAGGCAGTCTGGGGTTGATTATCCTTGTACTCAGACTCCTGGCTAAAAATAACAAAAGACAAGTGAGTACAAGGCATTATATCCAGAGTTTACTCCATCCCCTTTTCAATTCCCACCCCACATATAAAAAACATTCCAGATGTTCCACCCAGTCCCAGGAAACAAGCAACCCTAGAAATACAGAAGTTGCTAGAAAAAAAAGAGTCATCCAACTGGTCCCCACAAACCAGATAGGATCCGAGACTTACTCGGGGTTCTTTTTAGTTCTGAAGAAAACAGGTGACTGGAGACCCATACTGGATCTCAGTAGACTAATCAAATCTGTAAAAAAGACAAAGTTCCAGATGGTTACACTGCCGTCGATATTTCCCTTTCTGGGAAAAAGCAATTGGATATGCTCTATAGACCTCTAGGATGTGTACTACCACATAAAAATGGACAAGGCCATCCAGGAGCCATCTGTGCTTTTGGCTGGGAGCCAGCCACTACCAGTTTTGAGCTCTGCCCTTTGGTCTCACTACAGCCCCCAGAGTGTTCACCACATGTATGGCAGTAGTTAACAGCTCACCTGAGATGTTTAGGATTCAGCGTGTTTCCATATCTAGACGACTGGCTCCTAACCGCCACCACCAAGCATGTACTAACAGAAGCAAGAGACACCACTCTGATACTTTGTTCTCATCTAGAGATCACAATAAACTATGAAAAATCTGCCTTATTGCCATCTCAGCATATCACCTTTATAGGTGCAGATTTAGACACTACAGAAATGATGGTAAAGCTTCCAACAGAGAGAGTAACAGCCCTTCGGGTACAGGTTCTAGACCTTCTTTTCAAAAGGAAGACTCAAGCAAGGACAGTTCTAAAAGTACTAGGCACTGTGGCAGCAGCTATAAACATAATCCCCTTAGAGCAGCTCCACATGAGAATTCTACAGTGGCTGCTGTTTACTCAGTGGTCCATTCAGGAACTTCCAATGTCACACCAGATTATGTTAACAGAATCTTGCAGGAGAGACCTTCATTGGTGGCTTCACTCTGATCAAGTCACATTAGATCAACCTTTTTTTTCTTCCACAACCGCTTGCCACATTGACCAAGAATGCTTCCCAGATAGGGGGGGGGGGGTATTATCAGGGAAGAACAGTCAAAGAGACTTGGCAGGATCACGAGGCCCACTTGCACATCAATGTCCTATTGGTAAGAGCGGTGCTTCTTGCACTGCAGGCATTCCAAGACTCTCTTCCATTAGGAATGATTGTGATCCAAACAGACAATATGTCAGTGGTATGGTATATAAACAAACAAGGAGGAACCAGATCTTACCCCCTTTGTCAAGAGGACATGAGAGTATGGCAGTGGGCAGCCTCTTCCCAATGCTTTCTGGTAGCAATGCATCTCCCGGGGAAATCCAACGTGATAGCAGACAAATTCAGCAAGGCAATATTGATGCCTCATGAGTGGTCCCTGAAACAAGACATATTGGAAATGATTTTCCAAAAATGGGGCCAGTCTTGCTATGATCTCTTTGCCATGTCCATGAATGCCAAATGCAGCAGCTGCGTTACCCTAATCCCCTCCTCTGGGGGAATCCCCAAGGGATGCACTTGTACACGATTGGCCCTCAGGTCCCCTCTATGCCTTCCCTCCTTTTCCATTGATACCCAAAGTTCTACAGAAAGCCAGAGCATTGGGAAGGACCTTAATACTTATAGCCCCTTACTGGCCTCATCAAATTTGGTTCCCCTTCTTATGGCCTCATCTTCAGGAGGAGCCTTGGATTCTGGACCCAGTGCCGAATCTTCTGATCCATCTGTCGGGAATGCTCCATACATCTCTTCAAGCCCTCAAGTTGACAGCTTGGCTGCTCCAATTCCAAACATAGCCAGGCTACCTTACCTTTCACCCTCAGTGCAGCATATCCTGATTTCTTCTCACAAAGCTTCTACGAGAAGATTATATCTCAGCAAATGGAAAAGATTTTCCTCCTGGGCCTTAAAAAATCATATTGACCCTTTCTCTGCATCTATATCTTCTATACTGGAATTTTTAGCAAAACTTTTTAATGAGGGAGCAGCTGCAACTACTATTCAAGTACAATTAGCAGCAATCTCTAATTTCCATTTTGGAAGAGGGGGACCGAATGTTATATCCCACAGACTTTGTAAAGCTTTCCTAAGAGGTACTAACCTGTTAAGACCACCCATTAAACCCCTCTACCTCCTTGGAACCTAAATTTTGTATTATCCCATATAATTCTTCCTCCCTTTGAACCTGCATCATCCTGTGACGTGAAGTTCTTAACCTGGAAGATGATTTTCTTAGTAGCTATCACTTCAGCTAGGAGGGTTTTGGAATTACAAGCATTATCTAGCAAACCTCCGTATATGCTGTTTCACAATGGCAGAGTCTCACTTCGTACAAACCCATCTGTTCTACCAAAAATATGCTCACAATCAAACTTAAATCAGTCCATAGACTTAACAGTTTTTTCCCCCAAGTATGGCAATAAGGTAGAATACATGTTACACCAACTTGATGTACATAGAAAATTATGTTTCTACTTACACAGAACAAAGGACTTTAGAAAGACTGACCAATTGTTTGTATCCTTTTCAGACTGCAAGAAAGGGGCTTCATTAGCAAAAACCACTCTATCCAGATGGTTGTCAGATTGCATCAGTCAGTGAATAAACAACTTCCAGACAAAATAAGAGCTTATTCTACCAGGGCTATTTTGACCTTTTCTGCCTTTCATGCAAAATTGCCAATTTATACCATTTGCACAGCAGCAGTGTGGGCAAGGCCTCATACCTTTATCACTCATTACAAAGTGGATTTAGCCTCCAGGGATAGGGCCTCTTTTGGGTCCACTGTTGTGAAGAATGTTCTCCTGTGAGCCACCCAAGAAAGATAGTGATAGGGACACTGTCCCACAAGTACAGAATGAAGGTGAGATAGGACAACGTCACATAAAGAAGTTATGTACTCACCATAACATTCCATGTGAGTTATCCATCTCGCCTTCATTCTTGTGTCCCACCCTCCTACCCCCAGCCTTTTCTAGCTCCTGGAAGATCGAGATGTTACTATTTGGCATTTGATATTCTCTGGCCTTTTTCTGGGCTTATAGAACAATGAAGAATATTTATTATACGCATATTACTATAGCAGCAAACAAGATCTGGGGAATGGCCTAGAGCATCGTGGGATAGGGAGTAAGCCACAAGCTAGTTGGAGACCTCAAGCTTTAGTAAACGGCTGAGTTGGAACCGAGGATCAGTTCCAAACCCACAAGTACAGAATGAAGGCGAGATGGACAACTCACATGGAACATTATGGTGAGTACATACATTTTTTTTTGCTACTTTTATTCTTTTTGTTACTTGTTTTGGTTTCACTGGATTTACCACCAGACTACTTTTGTGTTTTGTTCTGTTTATTGCTCATTACATATTGAATCTGGACTTTAGGGGAAGAGCAACCTTAGTGGTGCTCAGGATTTTTCTTCCTTAGAGTCCTTCTGGGATTTAGGTAGCTGGGGACTCTGTCCCAACAGTTGAGAAATGAATGAAAATGAAAACATCAGATAAAAAAGTTATGTACTCACCATAACGTTATATCTGTGTTGTCAGTTTTCATCCTTATTGACTCTTGGAAGGATCGAAAGATACTGGAGGAACTGCTGTTCTTTGTTTCAGTCCCCGATTCTGTTACTTTTTACTTTCCTACTGCTTTGCAGGTTTAAGGGGCAGCAAACAAGATATGAGGCATATTAGGTGACTAAGGGATTAAAGGTAAAGGGAGTAGCTCAAGAGTTTCAGTGTGCAGTGAGCTGGAAGAAGTGGTCAAGTCAGATCCAAGGATCGGATCCAAACCCAACAGTTGAGGAAGAATGAAAATGGAAAACACAGCTGGAACGTTATGGTGAGTACATAACTTTTTTTTCTCCTTATCAGATTTTGCCCACAATCTTGCATAGGCAATTAGTTCTACTAATGTTAGCAGATCAGTAGCCAGTGAAAAAAAAGGACAGAGTGTTATGAAACTTTTCCAATGTCTTTATAATGGAACAGGAGAAACAGTATCACTGTACATAGTTGAAAGGGTTATCACCCATCTCTCTTTCTGCAGAACAGTACTGATTTGGGCAGTTCTGTCCTTGGAGTCATAAAAAAGTCAACGGTCTTGATATTTTACAAGAAAAAATGCTTTCTGATTTTCTGTAAATGTCACAGAAAGCTGTAATATTACATTTAAGTAATCTTAATAGCATATAAATTAATATAGCTAACATTGTACATCACTGAGTCTTTATTTTGGTAATAAGATGTAAATAATTATTTTTTATTTAATGACGACATGTTTTTTCCCCTGCACAATCTCAAGTATGTCCCACTTTCGGCATCTAAAACTATGGCAACCCTAATAGTTGACTACATATTTTATATAGCAATCCACTTGTACATAGTATTTTCTATAACTGCAACAGTTTTATGGAAAGTAGTATTAGTCTTACACAGAACTACTGTCATGTTCAAATATTATGGTTTTGATGAAATGTTATTATGCTGCAGTATAACAAATCAAGGGGTAATGATGCAACAGAAGTGGGGAAATATATGAGAACATATGTGCCTCAGTTTTAAAAATATTACTAACACAGATTCAAGACCAGATAGTTGTATTTATTTATATTGACCTTACAAAATAATTTAAAGCAAAAATAGCAAGTACATTAATACATTTTTCCAGCTTTCACAATAACAAAAAAAAAATCTTCCTACTACTGCAGACACTAGTCTGGGAAATAGCAGAACAAGATCTTTGAATTGTTACTGTGCTGACTTTGATACATTAGGAAGAGTATGGGGAGTATCATTCAGTGCTCAGAGCACAGGACTACAAAGTGACATTTCTTACAAAAGCCTGTAATTTACCTACTTTCTTTGACGGCAGTTGTAAAATTGCTCTGAACTGATTAAAACAGGCATTGAGAGAATTGTATTTGATGGTTATTCAGGAATAAAATGCAAGCACTCCTACTATAGAAGGCATGCAAAATGCCTGTTACACTGCTGCCATTATATCTCAATGGACTATGAAGAGAACATAACTTTGCTATGTTTAGCTTGTCTCATTTAAAGGGAGCATGAAATGGATTGTATGAAGGGGAAAATTAAGTGCTAAAATAAAATCATGTTAATGTCAGGCTCCATGTTTGATATTTTCTGGAAAATATATTGAAATTTAAATGAAGCACCTAGAATTATTTCAGTGCACTAAAATAACTCAGAAAACAAGGATACATCGAGAAAAACACACACATTTTGAGTTCCAGCATGGAGTTTCATTTAAACACATTCCACAAATTAAGAATTAATTGCAAAATATAATCAGAACTCCCAGAAAAAGTTTATAGTCCAATAAAATGCATTTGAGCTGAGTAACTAAAGAATTCTCCAAATCATCTCTTAGGAGCAAGTCAATTTTAAGGTAAGATGACTTTGCTTTTGCCCCCTAACAGTCCAGGAATGTAAATCAGTGCCCATAGATTTGGACTTCTGAAAAAGGCCACACCATTAGTTTGCATAGTGTCAAAATCCATCTAGCAATTCCCAGTAAAGAACATTCTTCTTAGGGCTTCTACTTGATGTTGTTTAAAATCAGACCACTGCTGTAAGCTGTATTAGCAAGACTCATAAGGGTGCTTTAGTACTCTTTAAGATAGGATGGAATTTAAAACATGTACAGGTTACATGGACTGGACTTTTAAAGGGAGATTGTCTGAAATTAATGCTGTCTGAATATTTTTCAGCTTTACCACATTCCAGTACACCCACGTGGAGTGTTTTCGTGACTCTTCCCTAAAAGTACAGTCCTGTTCAGTTAGTCCTTTCATTTCACTAAGATTGTTCAATGGACATTATAGATAGGAGCAGTGAAGAAACATTTTCATGGACTGATGATGAGGAGAAAGAGAGAGAGAGAGACTACCTGCTGTACAGATTCAGTGAGTTTATGTCTATAAATTTTGCATGCATGCCTTTTGCAAATGCTAAATTATTTTAAAAGTCAGAGTTAGATTGTAGTTACCTTCAGTTGGTGAAAGTAATAGGAGCAGCCAGAATATAATGCTTTTCTAATGACATTTGTATGTTTAAAACTTATTTTATATTTTCATGTGCAAAACTGTAGATGTAAAGTTTGCATCTATATCACGTTATCGAAAGTTTACTTTATTGAATCAATAAAGGTCGAACTTTATTGATCGATTAAGTAAAACATTGAATAACATAAAAAAAAAAAAAAACTAAATGGCTGCTCCCCACACCCCCCCCCCACACTTAAATATACCAACTCCGAGACCGCACTACATTGAGGGAAATGGAAATCTCCCGTTACAGAGATGTCCGTTTACTTGCACGATGTTCTTCACTTTTGATATTGTCCTGCCGACAATATCAGACTTGATATTGTCAGCTTACGACAACGTGAAGTAGACCCTAAAGTTCTCCTATCTCGTCTTCATTCTGTACTGATGGGTTTGGAACTGATCCTTGGTTCCAAGTCAGCTTTACTAAAGCTCGAGGTCTCCAACCAGCTTGTGGCTTACTCCCTATCCCATGATGCTCTAGTGCCTTTCCCAGATCTCATTTGCTGCTGAAACAGATCGGGTCGTTCAACTAGCTCTGGCTAAGTGAATGTTTTATATTTTTGATATTTCTTCAAGTTTAGATATTTAATTTTCTTTTTAGTACTAAAAAAACTAAAGTTTTTTGCTCATATTTAATAGAGAGCATATTTTCTTCATTTTCTAGTGCGTTGTTGTGTAGTTTTTGTCCGTTGTTCTTTTAGGCTTATAAATATCCCTGTCCCGTTTGCAGTGGGATAGTTTAGAGTACTAGAATAGTTACATTTAGGAAAAATGTAGTTTTGAAAAATACAGAGAGTCTTTCCAGACACACGTGGTGAGTCTTTCCCCAGAGGCAAAGGGGGAAGCAATAATGGAAGATGCTGTCCATGCGGCAGAGGGGGTCCGCAGAACCAGGGGGACAGGGAATCATTCCTTGGTAAGCCCTTTCAGCGTTCCTGAAAGGAAGCCCATCTGTCCCTCTCTGGAGGCACTCAGGGGTACTCAGGAGTCGATTATCTTTGTATCCATATACCCGTCTAAAAATAAATGACAAGTGGGTACAAAGCATTATATCCAGAGGCTACTCAATGCCCTTTTCCTTGCCACCCCCACAAATAAAAAGGATTCTGGACATTCCACCCAGTCACAGGAAACAGGCAACCATAGAAATTCAAAAGTTGCTAGAAAAAAAGAGTCATCCATTTGGTCCCCGCAGACCAGATAGGATTCGGGACTTACTCAGGGTTCTTTTTGGTTCCAAAGAAAACGGGACTGGAGACCTATACTGGATCTCAGCAGACTGAACAAGTCAGTAAAAAAAGGAAGAACAGTCCAAGGCACTTGGCAGGATCACGAGGCTCATTTGCACATCAGTGTCCTAGAGATGAGAGCAGAGCTGATGGCGTTGCAGGCATTCCAAGACTCTTCCGATAGGTATGATTGAAATACAGACAGACAACATGTCAGTAGTATGATACATAAACAAACAAAGAGGAACCAGATCTTACCCCCTTTGTCGAGAGGCCCTGAGAGTACTGGCAGTGGATGACTTCCTCCCAGCACTTTCTGGTAGCAATGCACATCCCGGGAAAATCCAACGTGATAGCAGACAAACTCAGCAGAGCAATTCTGATGCCACACGAGTGGTCCCTAAAGTGAGAAGTAGTGGAAGCGAACTTTCGCAGATGGGGCCAGCCTTGCTGCAATCTTTTTGCCATGAACTCAAAATGCAGCAGCTTTTTTGCCCTAATCCCACCATTAGGGGAGTCCCCAAGGGATGCACTTGTGCATGATTGGCCCCCAGGTCTCCTATAAGCTTTTCCTCCCTTTCCCCTAATACCCAAATTTCTTCAGAAAGTCAGCACATTGGGAAGGACCTTAGTTCTGATTGCCCCTTACTGGCCTTGCCAAATCTGGTTCCCCTTCTTGAGGCCTCATCTTCCGGAGGAGCCTTGGATTCTGTACCCAGTGCTGGATCTTCTGACCCATTCATCTGGAGCTCTCCATCCATCTCTTCTCACCCTCAAGTTGACAGCTTGACTGCTCCAATTCCAAGCATAGCCAGGATACAAAGGTTTACACCTGGTACAACACATCCTGATTTCTTCTCATTTTCAATCTGGGCCTTACAGAATCATATTGATCCTTATTCAGCACCTTTATCATCCATTGTAGAATGCTTAGCAAAGCTTTTTAATGAGAGAGCAGCTGTAGCAACCATTCGAGTCCAATTAGCAGCAATTTCAAATTTTCATTTTGGAAATGAATATCAAATATTATGTCCTCCAGACTTACTAAAGCCTTCCTAAGAGACACAAATCTGTTAAGACTTCCCATAAAACCTCCCCTTCCACCATGGAATCTAAATTTTATATTATCCCATATAATCCTTTCCCCCCTTTGAACCGGCATCATCTTGCGACTTAAACTTCTTAACGTGGAAGACTATTTTTCTAGTGGTTATCACTTCAGCTAGGAGAATTTCAGAGTTACAAGCTTTATCAATCAAACCCCCGTACCTGTTATTCCACAATGACAGAGTCTCACTATGCACAAATCCTTCATTTTTATCAAAAGTATGTTCAGAATTCAGTCTAAATCAATCCATAGAACTTCCTGTGTTCTTTCCCAAGTGCAGCAGTAAGGCAGAATACATGCTACATTAACGTGATGTTCATAGACAATTATGCTTCTTTTTACACAGAAAAAAAGAATTCAGAAAATCTGACCAACGTTTTGTATCCTTTTAAACAACAAAAAAGTTTTGCAGTAACAAAAATTACATCTGAAGTAGTTAACTTCATTTGTGCAGCAACCTATGGTAATCGGATCCGACCTCGGATCCGTGCCGGCAGTTTTCAACAGCTTTAGATCTGAGCTCCAAGCTCCTCCCCTACCCATAATCCCCTGCCAACCCTGACTGACCTCAGATCTAGTTTGCCGCGGTTTACTTCAGCAGCTTGATCCAGAGTTCCAGGCGTTTTCGTTCTCTTGTGAGAAAAAAATTTAACTTTTCTACCACTTTTCTTTAACCTTTGGTGTGTGTGTGTGTGTGTGTTTAGATCCCTTTTTTTCTAACTAAAAGCTCTCTTAGTTTAATTATTTGTTTCTATTTAACCTCCCCCCCTCCTTCATGGTTCCGTCAGGGTTGTGTGTGTGTGTTTGGGGCCTAGTGTGTGTGGCTTACCTTCTTTAGTATGTCTGAGGCCCCAAAGGTGATGTTTTCTAAGTGCACCGAGTGTGGCCATAAGCTGTCCCCAGCGGATGGCCACACTCGGTGTGTGTTGTGCCTTGGGGTTGAGCACCTGTCCTCTGGTTGTAACATTTGTGCAGCGTTCAACCCCAGGGCACTCAAGGACCGGAGGTCTAAGCTGATTCTGGCGGGTCTTCTGCCCCTGGACTCGGCTTCTACCTCCGGTCCTCCTGTGGCTCCCACTGCGGCTGCGGCGGCTGCCACTCCTGCTTTCCTCCCCCCGGCCAGGACTCAACCTCCCGCCGTAGGCCTGGAGGAGAGGGAGGCCAGGAAAGAAAGGAGGAGGGAGAAGCACCGCAAGCGGCGGGCCGAGGCCTCCGCTTCTGCCCCCCCGGCTAAGCAGTCTTCTCCCTCCAGGTCTTCTGGGTCTCCTCCTTCTCGGATCTGGTCCCCGTGCTTCTCACCAGGTCCTGAGGAGGAGGAGACCCGATCTCCTTCGATGTCATTGAGGCGACACTCCCGCCCCGCCTCAGTGGCCTCGTCGAGATCTACCAGAAGTCTCACGGATGCAGATTTAGACTGGATGATGAGAAGATTCCTCCAGGCCCAACTGCAGATGGGAGTGCTCCTGCCTCCCCCCCCCCCTCCGGGGGGGAGCTCGACCCCCTTCTTTGCCCCGATAGCTCCTTCTTCATCCCGCTTCCCGAGTTCGGAGTCTTTGGAGATGGGCAGCCTTGGAGCCGGGCATGTGTCGGTGCCGATAGTCTTGGGTACTTCGGCGCCGACACTTCCCTCGAGTCTGTTGGGTCCATTTTCTTTGGATCTGAGCTCTCGGAGCCGAGGGCTGAGCTTCGGATCCGGCGGTATCGGTATGCTTTCGGCTCCATCCAGGTCGGAGCATGCTGGTCCGTCGGACCCGATCGCTTCGGCGCCGGCTCCAATCCGTCCATCGGATCCGAGGGAGAGTCTGCTTTCGTATCCCAGAGAGAACAGCTCTCCCTCAGCATTTGACGTGGTGGAGAGGGTCCTGTCGAGAGATTCCAGGCTCCCGGCCCTTGCCACAGCTCCACCCTGCACTCCTTCTCAGTTGGGCCCGACTTCCATCACCCGGCCCCAGGGACAGCCTGCTTTGACGTCCCAGGTAGTTCCACTGGAACAAGACGTTGCTGCTGAGACCTCCTCGGACAGCCCCCCCCCCCCCGAGGAGGTTCCCCACAAGTGAAGGTGCAAGAGGAGGCACCTGGAATCCTCCCAGTCCTTGACTGAGGACATGGATTTGGAGGAAGGGGAAGGCTCCCCAAGATCACCCTCCAAAGATGTCTCATTTGGTGACATCATGGAGATGCTCAGAATAAAGGGGGGGTGGTCTGCCCCAAAGCCTACCTCGGACGAATCCGTGTTCCTGGAGGCGTTTGAAGCAGGCCCGTCTACCTCTTGGGTGTCCCCTCTGGCCGGCCCCCTGGTAGACCTGACTACTACCAGGGCGTGGAAGGAGTCGGACACTGTGGAGCCAGTCCCCAAGCGCCCAGACAAGATTCTTAGTCCACCCTCTGACAAGTCCCACTGGAGTAAGGGTCCCCCTGTAGATGCCATGTTGGTGGTGGCGGCCACCAAGAGGGAACTTGCTCAGGAGAGTCCCTCGGTTCATCCCCCGAGCAAGGAGTCTCGGTCGATGGACCACCTAGGGAAGCGGGTCTTTAGTTTGGCTACCTTCTCTGTGAGGTCGCTGAACTACATAGCACATGTGCTCCGACTGCAGCAGGACCTTATCAAAGAGTACGCTGCGTCGCCCCCCCGAGTCCATGTCGGCGGAGGACAAACAGTTGCACTCCACCCGGATGGCCACTCTACGATCCATATCTAACACCTCTATGCGGCTTCTGTCTCATGCCACAGAAGGAGCCGCTAGAGCCGGCAGAGCGGGCCTCGTTATGAGACGTCAGGCCTGGCTCAGGCACTGTGATTTCGTGGAACCCTTTAAGGCATCTTTCGCTAATGCCCCTTTTGATGGTTCTGCCCTTTTCGGCAAAACCGTGTGAGATACCTTGGTCCAGAGCGAAAAGGAAGGGAAGACGTTGTCTGCCGTCGGAGTCCACTTCTCTGCTCCCCAGAGGTCCTTCTCTAAGAACCAAAAGGGACAGAAGAAGATGTGGTTCCGGAAGTAGCAACAGTCCCGTCCCACTCCGGATGCCCAGCCCTTTCTCGGCAGAGGAGGGCAGGGTGGACGCCGCCCTAGAGGCAGAGGCGGCCCGTGGAACTTTGGATCCAGAGAACCCTTCTCGGACCAACCCACGCAACACCCCTGAGGGGTTGCCCGACTGCTCCACTCTGGAGGCAGTCGGGGGGGCGTTTCTCGAAGCACCCAGCAGCTTGGGAGTCCATCACGACAGACCGCTGGGTGCTTCGCATCATATCCAGAGGATATCTAATTCCCTTTTCTCGTTACCCACGCAGCCCCAGATACCTCCCCGATGTCCCACCCGATCAGAGGGAGGCTGCAGCAATAGAAATCCAACATTTGCTGGAAAAAAGAGCCATCCAACACGTCCCCCCAGACCAGTGCGGGTCCGGGTTTTACTCCAGGTTCTTCTTGGTGCCAAAAAAGACGGGGGGCTTAAGACCAATCCTCGACCTCTCTTCCCTGAACCTGTCAGTAACCAAAGAGAAGTTCCGCATGGTCACTCTTTAATCCATTCTCCCCCTTTTGCGGGAGAACGATTGGATGTGTTCTATAGACCTCAAGGATGCGTACTACCACATTCTGATGGACAGGCGATCCAGGAGGTTCCACCACTTCCGGCTGGGAGCCAGTCATTTCCAATTCAGGTTCCTTCCCTTCGGTCTCACCACAGCCCCCAGGGTGTTCACCAAAGTGTTAGCAGTGGTAGTGGCCCACCTGAGACTCCAGGGAATTCAGGTCTTCCCGTACCTGGACAACTGGCTCCTGACCACCCCGACAAGGCATCTACTCTGTGCAGCCAGAAACTACTTTCTGCGATTAGCTCCACGGCTGGGGATCACTATCAACATAGAGAAGTCGTCTCTTACTCCGACTCAGACTATAGACTTCATAGGGGCCAGATTGGACACAAACAAACTCCTAGCTTTCTTGACCACAGACCGTCTACTATCCCTGAGGCTACACGTACAGGCCATTCTGCAATTTCCAGCTCCCCCGGCGGAATTGGTCCTGAGGGCTCTTGGCTCGATGGCGGCAGCAAACAACCTATTGCCAATGGCACGTTTGAACATGAGGGTCTTACAGTGGACCCTTCAGGTCCAGTGGTCCTTTCTTCACTATCCTCTGAGCCATCCCTTTCCACTCAGCAGGGCTTGCAAGAGGGCCCTCGTATGGTGACTCCAATCTCCGTACCTCCAGCAAGGACGCCCCTTTTCTATGACCCCTCCACTAGCCACGGTGACCACGGACGCGTCCCGCCTCGGGTGGGGTGGGGGGCATTGTTCGGGTAGGACAGTCCAAGGCATGTGGGACCTCACGGAGACCTCACTGCATATCAACGTCCTAGAGATAAGGGCAGTGCTGTTAGCGTTGCAAGCACTTCAGGATCTTCTTCCTGTAGGAACGATTGCGATTCAGACGGACAATATGTCGGTTGTCTGATACATCAACAAACAGGGGGGAACCAGGTCTTACCCACTCTGTCGAGAGGCCATGAGGGTGTGGGAATGGGCGATCTCCACCAACCGCTTTCTCATAGCAACGCACATTCCGGGATGGTCCAACATCCTAGCGGACAAACTAAGTTGCACCATCCTGTTACCATTTGAGTGGTCTCTGAATCCTGAGATAGCGAATCGAATCTTCGCCAAATGGGGTTAACCCTGTTGCGATCTCTTTGCCTCTCCCTCGAACACGAAATGTTACGACTACTTCGCTCTCATTTCCCCCTCCGGGGAACCCCCGAGAGACGCTCTGGTGCATGCTTGGCCTCCCGATCTTCTTTATGCTTACCCTCCACTTCCTCTGATGCTGAAGTTTCTTCAGAAAGCCAGTCAGTTGGGGAGCAGGATTATCCTCATTGCCCCGTTTTGGCCTCGTCAAACCTGGTTCCCTTACCTTTAGTCTCATCTGGTGAATCCTCCTTGGATTCTGGATCCCCGTCCGGATCTAATATCCCACCCCCTAGATCTCCCAGTCCCGAATCTGGACAACCTCAAGCTCACAGCTTGGCTGCTCCAGTTCCACTCGTAGCTAGGACTCCCGGTATCTCTTCCCCAGTTAAAACCATTCTAGTAGCAGTGCACAAGCTTTCTACTAGAAAGATCTATAGCAGCAAATGGAAACGTTTCTCCATTTGGGCGGAACGCAAAAATTTGGATCCTTTTACAGCTCCTTTGCCCGCTGTATTAGACTTTCTGTCAGGACTGTTTCATCAGGGGGCTAGCTCCTCCACAGTCAAGGTTCAACTAGCAGCTATCTCTCATTATAACGTGGAAAATTAATTGGGCCCTTTGAAAACCACGAAACTGTGTAAGACCTTCTTGAAGGGCAGCTTTCTGCTCAGACCTCCAGTGAAGGATGTAGTCCCTCCTTGGGATTTAACGCTGGTGCTTCAGGCCTTGACAGCTCCCCCGTTTAAGCCTGCAGCTTCTGTGGATCTTAAATTCTTGTCATGGAAAACGGCCTTTCTTGTCGCTATCACCTCGGCTCGAAGGGTCTCTGAACTACAGGCCCTCTGTGTAAAACCTCCATACTTGACCTTTCACAAGGATAGAGTTTACCTCAGGACCAATCCCTCCTTTCTTCCCAAGGTTGCCTCTGAGTCAAATATTAACCAGTCCATCAACCTGCCGGTCTTTTTTCCTAATTACCATAACAAAGAGGAATACAAATTACACTCATTGGATGTGCATAGACAACTTCGCTTCTACATCCACAGGATATCTGGTCATAGGAAATCTGATCAGCTGTTCGTCTCCTTTGCCAAATTTAACTTGGGTAAATCTGTGTCTAAAGTCACACTGTCTAGATGGATCTCACAGTGTATCCTTTTAGCATATGAAAGTTCGGGCAGGCCCGCACCTCAGGGAGTCCATGCCCACTCGACTTGATCTATCTCTACCTCTGCGGTTTTTAGAGCTAGAGTCTCTTTGGATGATATTTGCTCGGCAGCCACTTGGGCTTCATCTCATACTTATATCAATCACTATAAATTGGACATTATTTCCAGAGGGAGAGCATCCTTTGGCTCTGCAGTGCTCCTGAACATCCTTCCATGAAGGCCGCCCAAGATTCAGGTAGCTGGGGACTCTGTCCCATAGGTTGCTGCACAAATGAAGTTAACTACTTCAGATTAAGAAGTTATGTACTCACCATAACGTTCCATCTGAGTAGGTAAACTTCATTTGTCAGCAACCGTCCCTCCCTCCTGCCCCATCACTTGCAAATGTCTTCATACTCAGGTCCATGGGTTTTACCCACTTTATCTTGAGATTAATGATTTTATAGCAGTTTCTGCTGTTGGGCAAACTTGATCTGAGGTCAGTCAGGGTTGGCAGGGGATTATGGGTAGGGAGAGGAGCTTGGAGCTTGGATCTAAAGCTGTTGAAAACTGCCGGCATGGATCTGAGGTCGGATCCGATTCCCATAGGTTGCTGACAAATGAAGTTTACCTACTCAGATGGAACGTTATGGTGAGTACATAACTTCTTATTTATCCAGATGGTTGTCAGATTGCATCTCTTTGCCAATCAGTAAACAAACAGCTGCCAGATAAAATAAGGGCTTATTCTACTAGAGCTGCTTCAACTTCTCATGCTTTCTGTGCAAAGTTACCTATAGATACCATTTGCGCAGCAGCAATGTGGGCAAGGCCGCATACCCTCATCACTCATTACAAAGTACATTTTGGCCTCCAGGGACAGGGCCTCCTTTGGGTCCACTGGTCTGAAGAATTTTCTCCTGTGAGGCACCCAAGAAAAATGGTGCTAGGGACGTTGTCCCATCAGTACAGAATGAAGACTAGATAGGGCAACTTCACATAAAGAAGTTATGTACTCATCATAACGTTCCATGTGAGTTGCCCATCTCATCTTCATTCTTATGTCCCATCCTCATACCCCCAGCCTTTGGCTCTTTAGAGGATCAAGAGGTTCCTAGTTGGACATCTGATATGCTTTGACCCTCTTCTTGACTTATAACATAATGAGTAATTCTGATTATATATATATATATATATATATATATATATATATATATATATATATATATATATATATATATTACATCAGCAAACAAGATCTGGGGAAGGCACTAGAGCATCATGGGATAAGGAGTAAACTACGAGCTGGTTGGACACCTCAAGCTTTAGTAAACTTCCCTTTTCCAAACCCATCAGTACAGAATGAAGACGAGATGGGCAACTCACATCGAACGTTATGGTGAGTACATAACTTCTTTTTTATTGTATACTTAATTTTTAAAGCATGTTGTCTATTTTATTTAAATAATGATTCACTGTTAAATTTCAAAGGCTTATGATTAGTTATTTTTGTGATTTTTATAAGGATACTTACATAAAACTGGTAAATTATAGCTGTTGGCATACACCTTCTGATGAGAGACTGTTCAGTGATATTTACCATGAGCTAAGGGTCTGGTTGAAGAGAGGCTGCTGAGGTATAGCTAGTATGACTTTAATATGTTTTGCTTCTTTTAAGAATGTATAGTAATTACACCTTGGATGTGTCAAAATTTACCGTCTGGCAGCAGTGTGCTTCAAAAAAGCAGGAGGGGATTTAAGTAGAATACATTTCTTCATTTAAAGAAATACCTAAATTTACGAAATACATATATGGAATCATATATAATGACTTTGACATGGGAAAAAGTATTTCAAAATTTTACAAAATATTGATAAGCTATAAAACAACATCCAAAACCTCATATTGGAAATATATAACAAAAGAACACTCAATACAGTTAACTTAAGATATTAAAACAAATATCTTATTATCGATAAAATAACATCCTTTAAACAATACTGGAAAGTTTTTAATTGGAAATACTTGCGCAGAGCATTCTTAACCCCAAATAGAATCAGTAAAATTAGTTCTTCCATAAAATGAACATAAAATGAATGTGTTGGAGATGTGAGCAAGTACACAATGCAGATTGGAACCACATTTTCTTTGATTGTGTTAAAATTAAGCCATTTTGGAATGCTATTAATAACTTTGTACAAGCTTTATTTAATGAATCATGTTATTTAACTTAAGCTCTTGTATTATTAAATGTGAACGAAGGTCCTCATTTGAATAGTTCAAACATGTATCTAGTATAGACTATACTTGCAATTTCAAGGAAGTGTATAACAAGAAGATGGAATACAAACACAATACCAACTTTGGAAGACTTCTACAGCCTACTGAAGACCACAGCATTATTGGAAATTAAAATTAAAGAACTAAGAATTTATCCAAAGCCATTTATTAACAAGCCTTGGGGAAAAGTCTTATTGTTGATTGACACTATACAGTAATTGATCAGACACTCTGATAATGGATTGGACATACTTAAAAAGGAACTGTATACATTAAGATCTGTTATAGTGTCAGATTAATGTAAATAGTGTACATTTAAGATGTTATGTATAAATACTATGGAATTCATTCAAATGTATTTGAAAAATAAAAAAAAAATTGAGGAAAAGAAAAGCAGGAGGGGGTGGTTGCACTGAAATGATATTAGCCCCTCCTGTAAATCATTGTATGTATGTGAATACAATAGTTTAGCCAATATACATGTACTATAGGTAGGGTAGCACTAAAATGCATTGAACTGGGAGTGAGATGTATGAAATCCTGTGAAGTCAGTGGTTAGTAGCTTTTTTTTCTCCAGTGATAAAGTGTCAATATTATATAGGTCTGGCAGGCATTGGTCAAATCCCAAGACAACAGTGTTCATTTGCTGTATGCTTCTAAGGCTGAACACCTTGTATGTATTGATATCATCAGTACAAGTTAAATGACCATTCCATGCTTATTCATTGATAGCAGCAGTGGGATTTTGTCAACTGGACTTGTATAGTCTGCAAAACATTTTTGTTACCAAAAGGTAGGTATACCATTGCAGTCATAAGGTAAATGTACAGAACTGCACACTGACTGTTTTTACTAATTTATATATTTATTGTCAGAGTAATCTAAGAAACAGGCCATGAAATATCTCTTCAGAGTATGGAGAGATGTCAGTGACATAAATGACTAAAAAGTGGGTATCAGACCTAATGGTCTGATGAAGGATGAGTTGATATCCACCTTTTATGCAGCTGAAACTCACACAGCAGTATCTGGAGACAGCCTTGTAATGGCTGCAGATTCAGAGTAAGTAGTGGAAAGCAGGTTGTCATATTTCCAGCTGATGTCAAAACATGACTTAAACTGCAGGAACTGGAGCATGAGCTGAACAAGAAGTGCTCTGATATTAAAACAGTTAAGATAGTAAAACAGTTTCATGCCCAACAAGTGAGAGTAAAAAGAGGTTGAAGCTGCTGCGAGAGAGAGAAGAAACAAGAGGAGACATGCAAGTAATGCCAGCATAAGGAGGAGATGCTCACCTTTCACCAAAGGTAGAAATATGGGTCCACTCACCATCATATGAAAGCTCACAGTTAAGAAAAAACATTGTTCTCTCCAGATTCTTATATCCTCCGCAATGGCAGGAGGTTAAAGCATGCTGGACATGTTCTCAACAAATTGGAAAGACATGTTTCTTTTCACTTTGTCTCCACACTTTGCAATTTCTCATCTACTCACAAAACTTTGAATAGGAAGGTCTAGACTCATCCTTGTTGCACTTTGGTGCCAGGGAGACATGGTTTCCAGCTCTGTAGTTTCTGTATTCTCACAGAACAGTTTCAGTCTGAATATTGGTTGTTCCATTAATGTGACAGAATGACTTCTCACTGTGATGTCTGCATGGGGAGGCAGGAGGTAAACAGCAGTGAGAAACTGGGAATGGTGAATAATCTCCAAGAGGGTTTTTAATCAGACCGCAGAAAGTTTACCACGGGGATGTAGCTGTCTGTGCATCTGATGTATGTTATGTAAATCTAACTCCTTTTGTGGTTTACACTCACACACACATGTGTACACACACACACACACACACACACACACACACACACATATATATATATATATATATATATATATATGGATTCACTTCATAACACTGAAATATCAAAACACTGAAACCAAAATACTGAAACTTCAAAATCTTGAAAACTCAAAACACTGAAAGTCAAAACACTGAAAACATATATCATATATCTACTGAGTTTAAACAACATAAATCATAGCACTTTCTACCAAGTGTATGCAGGGGGGCAAGCCCCCCTGCATCCCCCATGTGGGGGGCTGAGCCCCCCACACCCCCTACTACTTAAATATATCAACTCCAAGATTGCACTTAGTTAAGTGCAATCTTGGAGTAGATATATATAAGTAGCAGGGGGGGGTGGGGGGTGCAGGGGGGCATGCCCCTCTGCTTACACTTGGTAGAAAGTACTATGATTTATGTTGTTTAAAGTCAGTATATGTATGATATGTGTTTTCAGTGTTTTGAGTTTCAGTGTTTTGAGTTTTCAGTGTTTTGGTCTTCTATATTATGAAGTTTTCTCATTTTCAGTGTTTTGATATTTCAGTGTTATGAAGTGAATCCATATATATATATATATATATATATATATATATATATATATATATATGTATATATATATATATATATGTATATATATATGTATATATATATATATATATATATATATATATATATTAATGAATCTACTTTTCAAAGCTGAAAACCATATGATCGAAATACATATCACTGAGACCACATAGTCAAATACTCACTTTACTGAAACTTCACAACATCGAATAGCATAACATCGAATGTAGAAAAGCTAATGGTAAGTTCCCATAAGAAAATATAAATACTGCGCTATCCCTTTAAGGTGTTGTGTTATGGTCATAAAAGAAATATGGCAGATGTAACGTCAGAAGATGCTGATTTCGGTGAAGAGTTTAGTTGAAATTTAAATTTTAAAAGAGGAAAAGAAATCATAATAAGTAACAGGTATGTGTTGGGTTGAGAACGGAGTATTTAAATGTCAAGATGTTGTTGTTAAAACTACTTACGTAGTGGTAGATGCAGAGCGTGTACAAAGTTTACTATTTTCCTTACTGTAGTGCAATCTCAGAGTTAGTATATTTAATTTGTGGGGGATGTGGGGGGCACAGCCCCCCCTGTAAAAGCGTAGGAGTTAAAAATAGTTGCAGTTTTGAGTCAGAGGAGCGTAGGGAGTTTCCATTTGCTTTTTGTAGTTCCATGCTATGGTATTCGATGCTATGAAGTTTCAGTAAAGTGAGTATTTGACTTTGTGGTGTCGATGTTATATATTTCGATCATATGGTTTTTCGACTTTATAAAGTAGATCCATATATATATATATATATATATATATATATATATATATATGGGTTTACTTCAAAATCCTGAAAGCTCAAAATCCTGAATCTCAAAATCCTGAACTCAAAATCCTAAAAGCTCAAAATACTGAAAACTCATAATACTGAAAAACATACAATGACTGTATTGCAGCAAAAATACATACAGCAACAAAGAAAAGATAAACCATATCAGTCTAAACCAACTATAACCAGGGAGGCAAGCCCCCTGCACCCCACACCCCCTGCTACTTAAATAGATCAATTCCAAGATCGCACTTCACTACACTAAGATGAGTTATGTTGTAGTATAGTACATTAAAAGGGAACATGACTAAGGTTACAACAGGCAGTCATGAAGCATGTAATGGTATGTTTGCCATTTTCGTCTGTGAAGTGCAGTCTCAGAGTTGATATATTTAAGTAGCAGGGGGTGTGGGGGGAGCAGCCCCCCACATGGGTGGTGCAGAGTGGCTTGCCCCCCTGCTTATAATTGTAGATGAATAATATGTTTCTGTATATATTGCTGCTGCAATACATTCGGTGTTGGTGTCCTGTATGTTTTTCAGTATTATGAGATTCAGTATTATGAGTTTTCAGTATTTTGAGCTTTCAGGATTTTGAGTTCAGGATTTTGAGTTTTCAGGATTTTGAAGTGAACCCATATATATATATATATATACACACACACACACACATTATATATATATATATATATATATATATATATATATATATATATATATATATATATATATATGTGTATAGACTATATCCTTTATGGATCCAGTCAACAAAGCCCATGACGCTGGCAAAATGGTCTCCACCCTCTTTCTGGACCTATCCAAAGCATTCCACACTGTTTCTTACCATCTACTCATCTCCCAACTCTCTAATATTGGTCTTTCCCTCCCCACTCTAAACTAGTTCTCTAGTTACTTAAAAGAAAGACAACAGGCTGTCAGATGGCAAAACTCCCATCTCTTCTTTCCTCAACTCCCCAACCGGAGTTCCCCAAGGCTCTATACTTGGACCACTCCTTTTTAGTATATTCATAAACAAGTTCCACACATCTCTATCTCAAGGATCTGTCATTAAATATGCAGACAACTGTACTACTGTCTGCTCAGCCAACTCCTTCTCTGATCTTCTTCAACTAACTCAACAGGCCTTCTCCTCCACTGAATCCTGAATGCACAATAACCACCTAGCCCTGAACCCGTATAAAACCAAAATCATACTATTCACCCCTAAGAAAACAACTCCCTTAAACAAAGCTGAGTTCACCATCTACTCTCAAAGTAAGTCCATAATCAAAATCGTCAGCCACACAAAGCTCCTTGGAGTCACTACTAATGAACACAAGAAATTTGACCTGCATATTCAACATAACATTTGAAAAACACGTCTCAAACTTGGAATCCTATGTTGACATAATCACTTCCTAAGCCCATCCACAAAAATTACCCTTGCTTCATCGTACCTCCTGCCCTCCCTCATCTACAGTGCCCCTCTATTTACCAATATCCAAAGCGCCATTAAATCCAAACTTGAGGCATGCTACAATAAAATCGCCAAATTCACTTCCAACTCTAAATACTCCACTCATCACTCACTGCTCTTAAGTCTCTCAAATGGCTAGAATTTCCAAACTATCTCTCCTACATGCAACTTGCTACAACTCACAAAATATTCTTTAGACCCCTAGATTGTCCAGCCCTCAGCTCAACTTTCAACTACTACCACCCTAACAAGCATCTTAGATGAGATCAAAAGCTCTTGTTGGTTCACAAACCAAATCTCCTAAAAGGCCAGCTTCTTTATTTTTGCTCAGTAGCAAAGGACTGGAATGCCCTGCCATTGTCCATTAGAATTACTGAAAATCCTACTTCTTTCAAGACTTCCCTTTACAACCACCTATCACTAAGTTGGAAATGCACCTGCACCCATTATTTTCTTATGTACAATATTTACTACCTTTACTCTTTTCTGTGTATAAAAATACTAAGTTAGATAGAGATAATAAAGACTATACACCATGTAGTTTTTTATTCTACTGTGCATTCTTATTGTATTTACTCTATATATGTTGTACATAATGTTCTATGTAATTCAATTTTTGTAATTCAAATTGTTAATCACTTGTACTGTGTGAAGCTTTTCTCCCCAGGCTTTCACTGAAAATGGGTTCAGTTAACTTCAGTATGGCCCAGTGGACTTTTCCGGTAAACAAAATACAAATAATAATAAAAAAAAAATATATATATATATATATATATATATATATATATATATATATATATGTACATGTATACACACACACACACACACACACACACACACACACACACACACACATATACACATTTATTTATATCATTAACTACCACTGTGGTGTAGAGGGATTAAAGCCCTGCATATAGTCCAAGTAACATGGGTTGGATTAGCAGCTCCAGTGTCTGATGCACTAGTAAAATGAGGACACATAGGGAGGCATAGCATTGGCTGAGTAGTTTTGGAGACTGGACAAGACAGAATGGGTGCATGCAAGGGTTGGGAATTTAGGGCATATCCAAAAATTCTTCCCTGGTAGCAATATGATACTGCTGTGGGGTGTCTTGTTCTCCTTACTGGCCCTGAATGTGAAAGTCCAGGGTAGGTTCATTGGGTTTGATAGGCCTTGTGAATGAGATGATACACTTGGGAGAAGCTGATAGTCAGCTGCAGGGGAGGGTAGGCAAAACATGTACTTATGCATAGTATGTATGTATATGTGTGTGCGTGTGTGTGTGTGGTGTGTGTGTGTGTGTGTGTGTGTGTGTATGCGTGTGCGTATTTGAGAATATGCAGACACATTTTAAACAAAATTTCAATGTGTTGTTGCAGGAGGTTATTCCCTCGATCTCTGGATATATTAACTCTTAAGCATATTCTTCCATTTTCTCAGAGTCAGTGGGACCTTGTAGCTAGTATATCTTAAGGTCAGGGATGTAGAAATAGAGCTGCCACACTGGGGGCATTCTGGGAGTGCAACCTTCCTGCAAAACATATTTACACCGCAAAATACATTAATTTAGTTTAATGTTTGCAGTAGACTGGCCGATGGTACTGAGATTGTTCTTGGGGAAAGTGTCTCTGGGATTCAAAAGCATTACTGACAGTGGCAAGCACTCTTTTTCTGCTGGCAGTAGCTACTTCTGATTCAGAGTTAGCTGTACCGCAGTGCTTTACAAAGAGGTACAGAACCTTGGTGGGCTCTCTGTCTCACTCTCTCTATCCTACCTCAGATTTAAATGAGGCATTCCTGTGGAGCAGTATATGGTAATTAGCATGCAATGGAAATCCCTGTGGTGAGTGATTTATGCAGACCAGTGATTCATGGAACCTCTCTGCTTTATAATTTATTTATTTATTTTATTTATTTTATTGCAGTTGTTTACCAGGAAAGACCACTGGGCCTAAAAGCGCCCATTTTCAGTGGAGGCCTGGGGAGTAAAGCTCCAACAAGAGCATAGATACAGAAAAAAATTAAACATTAATTGGTACAGAAGTAGAAACGGTGTTATACAAAGTAATGTTTATAAATGCTACTAGCACTTTAAATATGTTTAATTGGTTTGAATTGATTAATTGATGATGCTTGATTATATTTGAACAGCTGCTTGATGCGATGAGAATTATTCCTTTGAAGGCATTCAGCAGAGATACCAGAACACCAGTAAAGTTCGATCTGCAGCTATCCAGCGGCTGCATGTTTTTTGTTTGTTTGTTTCATTTTTCATGTGTTACTATGTCATCGGAATCACTAAACACCAAGGACTTTGAATAGCACAACAGGTTTAGCAACATCAAACGTGGGTGTGACACTAGAAACCAGGGACTGTCTTGAATAATACTCTAATCTACTGATAAAATTAATTGAAGACTGGTGTTGGAACATGATGCATATTATTCTAAGTAGTAAGAAACTTTAATATCTGAAATTATTGATTGACTGTAATAGTCAATAACTTACAAGGCCATACTCAAGACCTCAGACAAAGCCTGGGGGATCACAAGATGACACCAGGAAGTCTCTCTCTAAATATTACTCTAATTCACTTAAAAAGTTCATAGAGCAGCAGGTTTTGCATTCCAACATATTTCCTGAACAATAACAAGAATGAAACTCTAATGTCTGGCATTATTGACTGACTATAATCATTTGTGATTCATGAGGACAATGACAAACCATTAGACAAGATTTGGGATGTTCTGTAAATTCATGCAAAGGTAAGAGAGTTGTGTGTGTGTGTGTGTGTGTGTGTGTGTGTGTGTGTGTGTGTGTGTGTGTGTGTGTGTGTGTGTGCGCGATGGAGATGTCTTTGCTATTATGATGTATGGACCGCTGGCAGTGATTACTATAGCAAAGTGGCAAAGTGCTTGGTAGTACATGATGTAATCACCAAGGGATTCAGATACATGCAAATTAGACAGTCATGAGGGCTTTCATCATTGCGGCTAATGTCTTTTTGAATCATATGATATGGACGGCGCAGTGGTGCAGCGGTAGCATTGTCACGTCACAGCAAGAAGTTCTCCGGTTTGATTCTTGGCTGGAGTGCCTTCTGTGCGGAGTCTACATGTCCTCCCTGCATTCATGTGGGTTTTCTCTGGGTACTCTGGTTTCCTTCCACACTACAAAGACATGTGTCTGGAGCGTTTCTCCCCGGGTCTCTGCGAAAAATTGACTTTGTTCCAAATCTGACTTTCCCAGTAAACAAATGTTTAATAAATAAGTAAGTATGAGTTAGAAAGCAATGAAGCCCTTTTCACCTTGCCACTTCCTAGCCTTAGGCCTTGCCTCTCATTTAAAGAAGGGCCAGGCGAGTCATACCAGGATGAATTTATGAACATCAATCCAGTTGTCCAGCTCGTTTTTAAAGGATGTGTGTCACACTTATTAACTTGGACAGAACGTTTTCTTTAGAGAAGAAGTAGGGACTACATACCAAATATATTCCTCCTCGTTGTCTTATTTATTTTTTGGAGTAGATCTAGATCTCTTGCCCTATTGTTAACTGGACTGTTTGATTTACTGAGGTGTACTGGATCCCTCATATCCCCATAAGCAAGACACAGGCCACCCGTAAGGAGTCTACACAAAAATGACCATAAAAAATAAACCTCCAGTCTTTTTTTGTAGTTCAGCTCTTTTAGCCCCTGATCTTTTTTAATTAAAAAACCTCAGGGATCTTTCCCATTTACTTTTTTTAAACCTTTATTGAATTATCTCTTGTGACATAGGCAAACTTACATTCATATAAAAGTATTCAAATCATATTATCAAATTCACATTTACAAACATTATATATCTCATATATTATTATGTATCCTATACAGTAGGCAACATTAAATAATTTATTAATTTTCTGCCTTCTCTTAAACCTCATTCCTCCTCCAAAACATTTTCCTGCATGTATTGTTTCCACAATTTCCATTTTTCTGTGTAATTTAACACTACCCTTTTCTAAAAATCCCACCTCCTGTCTTTTATCTCTGTTACAGTATTCATTACTTCACTAAGTATAGTTGGTTTAGATTTTGATTGCCATTTTCTAGTAATTGCTTTTTTGGCCACCACCAGAATTAAATTTAACAAGACCTTACTATGTCAAGGCAATTTAGGTCCTGTATCACAGCTCAAAAAGTCACCTCCATAGTTACACTTATTTGCTCACCTAGTATTCCCATCATAGTCTTTGTAGGGAATTTTTATAGTATGCCATATCACTACACTCCCAAAACATATGTTACCAGTTACCACTTTCTTCCCTAGCACAGCTCTGTCATTTGCCATCTACATGAGAAATGTTGGAGTCTGCTTGCTGTATAAAAATAGCAATGCAAACACTTCCAGGCAAAAATCCTAAATCTTCTAGACTTTGCTGCATATTTGGGAGCCATACTTGTGTCCTTCCATTGTTTCTTTGTGAACTGCATCTCTCTCTTTTCACTCGTTTCTTACATCTTCTGATTGATTCCTGTAGTTATTGTGCAGTATTTATATGCCCTACTAATTGTCCCATTTTTATCAGCAGCTTCTGTTCTAGATTCAGTTAAAAACTCAACCAGTGCAAGTCTTTCATTTAGAATTTCCCTACCCTTTTCTCTTTGTCTGTACTCTGATATCAATCCTTGGCAGGGAAGGCACTCACTAGCCTACAATCCAAATGTCTTCTTGGCCTCTTTACATTCTATTACCTTTCATTTTCTAATTATTTTTCCCAAAACCTTGGTTCCTTTCTCAGCTTCATCCAGTAAATTCCAGCCTCTCTTGTCTGTTTTATGTACTGCTAATTGCACTCATCCCTATCGGCAGAATTTCTTTTCTCCATTCCCATGTTGGCTTGGTTGTTAGTGTACTTTCTGCCACTTTATGAATATAATATTGTGTGTGACTAGTGTTATTCTCCTTAAGGATCTACATCCAAAATCCCCATCCTTCCTTATTTCTTGAATTACCCCTTGCTTCATCATCATCCCTTTCCAATTTGAATTGCAACTTTCTGCTTGAGTGATATATGAGTGTTAACTGTGTAGCTCTAAAATATCCCTTCAAATTAGGTACTTCGAACATGTTCTTTTGGGAGGATCAACTTATCCCACTTGGCTCTAGTCCTCTTACTATCCCAAATAAAATCTTTCAACTGTTTATTAATTAGTGGCCATAACTTCTCCTTTCATTGATAAAAATATGCCTGGTCTGTGTATAAAACTAAAGGGACTAAAAACAATTTTACTGCTTGCTGTCCATATCCATAGACAAGAGCTGTCAGTTTCTTATTTTTTGTATTGTCTTTTGTTTAGTCTCTTCCCACATACCCTTAGTTGCCATAATTTAATCCTTTTTAAGCCATACTCCTAAATACTTCATGTTATCATGTCCCCATAAATATGGGTATTGCTGGAACAATTCATGTGTGGGTACATAATTTATAGCTATAGCCTTTGTTTTATCTTCCTTAATTTTTATATCCCGAAAAAAAACACGGAACTGTCTCAGAATATCTGCAAATAAAGCCAACATTTCTTGAACACCATACCAATTATATCCTTGAATTTCTCATTCCCTTATTTTCTTTGCCAGTGATTCTAAGTATAACACAAATAACAAAGTGGAAAAAGGACACCCCTACGAGGTTCCTCTGTTCAGACAGAACTTCTCAGGGAGTAGCCTTCCCACTTTGATTTTTGCCTCCGATCCCTCATATATCCTTCTAATTAACCTCATTAATGTATCAGGAAATGCAAATGCTTCTGTTGCCCTACTCATAAAATCCCAGCTTACTCTGTCAATTGCTTTCTCTGCATCAAAAACAGTGGCATTTTCTTTCATTTTGCTTCTTTCTGGATCATCATTGTTATATTAAAATTATCAAATGTGTGCCTCCCCTCCACAAAACCACATTATCAATATCTAGCAATTTTGGCAAGCCTTTGCTGTTCCTTTAGCTATTATAGACATAAATACTTTATAATCATGGCTTATAATTGAAATGGGTCACCTCAGTTTTCTTACAAAATGTCCGTGCTTACCCTCCTTTAAAAATACTGTTAAAACCATCCAGACTTTTATCACTTTCTTCCCTCCTAACTTTCAGACTTCCACCAGAATACCATCTCTTCTTGGAGACTTTCCTGTAGATTGATTATACATCACCATTTTTATCTCATCTTCTCCTGTCTTAGCTGTTAGTTGATGAACCTCATCTGTCTCTAGCCTTGGCATATTTATGTCTTCACAAATATTTGCATTTCTGCTTTTTTCTTAATTTCCCCATGTCTCTGTTTCATACAAATTTTTGTAAAATTTCTGAAATGTCTCTAATAGCTCTGCAAGACCTCTGGTTATTTTTCTTGTTATAGGCTCCCTAAGTTTGGCAACAATCCTTTCTACTTTATGTTGTCAAAGGTTTTTGTGCTCTGGAGTTCTTATCAAAAAAGCAGTTGCTTAATAGCAGTCTTTCTAAACTTACACATATTATCTGGATACACCTTCATTTTCTCTTTAGCAGTCTACCATTGCACCTCCTCTTGTTCTGTGAGATTCCCCCTATTTATATTACTTTACCTTTGTCAGCCCCTCTAAATATTTCTTATCTTAACCAGATCTCTTTTGAAATCTACTTTCATTTTATCTCACCCACAAACTATAACTTCTGGATTACTTTCTATCTCCCTTAATAACTCCTGGGTAATTTCCACTACTATTCCTTAATTCCCTCTTTTTTTAACAGGTAGGTGGGGAAGCACCAGTGTGTTATCTTTACTTCATTATCCTGCATTTTTGTCTTAGTAATTACCGGCACATGATCTTAAGTGTTTATTGCTTGTGTATCAACATTTTCAATTAAATGGACATGTTCTTGTGAAATGTAAATTTTATCCAGTCTAACTCAGTTATTATACCTTGAAGAATAATATGCAAATTCTCTCCGAGTTCCTGCTACTGAATTCACATCTTTCATACCAAATATTTTCATAAATTTCTTCAGAAAGCTATCCACTTTTGTCATATTTTTCCTTCTAGGTCTCTAAGATACATTTCCATTGTTGCAAATCAAATTCCATTCCCCGCTGAAAGCTGATTATTTCTCCTAGAATTTTTTAATGCTCCAAAATAGCAGTTTTAGGTGGAATATAAATATATGCCAATGTAATCCTCATCTCTTGCCAGTAGCGTCTTACTATTACAAATCTGCCATTATTTTATTTTTCCCTCTTCTATCACTACTGGAGCTCTTATAGCAGTTAATATAAGTATTCTTCTTTTTCTTTGTCATTGATATTCCCCAGACTACCCATCCTGAAATCCTATCTTTATAAAATTCACATGCTCAT
Source organism: Protopterus annectens (assembly GCF_019279795.1). Classification (NCBI taxonomy): domain Eukaryota; kingdom Metazoa; phylum Chordata; order Ceratodontiformes; family Protopteridae; genus Protopterus; species Protopterus annectens. The sequence goes on along the minus strand of NC_056731.1, from coordinate 1,714,771,497 downwards.
TTCTTTCCAAATGTGTCTCCTGAAGCATTGCTATTTGCAGTGTGCATTTCTTAATATACTTAAGTATCCTTTCCTTTTTGTCTATACCTGTGAGACCATTCATATTCCAAGTTAATATGGAAAGTGTTGCCATTGTGGGGATCTTCTACCATTTCTAGATATGCATAATAAAGTGCATCCTGAAGGGGGCATTGTACTCAATGATTGGTCTAATCAATTCATAGTACAAGGAGGTGAGGACTTCTTTTGATCTGGAAGAAATTCTTTTGCTTTGAGATATGCAAGGTAAAATGGTTTCATAATCACACTTGTGATGTGATAGTCAAACATAACAGAGCTGTCCACCCATGTGCCTAGTTCTCGTGACCTTTTCATTTTGAAGTGGTGCGTTATTCGTGGTATAAACTAGAGCTAGAGAGTGCTTACCAAATGCTACTTTGTTGCACACCAGATATGACAAATGTAAATTCCTCAAACTTATTTTATTTTATTTTTATTTTACATTTGTTTACTGGGAAAGTCAGACTGGAACAAGATCCATTTACAGCAGAGGCCCAGGGAGAAAAGCTCCATAACATAACAGTACAAATACAACAAATGACAAAAAAATTTCTGTATAGCGGCATATATGCAATCAGAACTCCATGTCTTTATATGACAACACATAATCCACAAATGACAGAAACTTTCTATACAGTGGCATATGTACAATCAAGGAGATTTTACGTACCTTAATTTGATTTGAGGAAGCTTGGTATATAGATAGCAAAACTTTGAATTCCGTATTGGGAGTACAAAGCATAATAATGAAGGAATGGAATCCAGAAAATAATGCTATTCGGGAGATATGTCATAGCGTGAGAAGTAGTGTGTAGGACAGTAGTTCCTGATAGGGAGTATTTGAGTAGTACAGAATAGCTGAGGTAAGCAGTGAGGAGATGAGGTGTGGCAAGTTAGGAGGAGAGCAGAAAAGATTTTATGTGATACAGGGACAGAGCCATTATTGCAAGAGTTGTGACTTTAGTGATGTCTTGAAGAGTGAGATGGATGGTGCAGAGGAGATACTTTGGGGGAGGTTATTCCATTCCCTAGCAATGGTGTGGGAGAACAGACTTTTCCCTGCGGTGTTATTGGCTTTGGTTACGCAGAGCAGGGTTTTGTTGGATGACTGCAGAGGGCGATTTGCAGAATATTGGTTTAGAAGTTGGTTTAGGGCTGGGGTTTTCTGAGGGTTCCTTATTATGTTGAAGGTGAGGACTAACTGGTGATAGCTAATTAGCTGAGGGAGTTCTAACCACTGCAGTTGCTTCAGGGCAAGACAGTGATGACTTCTAAAAGTGGAGTTGTTAGCGAATTTTGCAATTTTATTGTAACATGACTCTAGTTTGTTTAGTTCTGTTTTCCTGATATGAATTAGGATTGGTGATGCATACATTAGGGGAGACAAGAGGTGAGTTTGGGCTAAGGAGATTCTAGCTTGGTCTGATAGGAACTGTTTGTGTTTTTTAGGGTTCCTAGTTTCTTATGTACCTTTGTGATGGTTTGTGAGATATGGACATTAACATTTAGATTGTTATCTATTTCAACCCCGAGCAGCTTAGTGTGAGGGGAGGGGGAGATTGTGGTCCCATTTTTGGAGGTGATAATGAAGGTAGGAGGTGTGGATTTGGATTTATTAGGGGAAAAAGGAATAATTTGGTGTTTTTGGGGTTTAGAATGAGTTGGATATCGGTAATCCCCACGGAGCAGAAGGATTCTTGGGTAAGCTTTTGAAGATTGGTTATGGTTGGGGCTAAGCAGATTAGGGTGGAGTCGTCTGCATACTGTATAAGGGATGCACGCAGGGTGGAAGTATGTAGTTTCTTAGTGAAAATGGTGAATAGTAGAGGACCCAGTATTGGTCCTTGTGGGACACCTATAGTAGTTGGTAATAGAGGAGACAGTGTACTTTGCCATTTAACTGATTGATTGTTTTCTGTCAGAGAGAGAGAGCTTCTAAACCATGAAGTAGTAAAGGGAGTGAAGGATAAGGTTGACAGAGTGTTTAAGAGTAGGTTATGGGAGACCATATCAAATGCTTTTGATAGATCTAGGAATATGGCTGAGACAAATCTGTTGTCATTTCTTAGATGGTTAATCTGATTGGTAAAGGAGAGTAGAGCAGTGGTTGTGCTATGGTTTGGGTGGAAACCATGCTGTTTGCGGGAGAGGTTATGTGAGGATAAGAAGTGCATTACCTGAGTGTGAATACATTTCTCCAGAAGCTTGGAAAGGGGGGACAGGATAGCAATTGGCTGGTAGTTTGATAGTACATAGGAGTTTCCGCCTTTGTGAGGGGGAATTATATGTGACACTTTCCATAGATGGGGTACGTAGGTTTCTTGTATAGAGCAGTTTATAAGAATTGACACAGGGTAGGCTAGTGATTCTGCAGCTAATTTTAGAAAATTTGTGGGAAAACCATCTGCTTTAAGTGTGGTGGGTTTTAGTTTAGAGAGTAGCTTTTTAACTGAAGAGGTTGGTACAGGTGAGAGTGTGAAGCTGGGTATGTTAGTTTGTTCTACAGTTGGGATGGTTTTAGTGTTCTTGTTGGATAGTTGGATAGATAGTGCAAGGATAGATTCTGTGAAGTGATGGTTGAATTCTGAAGCTATGCTATCATTATCAGAATTGTTGTTGGGAGATGGGGTGGTGGTTTTGCCCGGTTTTAGAAGGGTATTGATGGCCTGCCAGAACTTTTGGGGGTTTCTAGAGTGCTTGTTTTCGCTGTCTAAGAAGTAGTTCTTTTTATGTACTTTTGTTTGGGTTTTGGCCTTATTTCGTAATTCTTGATATTTCTGTCTGTCTTGGATAGTGTTATTCTTTTTCCAGATTTTCCAGGCATTGTCTCTGGCTTTTATTAAGGCTTTTGTTGTCCTATTTAGCCATGGGGCATAGTTAACTTTAGTCCTGAGTTTCCTGATGGGAGCTAGTATATTTAGAACAGTCATAAAAGTAGTATTAAAAAAATCAACTGCGTGTTCTAAAGGTAGAATTTTTAGTGGATTCCAGTCCTGTTGCTGGAGCATACTGTTAAGAGTTTGTGGATTGACTTTATGCTTGTCCCTAGTCTCCTTGAATAGCATGGGTTTGGGTATTTTTGCCCTTTTACGAAGGAGGAATGTGGGGCAGTGGTCACTCAAGGCATCAGGTAAACAGCCCACATGATAATTTTCTGTAGGGATATTAACTAGTGTCCAGTCTAGAATGGAGGTTCTATTGGATTTTTTTGTCTACTCTGGTGGGTTCTTGGATTAGTTGTGAGAATCCAAATAAGTTAATATGGTTTGAGGGGTTGTAGGAATTGCAGGCTAGCCAGTCTAAGTTTAGGTCACCTATCAGGATGGTTTCTTGGGGAAGGTTGATTGTGGCCCATTGTAGTATCTCTTCTATTATAGGTGAGTTATTTCCTGGAGGAATATAACTGCAGAGGATGTTGATTCTCTTTTTGTTTTTAAGGGACATAACTGAGACTAATGTCTCTGCATTCTGGAATTTGGGAAGTGGGGTTTTTTGTGCTTGGAGGTTGAGTGTATTTTTAAATAAGATTGCAACTCCACCTCCCTTTTTGGTACCTCTGTCTTGCCGTAGGATGTTATAGCCTGGGGGAAGAATTTCTTCGTTTTGTGTGGGAGGTTTTAGCCAGGTCTCTGTAACGGTTAGTATGTCTGGGGAGTAGTGAGATATGAATGCGTGAAAGTCATGTAGTTTGTTGGATATGCTACATGTGTTTATATTGATAATAAGTAGGTCTGACTTGTGTTTCTGGGATAGGATTGGGTTGCTTGGACCTGGGTTGGGGTGTATGTCCTCTGAGATTAGTAGCCATTTTCTGAGGAATAGTATGAGGTTTATAACATAGACTATATCTGTGTGTTTTTTGGGTACTGTTAGCCTTTTGTGAGGTAGTGTGGTTGTTGTTTTGTGTATGTAGAGTAATGAGTTGTTGTTCAATAGTGTGGAGCATATTACTATATTTGTGTGAGGTTGTGTGTGTGTGTGTGTGGGTGTGTGTTATGTGGTAGGTAGTGTTTTTTGGTATGTTGTAGTGTATGGATGTGGTGTAAGCTAGAGTGGTGAGCGTTAGTAGTAGTAGTAGTCCTAGTATGCCTTGGATGTTGTGGGTGTGGTGTACAGAGGAGGTTGTGATGTGGAAGTGGGAGTGGATTTGATGACTGAGGGATGGTGATAGGCTGTTGTGGAGGGGGTGGGGATATATGGGCTATAAGTGTAGGAGTACTGGGGGCAGGTGGAAATTGGGGGCAGGGAGGGGAGCAGAGTGAGCCCAAAGGGCGAGTGAAGCGGGCTAGAGGAAGAGAACCTAAAGCTGCAGAAACCTGTCAGTAATAGCAAGAGATTGACTGAGCAAGAAGGTAGCTTAGCCTAAAGATAAGGTAAGATAAGATGCAATAATAATTAACCTGTGGTTAGTTTCCCTAGGAGGGAGTGGGAAGTTGGAACCATAGAATGGGGAGTATGCTTTAACTAAAAATTCCGCACAGCTATGGGAAGAAGGGTGGATTATTAGAGTATGTTCCTACCAAGTAGCCAACTTCATTAAAGCTCTCCAAGTTAGAACCTGAATGGAGCTCAATGCTGCTGTGCTCACCTCACAAAGATGGTCACAAAGTAAGAGAAAATTGTTAAAAACAAATTCAATGACATTCACCTAATAATTGCTTCTACTGGAAGGCTTGTGTTTACAAGTTGAGATTTCCCAGGGCTGATTTGTGCTTTAGCTGGAAATTGCTTCAGAACCAAAGGTGGTAGTGGTGGTGGTGGGGGGGGGGGGCGCAATCCTGGGGCTTGTGGATGGCCCGAGCAAACTAATAATTACTTCTACTGGAAGGCTTGTGTTTACAAGTTGAGATTTTCAAGGGCTGATTTGCACGTTAGCTGGAAATTGCTTCAGAACCGAAGGCGGTGGTGGGGGAGGGGCACAATCCCGAGGCTTGTGGATGGCCCGAGCAAACTAATAATTACCTGTACTGGAAGGCTTGTGTTTACAAGTTGAGATTTCCCAGGGCTGATTTGCACTTTAGCTGGAAATTGCTTCAGAACCAAAGGCGGTGGTGGTGGTGGTGGGAGGCGCAATCCTGAGGTTTGGGGATGGCCCGAGCAAATTAATAATTACTTCTACTGGAAGGCTTGTGTTTACAAGTTGAGATTTCCCAGGGCTGATTTACGCTTTAGCTGGAAATTGCTTCAGAACCGAAGGTGGTGGTAGGAGGGGTGCGCAATCCCAAGGCTTGTGGATGGCCCGAGCAAAAGTGAGCACAGACAGCAGACTAAGGGAAACTCTCTCAGGTTGGGACTATACTACATTTTAAAACCAAAGCTTCTCATTTGATAACTAGAGCTCTGAGAAGTAGATGTCAGAGCAAAGGTCCCAACACAGTTCCTTGCAGAGCTCCACTGGTCACCTTCGTGCTCTCAGAGGATCAGAGGATAACACCTCCTGCTGTTACTGTGAGAGTCCTGTCTCTAAGCCAGTTAGCTATTCACCTGATTATGTATGAGTCAACTTGCTTATTATATTTGCATGTAGCATGTTATGGAATCCTTTGCTGATGTCAAGGTATTCTGTGTAGACAGCTTCCCCACAGTCCACAAACTGAGTAGCCCTCTAAAAGAAATTCGTAGGATTCATTAGACAGGACCTAACAAATTTTTGCATTCTGGAAGTGAAAGAAAACCTGATATTCTTCTATTCCATGTTGCAGTATTCATAATCTTTGGGTTTTCCTCTGCTTAGCTACCTGAACGTCTGGCCAGTATACAAAAGCTTTAGTCACTGCAAGGTACGTAGGATGTCTTACATTTGCCGTAGTGTGGGTGGGCCATAAAAGTGACGTCTACACATACCTTTCCTCAGAACCTCTGTACCGCCAGTCGAACGTCAGCTCTTCCTGTCATCTCCGCTGTTGGATCCTTTGAATTTAAGATAAGTACCCCATTGGAGCCATTTCCTTTCTTTTGTTTTGGTCACTGCATGCCTGCTCAAGTTCATGTCATCCAGGAAAGGAAAGTGTAGGTGTAGACATCAGATCCCACATAAGGACGCCCACAACCTCTACCTTTTCTGTTTAGTGCCCAACAATGACCACAAAACCTGTGCCTTTGTTCTTAAGACTCTTCCCAGCCATCTGCATGCCCTAACCATCTATCTAGAAAACCAGTGTTTTAAGTGGCTGGCTGTGGCAATGGAAGTGCCATATGGTCAGGCTGTCCAGCCACCAAAAAAGAAGGCCAAGGTTTCCAGGCCTGAACCTACTGCTGCACCTCCTCCACTCAACATTCCCCCTGTGGCCGATGTTCACCTGGAGGAATGTATCTAACCAGTTGATTTAGGTACAGAGGGTATTGTTCCTGAGGGCGCAGAGCCTAGGGCTGAAAGCACATCCATGGAGACTTTGTAGATATCGGGTGCCAATGACAAGGGGGAACCTTGGCTCATAACGGACTTCCTGACCAGTCCTTCCACTGCTATAGAACAGTCTGAACTTAGGCCCTAAGCCCTCCAGGCCTGTCTCTTCATTAAAAAGAAAACAAAAGACAAAACATGTCTCTCCTCCTTCTGAAAGTTTGCCTGACTGCAAGCTTCCTCTCAGAGCTTATATAATGCCTTCATTGCCCTTAGCCCTTCAATGCCTGCTTCCCCTCTAGCTGCCCCTCCAGTTATCAGTCCTAGGCCTCAGACTGAAGATCCTCTTCTTGCTGAAGATGAAGACTCTTCAGATTCCTCTTCAGAGGACTCCCTTTCCTGTGCTTCTAAAATGCCTTCCCTCTTGGTTATGCCACCCCCGAGGAAGACTCTGCTAAGGCAGACTCCCCAGGAGAGGACCTCACCTTTGGTGAAACCATCTCTTGAATGAGAGAGTTTTTCAAATAAGATTCCACTGAAATGTCTGTGGTTCAAAAGAGGTACTATGAACAATTAAAAATGGACACCCCTTCACTTTCTGCCATTCCTCCAGTCTTACCAGCCTTTTTAGAAGCTTTCTCTGTAGCCTCTAAAAACCCTGAATCCCAACCACCAGATCCTAGAAGGCCTGACAGGTTTTATAAGGTTCCAAAAGGGGCCACATTTCTGATTAAATGCCCTCTTGCAGACCCTGGCACTATTTCAGTCTCTGCAGACAAGCCCTCCAGATTACTTCTCTACACCTCTGTCCTTCACACTGATAAGGACAGTAAGACTATGGAACGCATTGGCGAAAAGGTATACACCTCTGCCACTTTGGCTTTTAGGGCTTTTAACTACTAGACAGACATGTCTAAGTATGCCCTGACCCTTTTGACTCGGGTTTCTAAACTTTTGGATGATCTCCCAGACTCGCCTTCTATGGCTCAAATATCTAACCTCATCTCCTCATCCTCTCAAGTGACAGGACACTTGATCAGATGCAGTTGTGATGCTGCAGAGGCCTAGGCCAGATCTGCAGCTTTTGCTTGAGTGCTCAGAAGGTATTCTTTTCTGACACTCCAACCCTTACCTGATATCAGGGCTAAACTTCTGGATGCACACCTGAACAACTCTGCCCTTTTTGGGTCCAAAGTGGCAGAGCTTTTCAAAGCCCTTCAGCAAAAGGGGAATAAATTACAAGACTTAAAACATTTGCTTGTGTCTCCAATCCCTAAATTCCATAGGAATTATCCCACCAAGACACAGTTCATCCGAAAACATTCTGCTCCTACCGTTCATTCTAGGAGCAAAAAGAATTCCAGGAAGCAATAGCCTCCTTCCAGGCCTGCTCAGACTCCTGTTCAGAAACCTCAGTTTCAGTACAGGGCAGGTACAGGGCAGGTAGTCTGTGACTACCTGCCTTCTCATTCACCCCCTCCAGATACCATTCCCCTATCCCAAAGACTCTCACTGTCTTCCCATCTGGCAAAGCATTACCTCAGACAAGTGAGTCTTTTTAATTATAGAAAAGGGTTACTTCATGACTTGGGTCATTCCTCCCTCTTTAAGAGGCATCCCACAGCCACTGAAGGACCAACTCCCCCTTTTCCAAACAGTCTTAGACAACCTCCTCTATCAAGGAACTATCCAACCTGTCCCTTTGTCAGAAAAGGGAAAGCGTTTTTACTCCAGACTTTTCCTAGTCACAAGGAGAGACAGCCCATGGAGAACCATCCTGGATTTCTCCCACCTCAACCTGTTTCTACATGTACCCACTTTTCGAATGCTTATGCTCCAGACCCTTTTTCCCCTGCTTATGCCTCAGGCATTTCTGGCCACTTTGGACATCAGAGATACATATCTGCATATCCCCATAAGGCCCAACTACAGGAAGTATTTAAACTTCTCTGTGAGTTTCCTCACATTTTCAATTCTGTGCCTTATTCTTTGGACTATCTACTGCTCCAAGAGTATTCACCAAGTGTCTGGCCCCTGTGGTAGCCTATTGCAGGGTCCAAGGGATTCAACATTTTCCTTACCTGGATGACCTCCTGATCCAGGCAGGTTGCTCCACTTCCCTACACATCCATCTCCAAAAATCATGTCTGTCTTGCAGTCTCTGGGTTTCAACATAAGTTTCCCCAAGTCCAAACTAAACCCCTTCCAGGACCAAGTTTTCCTGGGATGCAGGATCAGGACAGATGTTATAAGGGCATTCCTTCCATCCCAAAAGGTGGAAAGCCTGAAGCAATACCTGCTGTCTGTCCTCCATGCCACTGCTATAACAGAACGACAATATCTCAGACTCCTAGGACATATGGCCTCCACTATACCCATGTTGACACTGGCAAGACTCCACATGAGAAAACTGCACCACCCCTTGGACCACACCATTCCCTTCTTACCATGCCTAAGGAAAGAGATCCTTCGGTGGATGGATCTAATCCTTCTCAGTCCAAGACTCCACTTACAACCCCTCACCCCAGTCCAGGAGATGTGCACAGATGTCTCAGACCTGGGTTGAGGAGCTGGTATGGGCAGCTTGAAGATGCAAGGCACATGGACAGGCCCCTTCAAGAGGAAACACAGCAACATCAGAGATGAGGGCCATCATCTTTGCAGTGAGGGCCTTCCAACACATTCTGAAGCAAGGCCTTTTGAAGTTGTTCACAGACAACACTACAGTTCTCTGTATGTGAAAAACAGGGGGGACAAAATCTTACTTGCTATACAGACTTGTACTCCAAGCCTGGGAATTGGTGGCCCAACATGGAGTCACCCTGCAGGTGGTCTACATTCCCTCAGCTTAGAACAATCAGGCAGATACCTTGAGCAGGTCCATGTCACAATCCCACAAATGGATGCTACACAGGGATGTGTTCCAGGACATAGTCCACAAGTGGGGTACACCACAAATAGATCTGTTTGCCTCCCCTCTGACCAGACAACTTCCACACTTTTGTACTAGGGCACCCAGATCCCTAGTGAGGGCAAGGGATGCCATCTCCATCTCATGGAAGGGAGTGTTTCTCTATACATCCCCCCACTTCCCACTCTTACAAAAAGTCCTGTTGAAAATTCATAAGGACAAACCAAAAAGCTTGTTGGTGACTCCCTTTTGGCCAAGGCAACATTGGCTCCCCCTCCTTCTGCATTTAGCCAGGGGCAATCATCACAAGTTACACAGAACAAGGGATGCCTAATCCATCCTCACTTGGAATATCTGAACCTAACCATGTGGGTGTTAGAGTTTTGATCCCTTTCAGACACCTTTACATTGAGGATATGCTCAGTGTCCTGCAGGATGTCTTTCTCTTCCATGTTGCAGTATTCTAGCCCACCCTCCTACCTCACAGGCTTTTGCAGGTATCTTGGGACTGGGGTCCAACTGCGGCTTTCAGTTCTAAGGAAAGGTACGTGCAGACATCACTTTTATGGCCCACGCACACTATGGCCAATGTCAGACGTCCTATGTACTTCTCAGTGACTAAAGCTTTTGTATACTGGTCGAACATTTGGGTAGCTAAGCAGAGGAAAACCCAAAGGTTATGAATACTGCAACATGGAAGAGAAGGACATAGGTTCATAGGTGTGTACTAGACTAATGGCCCTGGAGCCTTTACAAGCCTAGTCCATAGAGGTGCCCTGGCATTGTTCCGCCCGACGTTAGTTGCCAGTGCCTCTATCAATTAGAGCCACTGGAGTGATCCCCAGGGTGAACTTTCTATTTCCCATCCACTCATCAAGATTTCTCTTGAAGAGGGCCAGTGAGGTGCTCTGCTTGACATATATAGGAAGTCTATTCCAGAGCATGATCAGTCTCTGGGTTATGAACCTGTCCCTCCAGCATGTTCTGTTGATTGTGGTAATGAGATTGAGGTCTGTGGAGTGTGTGGTGTGGAGGGATTGGGATTTCTTTAGATTTCGCATTTCTGACAGAGCTGGGTCAGACATGGCTTTGTAAGTAAAGCAGAGATCACCTCTTAGTAAATGATATGAGACAGAGAATCGCTGGAGTTTTTTTGAGTCTGTCCATGTAGGACATGTGTTTAAGGCTTAGGATTCTCTTCATGAGGTACTTCTGTGGCCTCTCCAGCTGTTGCAGGTGTCTAGTGAGGTACATGCAAAATGGGGCATTATACACTATGATTGGTTTAATGGGGGAAGAGTAGAGAGAAATGATGACCTCCTTCTTTCTGGATGCAAAATCCTTGGTAATGAGCTGTGCCACATAGAAGGACTTTCTGACCACAGTGGCAATGTGGTGGTCGAAGGAGAGGTTGCTGTCAACCTGTGTCCCCAGATCTCTTATAACACCTTCATTGTTCAGTGGGCTCCCATCAGTGTGGTAATTAGTGGAAACTGAGTTTTTCCCAAAGGGGATGACGATGCATTTTTTTGGCATTAAAGTTAAGGCCATGGTTTCAACACCAGTCATTGGTCTCAGTGAGGCCTTTCTGTAGGATGTCTGCATCACTTGGGGGGTTAATAATACTCCCAGCTTGCAGTCATCTGTGAACTTGGTCAGCTAGAGTCCCTCCGTGTTGGCCTGGACTTCCGAGAAGTAGATGCCAAACAGGAGAGGACCCAGGACCGATCCACTGGTGACTTGTCGGCAGTCTGACTTGGGGTCCGCTGTTTTCACACTGTGGGCTCTATCTGTAAGCCAGTTTGCAACCCACCTAACAATATAGGGGTTGATGCCTAGTTTGGTGAGTTTATCTATAATTCCTGAGTGAGGAATGGTATCAAAGGCCTTGGCCAGATCGAGGTTGACTGTATGAACTGTGTTACCTTCATCCACAGCTCTGGTGACTGACTCAAAGAAGTCAACCAGGTTGAGCAGGCATGGTCTGCCTTTCACAAAACCAAATTGTGTGGGATCTAGAGTTTGGAGATTCCCTGTATCCTTGTTAATTAGGTCCATGATGATGGGCTCCATAGCCTTACATAGCAGACTCGTCAGGCTAATGGGGCGATAATTTCCAGGGTCTGTAGTCGCTCCTACTTTATGGAGCGGGATGACTGTAGCAGTACGTCATTTGGTGGGGACAAAGCCTGATGTGAGGCTGTGAGTGAACAGGGCACACAGATGTGGTGCCAGTTCACTTTGTAGTTCATGTAGAACACAGCCAGGGATATTGTTGGGTCCCATGGAAGCTGTATTCTTGGCCTTGGAGAATGCAGCTTTAACCTGTGCTACAGTAATGCTGGGTGCCTGGCATTCTTCCGGCACTGGGATTAATCCTTTAAGGGGGGGGGGAGGGGTAAAGTTGGCACTGAATCTGTTGGCCAGTATGTTGGCAATATCTGTTGGTTCAGTATAGGAGATAACATTGTGCAGTAACTCAGAGCAAATCTGGGTATTGCCGTGGAGATTCTTGATATAATTATATGTATGGTTATGGTAAGATTTTATACAACTATTCTTTCTACTTGGTACCTCTCTGCTAACTGCTTTGTAATGGCTATAAACCAATTACTGTCTATTGTAATTTGACCCGAGGGTGGACTTAGTCTTCCTGGCTTCCAGGTTTCTGCATTCAGGAAATGAAAGAAAACCTGTTCTACTTGGTACCGCTCTGCTAATTGCTTTGTAGTGCTATAAACTGATTACTTTCTATTATAATTTGACTTGAGGCCCCTCCTCTTTAACATTCTCGCCAGTACCCTCCACCCATCTACACAACAGGCCTCCCTAGTACAGTACACAAGTGACTCCACACTCATTTACACATCTGACAACATGGCACACTTACATGAAATTACTCAGAAAACTTTAACATCAATTGAAACATGGCTCTGTAACTCACAACTCATGGTAACCACCCCCCAAAAAAAAGACAATTACTTTTTTCTAAATCCTTCTTCCCTTGAAAAACAAAATTTAAAGTCCTCTCTACTTGATAATACAAGATTTAAAGTCACTTCTTATAGCAAATTATTAGTGGTGATAGTGGATGATAATGTTAAATTTGACCTGCATATGCAAAATTGCATAAGAAAAACTCGTCTAAAACTAGTGATGCTTTACAGATCCAAAAGATTTCTCACCGAAACAACTAAAGCTACACTTGCTACTACATATCTCCTTTTCACAGTTCTTTATGGTGCTCCCAGACTTACTAACCATCTGGCATCATAAAAATCAAAACCTGAACAATGTTATAACAACGTTTGAAATTTGTATGTAATACCGCTTTCAGAAACCACCGCTGTATAGCACTTAAAAGCCTAAATTGGTTAGAACTACTTCATCAACTAACATTGACACAGCTTCATACCTGAGCAGCCAAGCGCTCAGTATTGTGCAGAACGCTCTGCATTTGTGATCAATTTAGCCCGCTGTTCCGGACTGAACAGTGGTGACTCCGCTTTGTAATTTTTGACCGGCTCATATACCGCAATTACAGCCAAATAGCAGTGCAGTATATGAGCCAATCAAGTAACTGCTACTGAGGCAAACAGAGCCAATCAGGAGGAAAAAAATGTGATAAATTGTGTGCCGCTACTCGTTTTAGTAGCTCTTTAGTTACTTCAGTAGAATAAAAATTATACGTTCATCCACATCTTTTAATATGCTGTCACTTTTTCACTTTGCTACTGCATGCTTCCTGTTTCATTACAGTTTGTGTTAACTACTACTGTTACTGTATATTATTTAACTTCACAGGGGTTTTAATAGTCACTAGAACATGTAATGTTGCAGATTTCTAGATAAGTCTATCGAACAGTGAAACTTTTTTTTTTTTCTTTTATAATTTAGTATGCATATGCTTCCTTGCTAATGCCACAAATTACAGTGATAACTGTTGAGTTCAGAACTCTTTCTCATGGCAAATGGAGTCATGAATGTACTTAGGGAGAGAGTTCTTACAGAACTGTATTGCAGTATGTAAATATTTTTTGTTTATGACAGGGTGAACATTGTACACTTTCTCTCTTCTTGCAAGGCTAATAGTATTATGCTTTTTAAAGAATCTTCTACTGTTTATGTATATTACTATTCTGGTAGACATTTTGAGCCTTCACTCACTTCAGGTATTATCTGTAAGTGTTGTCAGCTCACCCTTTCACCTATTTGCCTGACTAGCCCTTTAGGTGAGGTTTCTGCCTTTCCCCGAGACCCTTCCTGGCTTTAAGGTGTTTTCATGCCAGGCTGCTGTCTCTCATTGCTGTTTGCTTTGCTTGATATGTCAAAGTCTTCTGTATGTGTCGTCTCTGCTTCCCTTTGAACTTGTTTACATTCATTAATGTTTATGTTATATTGATTTCTTCAATCTACCTTCCGCACACCCTGTAATCTAGTCTATGACCCTCTTTGTAGTTGCTTTCTGTGATCCTTCTGTTCTTCTCTTGATATCCTTCTAATTCTTTTTCCAGTTTGTGTTTCCCACCTTTGCTTTTTTTATCTTGCCGTTTTTTTTTCTGTCCAAATTAATTGTGTTATGATTCCTAACTTGTTATGCAGATACTGTTAAGGTATGCTGACATTTTGTGTCACTGTGCATTTTATCAATGGTTTCTCCTGACTTTGTTTTATTTATTTATTTATTTTTAAATAGTTTTATTAGTTTTAATAAAAGAAATGTATATATTAGTCACATAAATTAACATATAAGTATGAATACAGAAGTTGTTGCATTTAAAATTCAATTAAATATATAAAAGAGTTAACAAAATAAACAGAGGTATTTAGAAAGACATCCATTAAACTTTGCATACATGTGAAGAATTGAACCATATTAATTTGGTATTGCATATTATTCAAAAAGACTGGAATTAATTATTGTGTTGATTCATTCTTTACCAACAATTTTTTAAGTTTATCTACATATGGTAGTTATAGGTCTTTTGTTTTATTTATTGACATGTGCCTGTTATTGAATTGTACAAATGTACAGTATTCACTAACTTAAGACTTCATTCAGAAAGCTCACTTGAAGCAGGTCCCATTGAAATGGTGTGTTTTCATGCGGTGCAAAAATAAGATGTTCCACATTTTGACCATTTGTCACACATTGCTAGAGTCTGTGTTCCACATTGGTCTCTTAAGAGGTTGAGAACTATGCTTCATGCCACCTATAAAATTATCCAGAATCCATCTGCTTGTCCAGAATTCAATAGCTTTCTACACAACTGTGTTCACAGTCGGTCAGTGTAATCCAGTGACCAAAAAATTTTGTCTGTCCACATGTGGACAAATACCTATTCATACCTTACATCTCCTTACTCTCCCTTCTTCACTCACTTCCTTCTATCAATTTCTCTCCCCTGGCTTTCTCTCTAAATATACCATAAGCCTGCTTTTCTCTTACTTTGTATTGCAATTCTTTTATGTATTTTACTAACTTGCCTTAAGTTTCTCTATAACTGTCTAAAATTTCTCTATTAAATTATTGTCATATAACTTGTATCTATTCTTAACCAATGATGTGAAGTTGTTCAATCTCGCCGTTTGTTCTTACACATGGGGGTACGGAGCCTATCCATTGGCTCCGAGTCGGCCTCTTTCCAAGCTCAAGATCTCTGAGTAGCTCGAGGCACAGTCCCTATCCCATGATAATCTATGACTAACCTCAGATCTAGTTTGCCGCTGCAACGGATCACAAGTTCTTCAGAGAGCTTGGGCCAGTATAATTCTTCTTCTGTCTTTTGATAAATAGTACAAATAGTTTTACGTAGAGTTAGTATTCTTATTACAGTTAGTAGTCTGTTCCTGTTATTTTTTTAGGCCTGTGTCCCTCTTGCTGTGAGGAGTTTTGCTGTGTTGGTGTTATTGGAGCGGTTGCTCTTGGGCCTTGCCCCTTTTTTTTTGTTTAGGCACTTCTGTGCTTCACTACTGTAGTTGAACAGGGCTCTGTCAACTGGATTTCCCAATCCCTTTATATTTAGTCATATTAGATAGTGTGCTTTTGCTATTTTGCTATAAATATTTAAATAAATATTTAGATATAAAAAATTTTTTGGGGGTTCTGATAATTGTGTGCTAGTAGAAAGTTCGACAGTCTTGAACTCTTTATAGTACTGTTTTGTTTTATTATCAGGGATCTGATAATTGTGTGCTGTTTGATATTATGGTTGACCAAAAAGAGAAACAGAAGTCAGGTTTCAAGAGGTGCGACTGTGGGCAGAAAATGTCTATTACGGACAATCATGTGTCTTGTGTATATTGTCTAGGACCTGTGCATTTACATGAGGATTGATGTTCTTCGTCTTCCCTTGCTGCAGTCCTGACAATTGGGTATAGTCCGCGTCCCAGTCGGCCCGAATACCAGAGTATAAGGCTGACGTCGGTCATGGCGCCTTAGACTGACGTCAGTACGTCAGGGTACTAATGCGCATGACCGTCGTCATTTCCTCAGTCTTTTTTGCCGCATGGTCCGATGCAGAAGCAATTTTGCGAGTGCAGGTTGGCGTTCTGAGATTTTCCGAAACCGGAGTTTCAGACCGAATACAGAGTTGGCTAAGTAACCCGTTGGGAACATTTTGGTTTTTCTTGCCTCAGTATTTAACCGGATGTCAGAAAAAGTGAATAACTGTATTTCTTGTGGGAAGCAGATACCGCATAGGGATTATCATACATTGTGTATACCTTGTTTAGGGCCTGAGCACGACGTTGTTGGTTGCCGCTCTTGTGCTAGATTTAACAAGCGCACTATTAAGAGGAGGCTTGATTGTGCTAGGTTAGTGTTTGGGAAGCGTTGCAATTATACTATGCCGTCGGATGCTCCGGCGCCTGCTTCATCTAAGAAGCGCAAGGACAAAACAGTGAAGTCTAGGGGTGAGGAACCGGCAGTCCCGGACGTCGGTCCTTTAGAAGGCTCAGGGGAGCCAGAGGTTTTGCCAGGAGTCTCTATGGAGTCTCAGGCAGATACTTTACTGTTACAGGATGTGCCCTCTCAGGAGGTAGGCCAGGCTGAGGGGGCTTCTCAGGTAACTGTTCTTCCCTCTCTTCCCAGGGTAGTTAGGGCCTCTCCTTCTGTTGCCAAAGCTTCTTTTAGAGGAAGGCCAAGTTCAGCTTCTGTAGGGGCTTCTCCTAGCATTTCGGGCTCTGTGCCTAAGAAACATATGCTTAAAATGGCAGAAGATTTGATTACTCTGATTAGAGGTTCTATGCCCCCACCTGATAAGAGGCCTAGGGTGGAACAGGAGTTTGATAGTTTTGAACAGTGTTCACAGGCTTCAGAGTCTTCTGTGGAAGACTTGCAAGAGTTTCCTACTTATTCTGATTCTGATGTGGATGATTCCACTCCTTCAGCTTCTCCTCCTGAGGATTTTTCATTTTCAGAGACTCTTCACTCCATGAGGGAGCACTTTAAATGGGAAGGCCAAGATTACTCTGACTCCAGAAAAGGCTTAGGGAATTCTTGTTTTGCCCCAGCATAGGCCCTTAGCTATTCCTCCTGTGTTGAATGTGGTGGAGGATGTTTTGCAGAGGCTTCTCTGAACCCTGATTCCTTGCCTCCTGCTCCTGTTAAG
This sequence comes from Protopterus annectens, assembly GCF_019279795.1. Taxonomy (NCBI): domain Eukaryota; kingdom Metazoa; phylum Chordata; order Ceratodontiformes; family Protopteridae; genus Protopterus; species Protopterus annectens. Next base: position 1,714,754,570 of record NC_056731.1, on the reverse strand, counting down.
CCTGATAGGTATTATAGGGTGCCCGAAGCTCATAAGTATTTGTTTAAGAGTCCCAGGGCGGACCCAGAAACTGTTTCTCAGGGGCCTAAAGGTGTTAAAGCTTCTGTGGTTAAAAATCCTGTACCCTCTGATAAAGAGGCAAGGGCTTTGGATAGGTGGGGTAAGAAAGTATATACTTCTTCCACTCTAGCCATGAGGGCGTTGAATTGTCAATTTCATATGCTGAAATATCAGAATTATCTCCTTTCACAATTGAAATCTAAGGTGGATGCTTTGGCGGAAGGTATTGAGTGTAAAGAATTGCTGGATTTGGTTCATGTGTCTGAACAAGTGGGTAAGCATTCTTTGCAGTGTGGTTTTGATGCTGTTCAGGCCTCCTCGAGGGTGGCTGCTACTAGTTCTGTTCTTCGCAGACATGCATGGTTGAAGGATCAGAATTTAGCTGAGCATGTTAAGACCAGGATTTTGGATGCTCCTTTACAGTCTGATGTGTTGTTTGGACCGCCTGTGGAAGCAGTTTTAAAGAAAATGGAGGACAAAGCTAAGTCTATGCAGACTGTTAAAGATTTTTGCAGGTGCAGCCTCCAAGTTTAGTAGAAATTGGCCTGCTAAGGGGTGGACATATCCTGCTTATGGTTCCCAGTCTAGGGGTAGGTCTAGACGTGGTAGGGGCAGGGCTCAAGGTTCTTTAGGCCTAGATCAGACAGTTCACCTGCTCAGACTTCTGGTGAGGGCAGGGGTCAGTCCTTTCGTAAGCAGAACCAATGACCTGCCTTTTCAGCTGCCAGTGGACTCTCGTCTGGCAGCTCCTTTGGGAGGAAGATTGTCTCTTTTCAAAGAAAATTGGGATTTAATCACTCAAGACAGATGGGTGCTGGATATCATTCATCACGGGTACAGATTTTATTTCCACACAATGCCCCTTTCAAAGGCATGCCAGATGTTCCTCCTCCACAAAGAAAAGAGGCTCACAAGCAAGTTTCTCAGTTACTCCAGATAGGGGCTATTCAGCCAGTCCCTGTGTCAGAAAGGGGCTTGGATTTTATTCTCGCCTGTTCCTAGTACCAAAGAAGGGGAACACGTGGAGACCAATTTTGGATTTATCTATCCTCAACACTTATCTGGACATTCCCAAGTTCAAGATGTTGACGTTACAGCAACTGTTACCTCTGCTGGGCAAGGATCACTGGATGGTAACTTTGGATCTCAAGGAAGCTTACCTTCATGTGCCCATAAGGCTAAGTTGCAGAAAGTATCTGCGGTTTCGAACTGGAGATTTTCATTATCAGTTCTCTGCATTGCCCTTTGGCTTATCTACTGCGCCCAGAGTATTCACAAAGGTTCTGGCTCCAGTGATAGCTTACTTCAGGCTTCAAGGCATTCAAATTTATCCTTACTTGGACGACTGCCTGATTCTGGCTCAAGAAAAGGAACACCTTCTACAGCATCTGGAATATGTCATAGCAGTGCTAAGATGCCTAGGGTATTCTGTGAACGAAATAAAGTCCAGTCTAGTACCCTCTCAAGACATGTGCTTTCTGGGTGTGAGACTGAATACAGCAGCCCAGATGGCCTTTTTAACCCCGGACAAACAAAAGAGTCTGTCACTTTACTTCCATCAACTATCTCATCAGTCCGTGCTGACTGCAAGGACAGTCCTTCAAGCATTAGGGTTCATGGCATCTTGTATTCTGGTGCTTCCCAATGCCAAACTGCATATGAGGAAGCTGCAATGGTATCTCAAAATGTATGGACACAGCACTGCCAAGATTTGGACACTGTCATTCAAATAATACCTTGCCTTCAAAAGGAATTCTTGTGGTGGGCTCAGGAATGTCACCTAAACAAGGGACTCTCTGTGACCCGGCCAGAGGCGAGTCAGATTTTAACGACAGATGCCTCGGACACTGCTTGGGGAGCTCATCTAAATGGAAAGTGGATACAAGACAAGTGGCCTGCCAGACTACAGCATCTACATATCAACATGAAGGAGATGTTAGCAGTCCAGTTTGCATTGATGGCGTTCAAGGAGTTACTTCTTCCAGGGCAGGTGTTGATTCTGACAGACAACACAACTGTCATGTGGTACATCAACAAGCAAGGGGAACACATTCTTATCCTCTATGCAGGCAAGCAATGATTTTATGGGAGACTGCGTTAAGCCTGCAACTGACTCTTCAGGCAAGGTTTCTGCCAGGAGCACAGAACTCCCTAGCAGATGTATTAAGCAGACAAATCATGGATCCCCACGAGTGGAAACTGGATCTTCATGTATTTCAGAAATTGACAGTGTCATGGGGAACTCCAGACATAGATCTGTTCGCTTCTCCACTAAACCACCAGCTGCCAAAGTATTGCACAAAGGGGTTTCATCACACAGCTTGGAAAGTGGATGCTCTGTCTTTCAGTTGGAAAAACCTTCATGTCTATGCCTTTCCACCTCTACCTCTTCTTCCAAAGGTATTACTAAAGGTCAGACAGGACAGGCCAAGGATGATTTTGATAGCTCCAGATTGGCCTCGGCAACACTGGTACCCACTTCTAAGGAGTCTTGTAAAGAAGCCTCCATGGCCTTTACCTTTGATTCCTCATCTGTTATCTCAGAAGGACGGTCATCTGCTCAATGTCAAGCTTCAATCTCTTCATCTCACAGCTTGGCATATTCTGTGTTGAAGCATGGTAGGTCTCAGCTTCCTCAACAAGTTTTAAATGTGATTATGGAAGCTAGAAGGCCTAGTACTAGGAGAGTGTACGCAGAAAAATGGAAGAGATTTTTATTTTGGAGTACAGCAAAGAATTTGGAGATTTCAGAGCCTAATTTGAGTGTGGCTCTTCAATATCTTACTGAATTATTGGACAAAGGTTTGTCTTTCTCTTCCATAAAGATTCATGCTGCAGCAATTTCAGCTCACTATGATTGTGACCCACCTTTGTTTTCGCATCCTTTGTTCAAGCAGTTTCTTAGAGGGGCAAAGAATATAAGACCCCCACGTAGAGCTCCTACTCCTGCTTGGGATCTCAATTTTGTGTTGGAAAAACTTACTCTACAACCTTTTGAGCCTGCAGCTACTGCTGAATTGAAATATTTGTCATGGAAGACTGCTTTTCTGTTGGCTATTACTTCTGCGAGAAGGGTGTCTGAGTTGCAGGCCCTTATGGCAGTAGAGCCCTTTTTGATTTTCCATAAGGACAGGGTATCATTACGTACTAATCCTTCCTTTATGCCTAAGGTGGTTTCTAGTGTGGCTTTAAACCAAACTATTCATTTGCCTACGTTTTTGCAGATCCTCAAAATAAAGGGGAAAAGATTTTGCACACTTTAGATGTACACAGGCAATTGCGTTATTATTTGAGCAGGACTAAAGATTTTAGGCAGTCTCAGCAGTTACTTGTTTCTTTTGCTTTAAGTTCACAGGGCAAGCCTGTGTCAAAACAAACTATTTCTAGGTGGATTGGCTTTTGCATTGCATTTTGTTATTCCCATCATGGCAAAGAGGTTCCAGCTGGGATTAGGCCTCATTCCACTAGGGCTACTGCCACTTCAACAGCATTTCTAAGGGGTGGCAACTAAGGATATTCTGGAAGCAGCTACTTGGAGTTCAGTGCATACTTTCTCTAGGCATTATCACCTGCCTATATACTCTAAGACTAGAGCTGGTTTTGCCACAGCTGTTTTACAAGGCATGTTGTCAGCTCCTGCTACTTTATAATTTGCCAGCCTCCCTTACCTCTGCTTTGGGATTCTACCCAATTGTCAGGACTGCAGCAAGGGAAGACGAAGAACATAGTACAGTTTTGTACCTACCATAAATGTAGATGTTCGAGGATTCCCTTGCTGCAGTCCAATTACCCTCCCTCCTTCCCTCTGTGTTTCAGGGTGGTTGTGTAGGTGAGTTTACATGCTTATATTTTTGTATATATTACTGTATATATTGTACATGTTTTTGGTGCAGGTTGTTTTTGGGACTTGTCTTTTTGGGTCTTCTGACATCTGGGGCAAGAAAAGACTGAGGAAATGACGTCGGTCATGCGCATTAGTACCCTGACGTACTGACGTCAGTCTAAGGCGCCATGACCGACGTCAGCCTTATACTCTGGTATTCGGGCCGACTGGGACGCGGACTATACCCAATTGTCAGGACTGCAGCAAGGGAATCCTCGAACATCTACATTTATGGTAGGTACAAAACTGTACTTTCTATCTGCCACTCTTTTAGTGGCAGAGTATTACTTGAAAGAAGAAGAAAGTTAATTGATAGAGGACTGTTGAAACCTGAATTTCAGGAAGCCTTGGATAAGACTGACCAGACCTCCAAGTCTTCGAAAGGGTCAAAGTTTTCAAGGGTGTCCTTGGAACCCAGGCCCTCAGTTCCGAGTACCTCTGTTAAGGTGCGGTCGCCGGTTCCTAAGTCGTCGGAGCCGTGCACCGAACCGATGTTTCGGAGCCAATCCTCTGTGCTGGAGCCATTGTCAGAGGTGTTGAAGTCTCCAATACTCAGGTCTGTGGCTTCTTCGGTCCCTTCGACCCGTTCTTCTAGGACCCTTTCAGACATCGATGTGGACCGTGTGGTGCAGAGGTTCTTAGAGAACCCGGCATTAGCCAAATTACTTTCAGTTTCATCCCAACTGGGTTCGAATCCTACTACCGTCCCTTGCCTGTGACTACTCCTCCTCCAAGCTTACCTAGGCCTTCCGAGCTGGAGGCGGAAGATCTGATGGTTGTGGAACCCGCAGAGCCAAGTCCTGTCCCAGTGACTTCGGCTCTGTCAACCCTGATCTCTTCGGTGCTGTTTGATGAGTCTCAGAGCTGACACTCTCTCGTTGGTTCCGGGGGGAGAGTCGAACCGGCCTCAACGCAGATGAGCTCGGCTCTGTCCTCGGGTTCAGAGCCCTTGGTCTCGGCACCGGGGAAGCTGCCGTCTTCCTCAGAAACGGCGGATTCCTTGGGTCGAGACTCCGGTGCTTTTGATGCCATGAGGAGGGTAATGTCTGCTAAGACCCTCACTTCCTCAGGTCTCTCCTCTTTCTCCCCTAAAATGCCGCATTCTGCCTCTACATCGCAGGTTCCTATTAAGCGTCGAGACCCAGAGCCTCAAGTAACCCCTTTGGGTGAACCCTGCTCTACTGAGACTTCACCAGATGCTCCCACTGATGAAGTTCCCAGAAAGAGAGTTTGCAAGAGGAGGCGTTTGGATTCCCCTCAGGAGTCTTTGACATCAGACACCGACTTAGAGGAATCAGAAGGGTCCCCACGGTCCCCCTCGGAGGATGTCTCCTTTGCAGACATCCTGGAAATACTGAAACAGTGACTGGCAGTTCGTTACCCCTAGTGAGGATAAGTCGGTGCTCCTGAAGGCCTTTGGGTATCAACCTTCCACCTCCTGGGTTACTCCGCCCTTCGACTAACTGATGGAACTGGTTGCTCGAAGGGCTTGGGAGTCCCCTGATTCCATGGAACCAGTCCCTCGGAGGCCCAATAAGTTCATCACTTCTCCTCAAGACAAATTGTATCTCACTAAAGGAGTCCCTGTTGATGCCATGGTGGTGGTGGCGGCCACCAAGAAAGAGATGTCAGAGACCTCTTCTGCTGTCCATCCTCCTAATAGAGATTGTAGGACGTTGGACAGATATGGGAAATACACTTTTAGTTCTGTGATGTTTGCCATGAGATCGCTTAACTATTTAACCTATTTTACCCGTCTTCAGCGAGATCTCTTACAGGAACTTGGAGATACTCTAAAGGGTAACACAGATGAAGCTATTTCTGAGAAGGTGACGGCTCAGCTTTCTACCCTTAATTCCATTGTCAACTCGTCCATGCGGCTCATTTCCTATGCAGCCGATGGGTCGAGTCAAGCAGCAGGTTCAGCGATAGCTCTGTGGAGACAGTCCTGGATGCGCTTATGCTCCTTTGCGGAAGCCTTCAAGTCTTCCTTTGTCAACACCCCATTTGATGGCTCTAATTTGTTTGGGCCCTAAGTCAAGGAGACTCTCACTAGGTGTGAGCAGGAAGGAAAGACTCTATCTGCCGTTGGAGTCCGTTTTTCCACCCCTATTAGACCATACCCCAAAGGGCAGAAAGGTGGAAAAATGTGGTTCTGGAAGTCCCAAGGAGCTTTCCAGAACACACGTAGTGAATCCCCCTTCAGGGGCAGAGGAGGGGGCAATAATGGAAGACGCTGCTTTGACGGCAGAAGGGTACGCAAAACCAGGGCGACAGGGAGCAGTTCTCTGGCAAGCCTTATCAGTGCAGAGAGGAGGCCGACTGTCCTACTCTGGAGGCAGTCGGGAGTCGCTTGGTTTTGTACCCAGATGCCTGGCTAGGAATTAAATCAGATTATTGAGTACAAAGCATAGTTACCAGAGGTTACATCATTCCCTTTTCAGAGTCCCCGCCAGTCAGAACAAGAATCCCAGATGTTCCATCCAGTTTGCGGGATCAAGCAGCTATAGAAATCCAAAAGCTGCTAAAAAAAAGAGTTATCCAGCCAGTCCCAGTGGACCAGATCGGATCCGGAACTTACTCCAGATTCTTTTTAGTTCCAAAGAAAACGGGGGGCTGGAGGCCCATTTTAGACCACAGCAAGCTCAATGCTTTTGTAAAGAAGTAAAAGTTCCGGATGGTCACGCTTCAGTCGATACTCCCGTTCCTGGGAATGGGCTATTGGATGTGCTTTTTAGATCCCAAGGATGCATACTACCACATCAAAATGGCCAGACCATCCAGAGATTATTTGCGTTTACGGCTGGGGGCCAGTCACTACCAATTTCGAGCACTGTCCTTTGGTCTCACCTCAGCCCCCAGAGTGTTCACCAAATGCATGGCAGTGGTTACGGCTCACCTGAGGCGTCTAGGATTCTGGGTGTTTCTGTATCTGGATGAATGGCTCCTATCCACCACCATCAGGCATAAACTCATTTGTTCCAGGGATCATACGATCAATCTCTGTTCTCGGTTAGGAATAACCATAAATTTTGAAAAATCTGCCTTATTACCATCACAGCATATCTCCCTTATCGGAGCAGACCTAGACACTACCACCACCTTGGTCATATTACCTCAAGAAAGAGTTATCTCTCTATGAAATCAGGTGTCCCGTTTGCTAAAAGAAAAGAGAGTACCTGCCTTTCAGATTTTAAAGCTGTTAGGCAACATTGCAGCTACCCTCATAGCGGTTCCTCTGGAACGGATGCACATGAGGATACCCCAATGGTTGCTTTTCACCCAGTGATCTTATCAACAGCTCCCAATGTCTTTCAAGCTCCTACTGACAGACACTTGCAAGCAGGACCTTCTCTGGTGGTTGAACAGTCACCAGGTGACAATAGGTCGACCATTTGTACATCCCCCCTCCCGTAGCCATGGTGACCACGGATGCTTCCCTGATAGGGTGGGGGGGCAGGGACTTTTCAGGGAAGAACTGCCCAAGGTACCTGGTCAGAGATGGAATCTCATTTGCACATCAGTGGAGTTGAGAACGGTGCTTTTAGCATTGCAACACTTCCACGACTCTCTGCCTCGGGAGATGATTGCAATCCAGACGGACAACATGTCGGTGGTCTGGTACATCAACAAACAGGGGGGGACCAAGTCTTACCCCTTATGCCGAGAAGCCTTGAGAATTTGGCAGTGGGCTGTATCCACCGGGCACTTTCTGATAGCAATGCACATCCCGGGGAAATCCAGCGTGATAGCAGACAAACTGAGCAGAGCAATTCTGTTGCCCCACGAGTGGTCCCTCAAAGAAGAAGTGGCGGAAATGATATTCCACAGATGGGGCCAGCCTTGCTGCGACCTTTTTGCATCCCCGCTGAATGCCAAATACAGAAGCTACTTTGCCCTGAATCCTCCTCTGGGGAACAGCCCAAAGGATTCACTCGTACACAATTGGCCCTCGGGTCTCCTTTATGCCTTTCCTCCAACCCCACTGATCCCCAGATTTTTACAGAAAGCAAAAAGCTCGGGAAGGACTGTTATTCTGATAGCCCCCTTTTGGCCTTGGCAGATATGGTTCCTCTTCCTTTATCAATATAAACTGGAAGAACCTTGGTTTCTGGACCCAGTGTCAGACCTTCTGACTCGCTCATCAGGAGTTCTTCACCCCTCTCTTCAGTCCCTCAAACTGACAGCTTGGCTGCTCCACTTCCCAACCTAGCCAGGTCATATAATTTGTCTTCCGCAGTGCAACATATTCTAGTCTCCTCTCATAAAGTCTCCACCAGAAAACTGTACAACAGCAAATGGAAGTGTTTTGTTTATTGGGCCTCTCAACATGATATTGATCCCTATGTCGCTCCTATTGATAGTGTTCTGGCATTTCTGACTATGCTTTTTCATGAAGGTGCAGCAGCGGCCACTGTAAGAGTTTAATTGGCTGCAATATCCAATTTTCACCTGGGATTTGAGGGCTCTAATCTTATCTCTCACAGATTATGCAAAGCCTTTCTGAAAGGGACTCATCACCTTAGGCCACCTGTCAGATAACCAGTTGCCCCCTGGAATCTAAATTTAGTACTATCTCAGCTTATGCTTCCCCACTTTGAACCTGCATCTTCTTGTCCCTTAAAGTTCATTTCTTGGAAAACAATATTCTTGGTGGCTATTACCTCAGCTCGTAGAGTTTCGGAGCTACAAGCTCTTTCTATCAGGCCTCCATATCTGTTTTTTCATCCCAACAGAGTGGCTCTCAGGACAAGTCCCACCTTTCTTCTTAAGGTCTGCTCCGAGGTTAATTTGAATCAGTCTGTTGAGCTGCCCACCTTTTTCAGACACCATTCGAATAAATTAGAATATATGTTACATAAACTTAATGTTCACAGACAATTGAGGTTTTATTTGGACAGAACAAAGGAATTTAGGAAATCGGAACAACTCTTTGTTTCTCATGCGGACAATAAAAAGGGACTGCCTGTAGCTAATGTTACATTGTCTAAGTGGTTATCTGATTGCATAAAATATATATATTCATCAACCAACCAACCTTTAGAGCATAGTTTGAAAGCACATTCCACCAGGGCTGTGTCTACATCTCTGGCTCATGCAGCCCGTTTGCCTTTGGACACTATTTGTGCAGCTGCTACTTGGTCCAAACCTCATACGTTTATCACTCATTACAAAGTGGACAGGGCCTCTAGGGACAGGGCTTCCTTTGGTTCCACTGTTCTCAGGAATGTACTTCTGTGAGCCACCCAGGATTAGGGTGCTTGGGACTCTACACACGTGTAAGAACAAACAGCGAGATTGAAGAACTTCACATAAAAAAGTTATGTTCTTACCATAACGTTCCATGTGAGTTGTTCATCTCGCCTTTGTTCTTACACTCCCTCCCACCTTCCCCCTCCAGGTTCTTGAAGAACGGGTATGACTGGTGGTTTGATTGGTCTAACTAGTGTCCTTTACTCCAGCCAGAGTATTTCTTAGCAAATTATATATATATATATATATATATATATATATATATATATATATATATATATATACATGTGTATATTTTGGCATATTTGTATGTTTAGTGGTATTCTTTCTTGCTGGGTTCAGCAAATTAGATCTGAGGTTAGTCAGAGAGCATCATGGGATAGGGACTGTGCCTGGAGCTACACAGAGATCTTGAGCTTGGAAAGCGGCCAACTCGGAGCTGATGATCGGCTCCGTACCCTCACGTGTAAGAACAAAGGTGAGATTAGCAACTCACATGGAACGTTATGGTAAGAACATAACTTTATTTTTTTCATGTTATGTCTAATTTGGTATAATTATTTAAGCTGTATCTGTGCATTGTATTATATTTAAATACTGTAAAATTATTGTTCTTAAAATGTTTTGTAATACTTTGAAAGTTTTCTCTCCAGGCCTCAGCTAAAAATGGGCTCCTACTCATTTGAACTTTCCTGGTAATCAGATGTCAGTAAATAAATAAGTACAATAGTCTGAGTTCATAGGATGCCTTTGTTTTTCTTAAGTTCTTTTTTAGTTTCTTATCTAGCTGTTCAATGTTCTCCTTAATTTAGGGGTCACTTTTATATAGGTTTAGGAGTTTATTTCTTTTTTCTATAGTTTATTAATGCTTAATAAGCACCACACTGGTTTGCTTTTAGATTTCCCCACTTGCTTAGATCTAATTGGGACTGCCAACTTAATACTTTTGTTCAGGTGTGAGTAGAAATTTTCTGTATAACTTTCTGCAGCATGGGCATTGTAGGTAATACTTTTACACTCAAATTTAGAGAATTTTAAAACTGTAGGAGATGTGTATATTTGAAGTTGTTGATTTATGTGATATTTGTTTCTGATAGCTGGGAGAGTCTGATGGAGAAGATTATTGGCTTATGGTCTTATATGACCAATGAAGAGGATACCTTGTAGATGGTACATAGAGATGCTAAGTTTGCTAAGAACATGTTAAGTGTATTCCTTTCTGTAGTAAATTAACAATTTGGTCCAGGGAGTTTTTGTTTATAAAATCTAAGAATTTTTGTGCAAATTGTACATTGGTGCCCCCCCCCCCCCCCAATCACTGAGTAGTTAAAATCACCCAGGATAACAAGTCATTCCACAATGTTTGGTAATGTTGTGAAATTTTCTGGTGACAATGATGGGGTTCTATAGCTCACTGTGAACTGGTGGCTTATCTTATTTAGCATAATTTGAAGCTGTGTAAGCCCTGCTTGTGGGTCTGTAGGTATCTGTGTGAAAATAGTGTGGTGTCTAACAAATATGAATACACTGCCACAGTTTCCATCAGGCCTAAATGAGTTTTAGGCACAAAACTCTGTTTTTTGGGAGTGCTCTCAGGGGGTTTAAACTGGGCTTATGTAACAACAGAAATATGGATGTGCTCCAAATGTAGGAGGGCCTCAAAGACCATTAAGTAGAACCACCTTAATGTGGTCCATTGGTTAATTTGTTTTGGAAGATAAATTGTGAATTCATCTGCCAGAACTTACCTAAAAAAGGCAGAACAAGGAATGCAAAAGCTTTTACCATTATGTAGAAACCTTAGAATTGAATTTGCAAGCTATCTTTGTGAAGCAAGAAAGGTTGTCAAGCATCACATCCCATGCTGACACATACTGAATTTCCCTAGAATGGCACCAAATGTGCCACTTGTTAAAAACATTCATCTTTTCTTTATATTTTGGCATCATTTTTGATGATGGAAGGATTCCACTCTATACTGGGGTCTTTTCTGCATTTGTGACATGTATGGATAGCTCTGTTATGTCTCTCTCCATATCCCTCAGTATTCTTTGCACCAGGTCGTTTGCCCCAACATGAGCCACCACTTTGCTGTACTTGTATTTTTATTTTATTTATTTATTTAACATCTGATGTGAGAGTGTTCAATCTCGCCGTTTGTTCTTACACACGGGGTTCGGAGCCGATCCTCGGCTCCGAGTCGGCCGCATAGCAAAGCTCTGCATCTAAGAGAAGCTCGAGACCAGGCTATATCCCACAATCCTCCCTGCCATTACTCAGATCTAGTTTGCCGCTGCAACAGGTCACATCGCTACAGAGAGCTCGGACCAGAGATTAGTTATTAGACAGATAAGGTAGTCTTTTTTTCTTCTTTTTCTTCTTTCAAAAGTTATTATTCTCCTATAGTTTTTTGTGGATATTTTATATTTCTATACTATAGTGTGTTTGTGTGTATATTATAGTTAGTTTTTTTATAGGTTTCCCTTTGGGGCCTACCCTTACCTAACTGTAAATTATTTTAAACTGTTAAACTTTAAATACCTTCTTTAAGTTATGTCTGAAAAAGCCAAGTCTGGCTTCAAAAGGTGTCAGTTTGGACAGAAAATGTCCATCACTGACAACCACACTTCCTGCGTCTACTGTCTTGGCCCTCTCCACTTGCAAGAGGATTGCTCTATTTGCCATTCCTTCAGTGGGAGGGTCATGACAGATAGACGCAGGAAACTTATTGATAGGGGGCTTCTTAAGCCTGCCTTCCAAGAGGCCTTGGACAAGTCTGACCAGGCTTCTAAGTCTTCGAAGGGGTCGAAGATGTCGGAGCCCATGTCATCGGCTGCGAGTACATCTTCTAGAGTTCGTTCGCCGGTTCCACAGACTTCGGGGCCGAGCGTCGAACGTTTGTCTCTCACTGAGCCCCAGGTCTTGGAACCGGTGTCGGAACTACCGCCACCGTCTATTCTTCGGTCGGTGCCATCTTCGGCCCCTTCGACCCGATCTTCCAGACCATTATCTGATACTGATGTGGATCGTGTCGTGCAGAAACTTATGGAGAACACGGCCCTTTCCAAATTGATTGCAGTTTCCTCCCAGTTGGTGTCGAAACTAGAAGGCCTTCCTTTATCTCCAACAGGTCCTCCTTCGAGACCCATCCAGTCTTCGGAGCCGGAAGAGGATGAGCCAATGATAGTGGAGCCCTCGGTGCCGAAACCGTCCATTGCATGATCGACACCATTTACCTCGACTCCATCGGAACCGATAGGTGAGTCGCGGAGTCGACGATCTCTCCTTGGTTCCGGGACCGAGAGTCGTACCGACCTTTCGGTTCTGACTCTCCCTCTCGGGGCCTCGGCACAGATCGGCTCGGGGTCGAGACCCATGGGCCCCGTGTCTCAGATTCTTCCATGTTCTTCGGAACCAGGGGAGTCCTCGACCCGAGGTTCAGGGGTTTTTGACCTTATGAGAAAGGTTTTGTCTTCACAGACAACCACTACATCGGACGCGTCTTCTCCCTCCCTTAAGGAGCCGCTCTCTGTTTCTGTTCCCATGACACATCCAAAGCGTGGAGCACCATTGTCTCAGCCATCCCTAGAGGATGCCCCCTGTTCCTCAGAGGCCTCACTGGAATCCCCCTCCGATGAGGTCCCGAGGAAAAGATTGTGCAAGAGGAGGCACTTAGACTCCCCACAGGAATCTCTAACTTCTGACACTGACTTGGATGAATCAGAGGGGTCCCCAAAATCCCCCTCCGAGGATGTCTCATTTGCGGACATCTTGGAGATATTAAAACAGAGGGGTGATTGGCAGTCCCTAGCCCCCACTGAGGATGAGTCGGTGTTGCTGAAGGCATTTGGTGCTCAACCTTCTACCTCCTGGGTTACTCCGCCCTTCGATGAGTTAATGGATTTAATTGCTCGAAGGGAGTGGGAGACACCGGACACAGTGGAACCGGTCCCTCGGAAACCAAGTAAATTTATTACTGCTCCCCAGGACAAGACCTATCTCACAAAAGGAGTCCCCGTTGACGCTATGGTGGTGGCCGCAGCCACTAAAAAGGAGATGTCGGAGTCTTCCTCTTCTGTTCATCCTCCTAATAAGGATTCTAGGACTATGGACAGATACGGGAAGTGCATTTTTAGTTCAGCGACTTTTTCCATGCGTTCGCTAAACTATTTGACACATTTTACACGACTACAGAGGGATCTCATCAAGGAGCTGAGAGATACCCTCCAGGGTAACACAGATGCTGCTGTTTCAGACAAGGTGACAGCACAACTTAACACCCTTACCTCCGTAGTGAACTCGTCCATGAGGCTCATCTCGTATGCGGCTGAAGGGTCGAGTAGGGCCGCAGCTTCAGCGATTGCTCTACGAAGACAATCCTGGATGCGGCTGTGCTCTTTTGCGGAAGCCTTCAAGTCTTCTTTCGCCAACGCCCCCTTTGATGGTGCCACTCTTTTTGGGCCCAAAGTGAAAGAGACATTAACTCGGTGTGAGCAGGAGGGAAAGACTCTGTCTGCTGTCGGAGTCCGTTTTTCCGTTCCATCCAGACCGTACCCCAAGGGGCAATGAGGTGGAAAAATGTGGTTCCGTAGAACTCAGGGATCTTTCCAGGCCACACAGAGTGACCCCCCCCCAGAGGCAGAGGGGGGGCAGACATGGAAGACGCCGCCCCGGCGGCAGAGGGGGTCCGCAGAACCAAGGCGACAGGGATACTATCCCTGGTAAGCCTTTCCAGCACTCCTGAATGGGGGCCCGACTGTCCTGCTCTGGAGGCAGTCGGGGGTCGCTTGGCTTTATACCCACAGGCGTGGCAAACTCTCACCTCAGACTCCTGGGTTAAAAGCATTGTAACCAGAGGATACAAAATACCCCTTATGTCAACTCCACCCCAACAAAGAAGGTCTCCAGATGTGCCACCCCGTCTGCGAGGCCAAGCAGCAATAGAAATTTCAAAGCTGCTCAAAAAGAGTCATTCAGCCAGTCCCGGCGGACCAAAAGGATCGGAACTTACTCAAGGTTCTTTTAGTTCGAAAAGAAAGGGGACTGGAGACCCATTTTGGATCTCAGCAATCTCAATACCTTCGTGAAGAAGGAAAAGTTCCGGATGGTCACGCTTCAATCGATCCTTCCATTTTTACAGAAGGACGACTGGATGTGCTCGATAGATCTCAAGGACGCGTACTACCACATCAAGATGGCCAGAACGTCCAGAGATCACCTGCGCTTCCGGCTGGGAGTCAGTCATTTTCAATTTCGAGCCCTGCCCTTTGGGCTCACCTCAGCCCCCAGGATATTCACCAAATGCATGGCAGTGGTAGCGTCTCACTTGAGATGTCTAGGATTCCGGGTGTTTCCCTATCTGGACGACTGGCTCCTCACTGCCACCACCGAGCATCTCCTCATACAAGCAAGAAACTATGCAGTCAACCTTTGTTCCCACCTAGGGATTTCCATAAACTTCAAAAAATCTGTCTTACTGCCCTCACAGCATATTTCATTTATCGGAGCGGACCTAGATACGCGTTTAACATTGGTAAAGCTCCCTCAAGTAAGGGCTTCATCCCTCAAGGAACAGGTTCTTCTTCTGCTGCAATGCAGGAAAGCCCCGGCCAAATTGGTGTTGAAAGTTTTGGGACTCATGGCAGCATCCCTGATTGCGATTCCCATGGGAAGGTTGCACATGAGGCTTCACCAATGGCTGCTGTTCACGCAGTGGTCGTTCCAACAGTTACCCCTAAAGTACGAGATCCTGATAACAGATTCTTGCAAGCGAGACCTCTCATGGTGGGTGTCCAGCCAGGATCTCACTATGGGTCGTCCATTTGTTCTACCAAATCCGACAGCCACTATAACCACGGACGCTTCCCTGATAGGGTGGGGGGGACTTTTTCAGGGAAGAACAGTCCAAGGGGAATGGTCCAACATCGAGTACAACCTGCACATAAATGTTCTGGAAATGAGGGCGGTGTTCTTGGCGTTGCAACACTTTCAAACCCTCCTACCTCTAGGGACAGTAGCAGTTCAGACAGACAACATGTCTGTAGTCTGGTACATAAACAAACAAGGGGGAACCAGATCTTACCCATTATGCAGAGAGGCCATGAGAATTTGGCAATGGGCAGAGTCCACAGGTCGCTTTCTGATAGCAACGCACATCCCGGGGTCATCCAACGTCATTGCGGACAGGTTGAGCAGAGCCATCCTGTTACCTCACGAGTGGTCCCTCAAACTACAAGTGGCGGAAAGAATTTTCCGCAAATGGGGCCAGCCTTGCTGCGATCTATTCGCCTCCCCGATGAATGCCAAATGCAGAAGCTATTTTGCCCTTCTACCCCCTCCAGGGGATGTCCCCAGGGACGCACTGATACACGATTGGCCCCGGGTCTCCTATATGCATTCCCACCTATCCTCTTGATTCCCAGATTTCTCCAGAAAGCCATGAATCTGGAAAGGACAATTATACTCATAGCCCCATTCTGGCCTCGGCAAATATGGTTCCCCTTTCTTTGAGCCCATCAAACAGAGGAACCTTGGATCCTGGACCCAGTACCAGATCTACTGACACATTCGTCGGGAGTTCCTCACCCGTCTCTTCTATCCCTCAAACTAGCAGCTTGGCTGCTCCACTTCCCCGCCTAGCCAGGTCTGATCTACTTTCTCCGGCAGTTCAGCGCATTTTGGTTGCCTCTCATAAGGCTTCCACCACAAAACTCTACAACAATAAATGGAAACGCTTTGTGTACTGGGCATCTAGTCAACACTTGGACCCCCTGGTTGCTCCTTTACATAAAGTTCTAGAATTTCTTTCTATCCTTTTCCATGAAGGGGCCTCTACTTCCACATTAAGAGTGCAGTTGGCTGCCATATCCAACTTCCATGTTGGTGAGGACGGTTCTTCTATTATGTCCCACAGGCTTTGTAAAGCTTTTATGAAAGGTTCCTTCCATCTTCGACCTCCCGTCAGAGACCCTTTATTCCCATGGAATTTAAATTTGTTGTTGTCACAACTAATGTTACCACCTTTCGAACCAGCCTCTTCTTGCCCCCTGAAGTTTCTGTCGTGGAAGACTCTTTTTCTTGCAGCGGTTACTTCTGCTCGGAGAGTGTCAGAGCTGCAAGCACTGTCAATTAAACCGCCTTACTTAATTTTTCACCCAGATAGAGTTTCTTTACGAACAAATCCGTCCTTCCTTCCTAAGGTATGTTCTGTCATAAATATTAATCAGTCCATTGAACTCCCTACTTTCTTCAAGAACCATACCAGCAAGTTGGAATATATGTTGCACAAGTTAGATGTTCACAGACAACTCAGATTTTATTTAGACAGAACTAAAGACTACAGAAAAACAGATCAACTTTTTGTTGCATTTGCAGACAATATAAAGGGCATGGCAGTTACAAAACATACGCTTTCTAAACGGCTTACTGATTGTATAGCCTTTGTGTATTCTAAGTCAAATCAGGCCTTACCCACCAAACCAAAAGGCCATTCTACTAGGTCCGTCTCCACTTCCTTGGCTCATGCAGCTCGCCTGCCTTTGGACACGATTTGTGCAGCAGCCACGTGGTCTAAACCACATACTTTCATCGCTCATTATAGGGTTGACAAAGCCTCCAAAGACAGGACATCCTTTGGTTCCACTATGCTCAGGAACGTTCTTCCATGAGTCACTCAGGGTGACGGAGCTAGGGACGCTACCCGTGTGTAAGAACAAACGGCGAGATTGAACACTCTCACATAAAGAAGTTATGTTCTTACCATAACGTTCCATGTGGAGTGTTCATCTCGCCTTTGTTCTTACATTCCCCCCCTTCCCTCCCTCACGTGTTTGGAAGAACGAGTAGGACTAGAGTCTGGTCCACATGTCTTTACCTCTTCCGGGTATGTTTCATTACCCTTAGTTGGTTTGTCAGTGAGATGGTGTCTCTAAATTTTTTCTTTTGTGGCAGTATGTAGCCTTAGCACCTCAGGGTTATTGTTATTCTGGTTTGCTTGCAAACTAGATCTGAGTAATGGCAGGGAGGATTGTGGGATATAGCCTGGTCTCGAGCTTCTCTTAGATGCAGAGCTTTGCTATGCGGCTGACTCGGAGCCGAGGATCGGCTCTGAACCCTATGTGTAAGAACAAAGGCGAGATGAACACTCCACATGGAACGTTATGGTAAGAACATAACTTCTTTTTTACTGGGAAAGTCTGACTTGGAATGAGCCAATTTTCAGTGGATGCCCAGGGAGAAACGCTTCAGAGTACACATGTCTTTGTAACATGGGAGGAAACCGGAGTACCCAGAGGAAACCCACACGAGCGCAGGGAGGACGTGCAGACTCTGCACAGAGGGCATCCCAGCCGAGAACTGAACCAGAGAACCTCTTGCTGTGAGCTGACAACGCTAACCCCTACACCACTGCACCATCCCGATGTTTGTCTGGCTTAAGAGTACTAAGGGCTGTTACAGCATCAGCAGTTATGTTTCTGTGGAGGCAGCTCACTATCACCCTGTTTTTGCCCAGCCTTGTGAGTGTAGAATCCATGTGCCTAACTGTACAGCCACCAATCACTAGTACATTTCTATTTGTGATTACAGATTTCATCATCATCATCAACCCCCTTTTTCCCATTTTCTACATGGGGTTGGGGTATCATGTTAATTGTTGGCATCTCAATTCAATATCACACTCCTGCCTTCTTTGACACTCATGCCCGACTGTTGCAGATCTTCTTTCACACAATCCATCCATCTCTTTGCTGGATGTCCTCGTTTTCTCTTACCTTCTTCCTGTCTGTCCCAAATCTTCTTTATCAGATTGTTTTCTGCTTTTCTGCACATGTGTCTACTCCATAACCTGTTCTGTTTGATCTTTCCTGCAGTTGGAGCTACTTTGGCTTCTGCTCCTATGTCATCATTTCTTTGTCTGTCCCACAGTGTGCATCCCTTCTCAGACACTTCATTTCCATCACTTCTAGCTTCCTCATCGGCTCTGCCTTTACTGCCCAGGTTTCTGTACCCCACAGTAGTACTGGTTGCACCACTGTCCTGTACACATTACTTTTCAGCTTCTTTGGCATTCTTCTGTCATTCTTTACACCTGAGACTCTATGCCACTTGATTGCATCCCCTCTGATTCTAGCTTTGACCTCTTCATTCAGACTTTCTTTCTCCTAACCACCCCACCCAGATACTTGAAGCTATTAAGACCGCTTAAATAAAAAAGGTGGAGGGGTAGCAATTCTCTATAAAACTGGACTTCAAATTAGCAAAATAATTAATAACCTACCGTCAGACAACAATGTAGAAATAATTATTTCTAAATTGCAGCTTAACTCTCATAAAACAGTTAACATTATCTGCACCTATCTTCCCCCAGGTAAAAATCCTACTATACTAGAAGACTTATTAAACTGGCTTTCTTTAAATCTCCTCCAAGAAACAATACTATTAGGAGACTTTAATATTGACTGGAATTTATGTAACCACACTAATCCATCCACCCTTATTAACCTGCATGGCTTCTCTCAAGCTATAAACTCCCCAACTAGAACAAATAAACTTAATAATAAAGAAAGTATCCTTGATTGGATACTAACAAATAGTCCACAGCAAAAATATACAACAGGAACTCTCCCAGATGACCTTAGCGACCACTCTCTAATATATATTATCAGACATAAAACAAGTTTTACTATCCCTACTTCAGTCAGAACAGCCTGTAGCAAAAAACATTTTGACCATATACTGTTTCAAACCGAACTTAAGCAATGCAACTGGTCACCTCTTAAGTCTCTCCCTATAAATGAAGCAGTTAATTACTTCAATACCACTTTCCTGACAATCCTAGAACATCATGCCCCAATGCGTTCCATAAGAATGAAAACTAAAACAGCCCAATGGCTCTCAAACAATACTAGGAAACTAATCCTTAGTAGAAATAAATCTTGGGCAAAATGGCGTACCACAAAGAATACAACTGATCACCAAACTTTTAAACAACAAAGAAACATGACAAAAAAAGCTATTCTACAAGATAAAAAGAACTTTTATACACAACTACAACAATCATCCCTTCAACAACCACAAAAATTCTGGACTGCTATTAGCACACTATTATCCCCTGGCAAAGTAGCTACTCCAAATCCACTAGGTTCTAACCCTGACTGCCCAATACAAACAGCTAATGCCTTTAATACTTTCTTTACTTCTGCTATACTAAATCTAGCAAAGCAACAAAACCCTGATACCTCCAAATTACCTACTCCAAGCTCCATTCCTCCCCCCTTCCACCTCGAACCTATTCCCACCTCCTATATCTCTTCCTTGCTTCAAAAATTAAAACCTACTACCCCCTCAGCTGATAAATTTCCAGCAGAATACCTCCAAATAGGTGCCAAAGCCATTGCCTACCCATCTCCATACTGATCAACAGAACCATTGAAGAAGGCACTATCCCATCTATCTGGAAAATTTCACACATTATTCCTCTTTATAAAGGTGGTGACTTCATTGAGTTTTCCAACTTTCGCCCAATAGCTTTACTATCTCCACTCGCAAAAATAATGGAGAAATGCATCCACAAACAATTACTAAACCACCTACTCCGCCATAATCTCCTAGCTAACTGTCAACATGGTTTTCGGCCATTCCACAGTACTACCACAGCCTTGCTATCCTTTACTAACTGTATCAACAAAAACCGCAACGAAAATATTCTTTCTTCAGCATTCTTTGTAGACCTGTCTAAAGCCTTTGACATGGTCAATCATCAACTCCTCCTCCACTGTTTGAAGTACCTCTCTCTTGACAATCCTGCTATAAACTGGTTTACATCCTATCTGGAAAACCGAAAACAAGCAGTTCTCTGGCAAAACCATCTTTCAGACCTCCTCCCCACCTCCATAGGTATCCCACAGGGCTCTATTTTAGGTCCACTACTGTTTTCCATTTTCATAAATGACCTTCATCTCGCTACCCCACATTCAACCTGCATTCAATATGCAGATGACACAACCATCATTTGTTCTGGCTCATCCCAAACTGAACTTCATTTATTCATACAAAAAGCCTTCGCCACTATAGAGCAATGGTTCTCTAACCACTGTCACCTCCTTAACCCAAAAAAACCCAAACTTTTGCTCTTTACACCCACTCACTTGTCTCCCTCCCTTCATTTCACACTCACATCCAGCAATGGTACCCTTATCTCTCCAGACCCCACCACCAAACTCCTAGGAATTACAATTGACAATCAACTAAAATTTGACACTCACATAAACACAACAATAAAATCTACTAACAGAAAACTCGGATCTCTCTATAGAATCAAATTTTCCTGACACCAGAAGCCAGAACCACAATAGCTAGAACCCACTTAATCTCTATCCTATTATATGCTTCCCCCATATACACCAATCTTTCTAAGCATAATCTTAACAAACTAGCTACATCATATAACAATATTGCCAGATTTGCTACAAACTCTCCATACAGGACTCATCACTGTCTGAATCTTAAACAACTTGGCTGGCTTGAATTACCTCACCTAATACAATTTAACCTACTAACAATCGCCCACAAAGCCCTATACCATCCCGACAACACTCCAGTGCTCTCTACCCTCATAAGACCATACAATAACCTGAGGAATCTACGCTCCTCTAATAGAATGCTGATTCATACTTCCTTATCAAATAACTTAGCAGGAGACACCATATTCTCTAATTCAGTTGGCAAAATATGGACTCTCCTACCACAAGACCTTACAACCCTAACCTCACTCCCACTATTTAAAACTAACCTAAAACTTTTCCTCTCTAACCACTGGCTATGCTCTTGCAGCAACCCTGACTAAATGTTTTTTTTCTCTATTTATTTGATTTTTAAACTAACCATGTGAAATTGTTCAATCTCGCCGTTTGTTCTTACACACGGGTTCGGAGCCGATCCTCGGCTCCGAGTCAGCCACATCACCAGCTCCACATCTTCGAGAAAGCTCGAGGCACAGTAATATCCCATGATCCTCAGGTGCTAACCCTCAGATCTAGTTTGCCGCTAGCAGCAGATCACATCGAGAGGCTCGGGCCAGTAGAATTTTTACTATATATTTCTTGTTATTTACTTCTAAATTTTACATTTTATACTCTTTCTTTATAGTGTTTGATAGGTTTATTATATAGTTGTTGTTTAAGGCTAGTTTAGTTAGGTTGTTACTTCAAAATTCTTAGTAAGGGCCTTAGGCCGTTTTTCTGTAAGAATTTACAGTAATAAAAAAAAAAAAAAAAAAGATAATAGTTTTTTGCCTTTATTTTTTTCTATTTTTCATAAATATATATATATATATATATATCATAGTGTGCTGTGTGAGTGTTTTACAGTTTAGATATATATTACATTTAAATTGTATTATAGGGATTTTTTTCTTAAGATTGGTGTACTTTTTCTTGGATTTTTCCCTTTCTGTTAAAAATGTCAGAAAAGACCAAAAGTGGTTTTAAAAGGTGTCACTGCGGACAGAAGATGTCCATTACTGACAACCTCTCATCCTGCATCTACTGTCTTGGCCCTCTCCACTTGCAGGAAGACTGTTCCATCTGACATTCCTTTAGTGGGAGGGTCATGATGGAAAGACGCAGGAAGTTGGTTGACAGAGGGTTGCTTAAACCCGAGTTTCAGGAGGCCCTGGACAAGGCTGAACAGGTTTCATAGTATTCGAAGGGGTCGAAGTCTTCAAGAGTGTCGGAGCCCAAGTCATCGGCTCCGAGTACCTCTTTTCAGATTCGGACACCGGCTCCTATGACTTCGGTGCTGGGTGTTGAGACTTTATCTCTGCACGAGGCTCAGGTCTTGGAGCCGGTATCAGAGGTACCACCTTCGGCTATCCTTCACTCGGTGACGGCTTCGATCCCTTCAACCCGTTCTTCGAGGCCACTTTCCGACTCCGATGTGGACCGAGTGGTACAGAAGCTTATGGAGAACTCGGCTTTGTCCAAATTAATCGAGGTTTCGTCCAGCTGGTTTCGAAAATCTACGCTATTCCAGTTCCCTCAACACTTCCTCCTCCGAGACCCGTCGAGTCATCAGTGTTAGGAGTCGAAGAACCGATGATTGTAGAGCACTCGGTGCCGAAGCCTCCAGTAGTGCTATCGGCTCCGTTGACCTCGACTCCTTTGGAACCAGCCGGAGAGTCTCGGAGCCGAAGATCTTTCCTGGGTTCCGGGGGGGATAGTCGAACTGAGATATCGGTTCTGACTCTTCCCCTCGGTGCCTCGGCTCAGATCAGTTCGGATCCATCCTCGGTGTCGGAGCCCGTGGTTCCGATTCCGGAGAAACGACCTCCTTCTTCGGATCGGGTCGGATCTTTGGGTCGGGGCACCGGTGCCTTTGACATCATGAGGAAGGACTTGTCTGATCAGACACATACTTCATCGGTATCTTCATCTCCTTCCCCAAAAGGTGCGCATTCTGCTTCTGTGCCTTTGGTACCTACCAAGCGTCGAGACCCAATGCCTCAGAAGTCCCCACAGGGCGACTCTGGTTCCTCAGATGCATCTCCAGAAGCTCCCGCTGAGGATGTTCCGAGGAAACGACTGTGCAAGAGGAGGCACATAGATTCCCCTCAGGACTTTCGCACGTTTGATACCGATTTAGGTGAAACAGAAGGGTCCCCGCGATCCACCTCTGAGGATGTCTCGTTTGCTGACATTTTGGAAATCCTGAAGCAAAGAGGGGACTGGCAAACCCTTACCCCTTCTGTGGATGAATCGGTCTTACTGAAGGCATTTGGGACTCAACCTTCTACCTCCTGGGTGACTCCACCCTTTGATGATCTCATGGATCTAATAGCTCGGAGGGCTTGGGAAACACCTGATACAGTGGAACCAGTCCCCCGTAAACCAAACAAATACATGACGGCTCCCCAAGATAAATCCTATCTTACAAAAGGAGTTCCCGTAGATACTATGGTGGTGGCGGCGGCCACGAAGAAAGAGATGTCTGAATCATCTTCCTCTGTCCATCCTCCTAATAAGGATTCTAGGACAATGGACAGATATGGGAAGCGCATATTTAATTCGGCGACTTTTTCCATCCCATCGCTCAACTACCTTACGCATTTCACGCATTTACAGAGAGATCTCATTAAGGAACTAGGAGATACTCTCCAGGGACACACAGATGCTGCTGTCGCTGAGAAAGTGACAGCGCAACTTAACACCCTAAATTCCATAGTCAACTCGTCCATGAGGCTGATTTCATACGCAGCCGAAGGGTCGAGTAGAGCGGCAGCTTCAGCGATCGCCCTGAGAAGACAATCCTGGTTGCGCTTATGCTCCTTTGCGGAAGCCTTTAAGTCTTCCTTTGCCAACACCCCCTTCGATGGTGCCTCCTTGTTTGGGCCCAAAGTAAAGGAGACTCTCACGAGGTGTGAACAAGAAGGGAAGACCCTGTCTGCCGTAGGGGTCTGTTTTTCCATTCCATCTAGACCCTACCCTAAAGGGCAACGAGGAGGAAAAATGTGGTTCTGAAAGACTCAGGGATCTTTTCAGCACACCCAAAGTGACGCCCCCTCCAGAGGCAGAGGAGGGGGAAGAAATGGAAGATGCCGCCCAGCCGGCAGAGGGGGTCCGCAAAATCAGGGTGACAGAGAGACCTTCTCTGGAAAGCCCTTCCAGCACTCCTGAGTGCAGGCCCGGCTGTCCTACTCTGGAGGCAGTCGGGGGTCGCTTGGCTTTATACCCAGAGGCCTGGCTAAATCTTACATCAGATTACTGGGTAAAAAGCATAGTTACCAGAGGCTACAACATCTCCTTCATAAAAATGCCACCCAACTCCAAAAAACTCCCAGACGTTCCACCCAGTCTGCGAGACCAAGCAACCATAGAGATAGGAAGGTTGCTCGAAAACAGAGTCATCCAACCAGTCCCAGCGGACCAAATAGGATCCGGAACTTACTCAAGGTTCTTTTTAGTTCCAAAGAAAACAGGGGACTGGAGGCCAATTTTAGACCTCAGCAAGTTAAATACCTTTGTGAAAAAGGAAAGGTTCCGGATGGTCACGCTTCAGTCAATCCTCCCTTTTCTGCAGAAGGGCGACTGGATGTGCTCTATAGATCTCAAAGACGCATACTACCATATCAAGATGGCCAGGGCGTCCAGAGATCACTTGCGCTTCCGGCTGGGAGCCAGTCATTTCCAGTTTCGCCCTCTGCCCTTTGGTCTCACCTCAGCCCCCAGGGTGTTCTCCAAATGCATGGCAGTAGTAGCGTCTCACTTGAGACGAAACGGATTCCGGGTGTTTCCTTATCTAGACGACTGGCTCCTATCCGCCACCACTGAGTATCGTCTTCTACAAGCCAGGGACTACACCTTCAGTCTTTGCTCTTCACTAGGCATAACGGTGAATTTTGGAAAATCTGTCTTATCGCCGTCACAGAGTATCTTATTTATAGGAGCACAGCTAGACACTTCCCTGGCTCAAGTTACTCTCCCCCCACCAAGAGTATCAGACCTCAGGCATCAAATTTTGCTCCTTCTTCACAACAAGAGAGCCCCTGCACGACAAATATTAAGAGTGCTAGGCTTGATGGCAGCCTCCCTTCTTGTAGTTCCTTTAGGCAGGATGCACATGAGGATTCTTCAATGGATGCTATTCGCCCAGTGGTCGTATCTAAAACTTCCACTGTCTCACGAAATCTTGATCACGAATTCTTGCAAGAAGGATCTCTTGTGGTGGATACACAGTCAAGAGCTAACACTAGGATGACCGTTTGTCTTACCCAGTCCGGTAGCAACTCTAACCACGGACGCTTCCCCTGATAGGGTGGGGGGGATTCTTTCAGGGACAAACAGTCCAAGGTCAATGGTCCAACTTGGAGTACAATCTGCACATCAATGTTCTAGAGCTGAGGGCAGTGTTTCTAGCATTGCAACACTTTCACAAGTCCTTACCTCGGGGAACAGTGACAGTTCAGACAGACAACATGTCAGTGGTCTGGTACATAAGCAAGCAGGGGGGAACCAGATCTTACCCGTTATGCAGAGAGGCCCTCAGAATTTGGCAATGGGCAAAGTCCACTGGACGCTTTCTGATAGCAATGCACATCCCGGGGACTTCCAACGTAATCGCAGACAGGTTGAGCAGAGCCATCCTGTTCCCTCACGAGTGGTCCCTCAAACCTCAAGTGGCGGAAGAGATCTTCTGCAGATGGGGCCAGCCTTGCTGCGACCTGTTTGCATCCCCATTGAATGCCAAATACAGAAGCTACTTTGCCCTGTTACCCCCTCCAGGGGGTGTCCCCAGGGACGCACTGGTATACGATTGGCCCCCGGGTCTCCTTTACGCTTTTCCTCCTGTTCCACTAATTCCCAGGTTTTTGCAGAAAGCCAAACATCTGGACAGGACCGTAATACTGATAGCCCCATTCTGGCCTCGACAAATCTGGTTTCCCTTCCTTCAATCTCATCTAGTAAAGGAACCATGGATACTGGACCCGGAGCCAGACCTGTTGACACATTCGTCAGGAGTTCCTCACACCTTCCTCAAGTCCCTCAAACAAACAGCTTGGCTGCTCCGCTTCCCATCTTAGCCAGGTCGGAGTTACTATCCCCTACAGTACAACAAATTATTGTATCTTCTCACAAACCATCTACAAGGAAATTGTACAACAGCAAATGGAACCGTTTTGCGCACTGGGCCTCCAAACAAGGTATAGATCCATTCGGGGCTCCAGTACACAAGATACTAGATTTCCTTACCACACTTTTTCAAGAAGGAGCATCAACATCCACTGTAAGGGTTCAACTGGCCGCTATATCCAATTTTCATATTGGCCGTGAGGATGGTTCTCTTATGTCCCACAGGCTTTGTAAAGCCTTCATGAAAGGTACCTTTCACCTCCGTCCCCCCTTTTGTAATCCAATAGCCCCTTGGAGTCTAAATCTCATGCTGTCACAACTTATGTTGCCCCCATTTGAACCAGCAGCCACAACTCCATTAAAATTTCTTTCCTGGAAAACACTTTTTCTGGTTGCCCTCACTTCCGCCAGGAGAGTTTCAGAGTTACAGGCTCTAACTATCCGACCCCCGTACATGATTTTTCATCCAGATAGAGTAACCTTGCGCACCAATCCGTCCTTCCTTCTGAAGGTTTGTTCGATTCAAAACATCAATCAATCTATCGAACTACCTACCTTCTTTAAAAATCATTCCAATAAGCTAGAATACACATTGCACAAGTTGGACGTTCACAGACAACTAAGATTTTACTTACATAGGACAAAAGAGTACAGAAAGTCAGATCAACTATTTGTCTCATATGCTGACCAAAGAAAAGGACAGGCAGTAACGAAGGTTACCTTATCCAAATGGCTCTCAGATTGCATAAATTTGGTATATGCTGAATCGAAACAGCAACTCCCTTTCAAACCCAGAGCTCATTCTACAAGGCGATTGCTACCTCTTCAGCCCATACCGCTCATTTGCCTTTAGATACCATTTGTGCAGCGGCAACTTGGGCAAAACCACATACTTTTATCGCCCACTATAAGCTAGACAAGAGCTCCAGGGACAGGGCGACGTTTGGTTCCACTGTACTCAGGAATGTTCTCCCTTGAGCCACCCAGGAAAAAGGAGCTAGGGACGCTACCCGTGTGTAAGAACAAACGGCGAGATTGAACAATTTCACATTAAGAAGTTATGTCTTACCATAACGATCCATGTGAATTGTTCATCTCGCCTTTGTTCTTACATTCCCCCCCTCCATCCTCCGTCCTGTGGTCTGGGAGAACGGTATTCAACTAGATTCCTTTTCAGCCTTTTCTAGATATGGTTGGCATGTTATTGTGCATTAGTAATGGCATCTTTTCTCCTCTACTTGACAGTAGGGTTCCAGACACTGTGTAGTATCTGTTTATAAGTGTTCTAGACACAGTTCTAATAGGGATTCTTCTGGTATAGCAAACTAGATCTGAGGGTTAGCACCTGAGGATGAAGGCGAGATGAACAATTCACATGGATCGTTATGGTAAGACTTAACTTCTTATTTTCTTCTTAATTCCTAACTCTGTCACTCCTGAGTACTACTCACCATGCTTGATTTTACTAGTCACTTTTTATACAGTCATTTTTCTAAATTTTACTTTATCTGATGCTGTAATACTCTATCTAAGTGCCTTTCTCAAATCTTTCTACGTTTTTTAGTCTTTTTTAAACTATTTTCAAATTTTATATTAGATGTTTCTGTATGTTTACAGTGTGTTTATTATTTAGTATGACGTTACTGGAGCTTTTCTCCCCGGGCCTCCACTGAAAATGGACATGTATCCAGTTGGACTAGCCCGGTCAACAAATGTAAAATAAATAAATAAAAACCTGTTCTATTATCTTTCCTTCTATCTCAGTTCTCAACTTCTTCTGATTTCCCCTATTTGCTGCCATTACCACAGTCTTATCTGCACTTAGTTTCATCCCACGTGCCTTCAGTTTTGCATTCCATTTCCCTATCCTTTGCTGAATTTCTTCTTCAGAGTCTGCCTTTACTGCCACATCATCTGCATACAACAATTTTGTTGCTCTGTCCCCTATGACCTATTTGCTAATGTAGTCCATCACCTGTATGAACAACAGTGAGCTCAGAGCTGAAACCTGGTGCACACCTACTCCTACTGGGATCCCTTCTGTGAGACCGAGCACTGTTTTTACTTGAGTTATTGTGTCCTTGTACATAGCCTTTACTAATTCTACAAATGTTTCTGGGACTTTGAGCCACTGCAGTACTGTCCAGATCAGCTTTCTTGAGACCTTGCCACATGGTTTCTCCAAGTCTAGGAATGCCCAGTTGGATTCTTTCATCATCTCTTCCTACAGTTTAACTATCTGTCTCACTGGAAACATCAGCTCAATTGTGCTGCATCCTGATCTGAATCTGAACTGCTCATCTCTCATCTTACTTTCAACTACTCCTCTGTGTATCCATTTATCAGTCACCCTTTCCAGAACTTTCCTGCAATGTGACAGGAATTGGATGCCTCTGTACTACCCACAGTTGTGGATGTCCCCTTTGTTCTTGTACACTGCCATGAGAATGCTTATTTTCCAGTCATCTGGGATATGCCTTTCTCTCCATACTGCTATGAGTACCCTCAGGAGCCATTTCTCCCCTATCTCACCCAGCATCTTTATCATATCTGCTGTGACCTCATCTGAGCCTGCTGCTTAGACAAATTGGTGTAGGGTGTGCTTTCTCCTGGTGACACTAAGCTGTGTTGTGACTAACTGGTGTTATAGTGCTTACTTTATAGTGGGCCTTGCACCTACTTGTCCTTCGCAGCTTGGGCAAGGATTTTTTAGTGCTCCAGTGTATAATAATTTAGTGTGTGCATGTGTGGATTTTAGTGTAGGTGAGTGATGTTCACAGGACAGGTTTGATTGCAAGAGTTTGGCCTCAAATTAGGGTAGGTACTTGCATCACTCAAAAATAGTCAGTGACAGTTTAAGCAAACGATCATTGTGAGAATCAGGCACTTCTAAGATTGCACGAGTATACTAGGTACTGTGTGGCTGGCAACAGTGGGTAGACTAGTTTGCTGTCTTTCCATTTTGATTAGGG
The DNA here is from genome assembly GCF_019279795.1 of Protopterus annectens. NCBI lineage: Eukaryota > Metazoa > Chordata > Ceratodontiformes > Protopteridae > Protopterus > Protopterus annectens. The sequence goes on along the minus strand of NC_056731.1, from coordinate 1,714,725,777 downwards.
GTGTCAGATGTGTCCAGGAAGAATAAAAGAATATAAAAGTACTTCGGTAACTAGACACAAAGTTCAATATACCTCCAAAAGGCTAGACTGGGAGACCAAAAAAACAGCAAAATTCTCAAGTAAAAAAGTAGAAGGAATCCCAGAAGACAAAGCTGTAGCACAATTCTTTTAATAAAAACAAACCTTAACAACAAAGCATTTGACTGAGACTGCAATACCATATTTTCAAAATACTGAAAACTCATTTAACTGACTCTCATTATATGGAAAACTTACAATGCTGAATTTCAAAATACTGAATTTTAAGCCATAGACATGCCCACTTACAGCACCAATGAGTAACTCTTTCCAAAATTTAAAAAATACTTAGTTAAAGTTTTAACAGAAACTGGACGATATAAAACCAAACTAAGTGGGGGGCTATTCCCCCCACACCACTCAAACTATATTTACTAACTCTAGGATCAAACTACAGTGTGGAAAAGAGCATATACCTTTTTACTTACTTTACAGTACTGTACACACTGCCACTACTGCCAGGAGCACACAAAACATCTGCCATAGTACTATAGATAATTCCCATAAAAATATAAAGAGACATACCTACATTTAGAAACACTACAACACTACTTTCTATGCTACTACCAGTATTCTGACAGTCGGCACTTTAAGTTGCAGTAATTTTTTTTTTTTTATCACAAGCAAGTCACAGGTAAAGGGAAACACACATCACTTTATGGCTTAAAATTCAGTATTGTAATCTTTCCGTATAATGAGACTCAGTCAAATGAGTTTTCAGTATTTTGAAAATTAGATGTTATGGTCTCAGTCAAACGAAATTCAATATTTTGAGTTTTCAGTCATGTGACATAGACCGATATGTATGTATGTATGTGTATATATATATATATATATATATATATAAATATATATATATATATATATA